>NC_134402.1:237909197-238247054 GCF_038048845.1 Mixophyes fleayi
TGACGATAGGGACTTTCTCATTGACCGCATCCATCGTCTTCCACGGCCTCGATCTGTGCCGGGGAATCTACCAAGAGATACTCTCCTCAGGGTGCATTTCTTCCATATTAAGGAAGCTATACTCTGAGCGGCCCGAGACCCGTCCAATGTGTCATCCCTGGGAGATCTTCAGCTCTTTCAAGACCTGTCACTTACCACCATCAACCAAAGAAGAGCTCTTCATCTAATAACGACAGCCCTGCGAGCAAACGACATCTCCTATCGTTGGGGCTTCCCGGTCAAGCTCCTGGTGAGCCATGAGGAGTCCTCGTATGTCATCTCGTCCCTTGAAGCTGGCACCAAACTCCTGGAGGAATGGCATATACCTCTTCCATCAGGAACCGCACCTAGCAGGACCCCGCTTCAATCAGATTGGACCCGTGTTACTAATGACTGAGGATCTTTGTTTCGAATAACACGTAAAGTTATACAACTTCTTCCTCTGGCTTGATAAGTATAATTATAATCGTTTTTTTTTTCTCTCTTCCTAACATTTAGTATCTCCTGTTTACACTGTTGTGGTTTGCTTCAAGTATCTTGATGCTTAATGTTCAAAATTTGTCAGGTCTACCGAAGGTTACGCTGGACTCATGAGAGGATTGGGACGCTGAGGTGGGTGGGCTTAGCTCCCCCGCCGGGAAATACATCCCTCCTTTGCAATGCCTGTATTATACGGTTGTAAGATATGTCTCTTTTCATATAATATTAGAGGTTTAAGTTTGATATTGTACAGTTGTTATATTGTTGCTTGTCTTTCTTGAATATCCTTCCCTGAGTGTTACATGGGTGGGACCATAACCTTGTTCCACCACCTCCCCACATGGTACCTACTTTGCCACATGCTTTCCTCTGTGGCAAATGCTCTGACCCCGTCCTACGGGTTAGTTTAGTCTCCTTTTTCTTTTTTCCTTTTGCACTTTTCCACCCTGGTTCCCCTTCCCCCAGGATCTCTTGCACTACACATTATAAAAATGAAGCAGGCGCACTTCTGATATCCTTTCCCTTTCAGGTCCCATAAACTATGGTTCGGTTTTACTCCTTGAATGTTAAGGGACTTAACTCCCCTAATAAACGCCGATTGGCACTCACTACATTTCATAAACGTAAGGCAGATGTTATAGCCCTGCAAGAAACACATTTCTCGTCCAATGCCCCCCCCCCCCAATTTAGAGACCCAAGATACCCTTCTGGATATTTTGCCAATGGCCCATTTAAAAGAAACGGAGTAGCCGTGTTGTTCAGTGCTCATGTATGCTTTGACTTGCAGCTAAAAATAGAAGATAAATCTGGTCGATTTATAATCCTGGTTGGATTGCTAGAGGATAAACAGGTGACTTTAGTCTCCCTATACGCCCCAAACTCCCGTCAGATTCCTTTCCTTAAGTCACTATGCGAGGAGATCCAGAAAGTACGTAGAGGCCATTTGGTCCTGATGGGAGAATTCAATCTGACTCTAGACCCCAAAATTGATAAATCCAGACCACTAAGATCGGTGGGGCCTGACTCAACCATAGGTCCTTCAACAGCATTTCGTAAACTGTTAGCGGAATACGATCTCTATGATGTCTGGCGGGTCCAATCTCCAAATGTACGGGATTATACTTAACATTCTAGTGTGCATAACACATACTCTAGGATAGACATGGTGTTGACAGACAAATGGACATTACAGCACACTAACACAGTGAATATCCTTCCTATCACATGGTCAGACCATGCCCCGATAGAATGGACCTGGAACTTAAACCTCACTAAAATCCCCCCGAGACCGTGGCGGATGCCGACCTACCTACTCACCTCTCTGGAGGCCAAGCTTGGCTTGTCAGAAACACCATCGCAATATATCCAGGTCTCCACCCACTGGTGTGCACTGAAAGCAGTTTTACGTGGCTCAGCTATTCAAATTGGCGCACGCTTGAAAAAGCAATACCTTTTTGGACAGCATACACTTGAATCTACTCTAACCACTCTAGAATCACAAAACCAGTCACGCCCTTCTAAAGCCCGCCAAAAAGAGATAAACAGCATTAGGAAACAGCTTAATACACTTTTTATATCTCGCATGAAATCAGCCCTTACTAAATTGCGCCAGAAATTCTACTCTTCAGGTAATAGAGCCAGTCGGCTTCTGGCCCGTAAACTCAGAGGGAAGCAAGCTAGGAACCGAATAAAAACCCTACATGACTTTAGGGGTAACAAGATCCACAATCCCGCTGACATAGCAAACCAATTCGCTAAATATTATGCCAGACTATACAACCTACGGGATGACAAGGACACAGTGCAGCCATCAGAACTGTCTATCTCTACCTTCCTTCACCAACTTAATCTCCCCTCGTTAGATCCTGAAAGTCTGAAGCAAATCAATCTCCCCTGGTCTCAGCGAGACATTGAAGAGGTCATCAAGTCCCTCCCTAGAGACAAAGCCCCTGGTCCGGATGGCTTCGTTAATGCATTTTACTCCACATTTCGGTTGGAGCTGGCCCCGCTCCTTACCAATCTATATAATAATATTTTGATGGGAGGCAACTTCCCGGCTGAGATGTTAGAAGCGCAAATTATAACAATCCCTAAACCCGGAAAGGATCATTCCGATTGCAAGAATTATAGACCTATAGCACTACTTAATACTGATCTAGAGATCTATGCTAGGTTAATAGCTGATTGCCTGAATCCTCTCTTACCTCAGTTAATCCACCCGGACCAGGTGGGCTTCATATTGGGTCGCCAGGCGACAGATAATACGCGACGCATTCTAGATGTGGTGGACCTTCTATCTGGGACTGGAGCAGAGTTAGTAATGCTTTCTCTGGATGCAGAGAAGACGTTCGACAGGCTCCACTGGCTCTATATGAAAGAAGTTTTACTCAAATTTGGGTTTCAGGGTAACATCTTACAAACCATATTAGCTTTGTATCAAGGCCCTTCTGCAAGAGTATTTAGTAACGGTTTCCTATCCCCTCCCTTTCCTATCACTAATGGAACAAGACAGGGATGTCCCCTTTCCCCCTTGTTATGGCCATAGAGCCTTTAGCACACACTATCAGACATGCCTCTCGTTTCCCAGGCATCACATTTCACTCCTATACACATAAGCTATGTCTATTTGCAGATGACGTATTTCTATTTGTCACCAGCCCGGAGACCTCGTTGCCAGCCCTGAAGCGTATCCTAGATGACTACAGCTCAGCTTCACTATATAAATTAAATATGACTAAATCTGAAGCCTTACCTATTAATATACCGCAATCCTCATTATCGTCTTTGCAAAAGAAATTTCCGTTTTCCTGGGTAAAGGATTCTCTGCCGTATTTGGGCATCTACATTCCCCCTACCCTGTCTACAGTATTTGAAACTAACTTCACTCCAATTTTTTTGCATCTTTCCTCCCTAGCTAAGAATTGGCTTAACTTCGAGGTCTTCTGGCTGGGTCGCATAGCTGTTTTTAAAATGATGTTATTACCCAAACTGATGTATATTTTTCGTGTTATTCCCTATATGCTACCCAGGCGATTGATGGCCCGCTTCCATATGTTAATGATGTCCTATGTGTGGCGGCAGAAACGCCCCCTCCTCTCCCATAAACGCATGGCCCTATCTAAACAACATGGGGGGCTGATGCTTCCTAACCTATTTAGTTATCAAGAGGCTTGTATATTGAGCCATCTGCGGGACTGGGCGCTCCCCCCACCTCTAAGCCATGGGTGGACTTGGAGAGAGCCTTGTGTCCCAGCTACCCGCTGCTGGACCTCCTTTGGACACGTAGGCCGGTCCATCCATCTGTTGTATGCAGGCTACGGTCCATTTCGGATGCCATGCAGGTGTGGGATAGAACTATAGGGCTGCATCCAAACTTTGTTCTCCCATCTCGTAATCTCTCCCTACAGGCAGTGGCTCAGCTTATCCCAGACCTAAATCTTGCTGTTTGGAAAGCTAGATGGATTACCTCCATGTCGGATTTATTTGCCCAAGACATCTTTCTTCCCTTTCCACAGCTCCAAGCTCGTTATAGTTTGCCATCCTCAGAGACATATAGGTACTTGCAAATCAGACACTGGGTCAGAACTGTCTCTAGGACCCCCCACTCCCTTATTTCACTCCCAACACATGTCATTGATAGATTGACGAAGGGTAGTGGGAGAGGCGGAATAACATTCTTGTACCACTACATTTACTCCCTGATCCCCCCAACTAAAACACCTACACAAACCCAGTGGGAGACGGATGTGCAGTTAGTGCTCACTGAGCGACAATAGGAGAGAATCTATGTAACGTCCCACCGTATGTCTAATTGCATTAACCATACCGAGATGCAGGTTAAACTTCTCAACAGGCTATACCTTACCCCGGAACGGCTACACAGGTTCTGGCCAAGCCAATCAAAATTGTGCTGGCGTCAATGTGCCCAAATAGCAGATATCTTCCATGTATTCTGGTTATGTCCAGTGATACAGCCGCTGTGGAGCGAGGTATTTGCTTTGATTTCTTCAGTTTTGAAGACTCCTGTTGCTCCAGACCCAGCTTTAGCTCTCCTTCACATCTACCCGACTTCTATTCCAAAGCACGATCACTATGTATTGGGACACATTTTGATTGCTGCTAGAGCAGCAATAGCACAAAATTGGAAGTCTCAGACCCCCCCTACCATTACTCGCATCATCTCAAAGATACAATACAGCTTTGAGATGGAAACAACAGACACGCACTAATATCTAGGGAAGTGCTTAAATCTGGTGATAATCTTGACTTTGTTTTGGGGGACAGGGTATCCATGACATGGCATAGATCTAGAAATCTTAGAGACTGCATTGTGCATAGCAACTTAGCCCCCAACATTGTAGCTTCAGAGAGACCAGTGTGTTTCTACAGAAGTGGCAATTGCCAGGCATGTCAATTTATGGCCCAAACTAAAGAATATAAGCACCGTTGCCATAAAACATGGAAGACAGATGGCTTTTTGAACTGTAACTCTCCGAATGTCATTTACTGCCTGACCTGCCCATATGGCCTACACTATGTGGGCATGACAAGCAGACCGCTAAAGAGAAGGATTTTAGAACATGTGGGAAACATCAAACGTGCCAAAAGGGATGCAGACAATTTTAAACTACTGACTACAGTGGCTAGACACTTTTTGAAGTGCCATGAGGGCAACCCACATGATCTCCAAGCCTTTGCTATGGAACAAATCAAACTAGGCCTTAGAGGGGAAGACCTTAATAAAGAGCTTTTGAAAAGAGAATCAAAAAGGAGTTTTCTTATGGACAGTTTGGCACCACGAGGCCTCACTAATTATAATAACTTTATGATCTATCTATGATTAGTATGATGACTGATCAAGAACACTGTCCCAATATTGTTCCTGTATAGGGATTAAATCCTTTTATAACAGGACCACAGTGCACTTAATTTTAGAATCACACACAATTTGGGTACTTTGGTTTCCTATATTTTATTTTGGAAGATAAATCACACATGAGTTGCTATCTTTCTGGGCATTAGTGTTTGTCATCCTTATTGACAATGTGACACGCATATCCTTACAGGATATATAAATATATATATTTTATTCTCTTCACTATCCCCCCATAGTGGGGCTTCTAATTAATTTTCAATCAGCACTTTAATCATTTATGCCATATGATATTATATTTGGCAGTGGATCTCTATATGGTTTCCTTAATATGTCTTTATTTTGGGTAGGAACCACTCACTCATTGACTATATTCTTTTCTTTTTCAAATTTCACCATTTTTATCTGATATATTCATGTGGTGGTTATATATTGGACACGATGATTGGACCATGCTACACCTCTATCACAGACCGTGATAAGACATGCATGGATATTGATCTATTTAATAACTAATCCATGGATAATTACAATCGAGTGTGCTCCCCTCTTGTTTCACTATACCAATATTTCTATTCCATCAGAAGATTAATTGTATGATTATAATATTGTTTCCACTATTAGATAGGTATGTTATAGATCTTCCTACTATAGTACACAATTTGGGATATAGGCAAATTTATGTATTCTTATATTTCAGTAACCAATATTAGGGTAGATGCATTTCCTGAGCTGAATATATGCCACCCTATTGCCTGTGGATTTTTTCTCTTGTGGCATTCATGAAAAAGTGCAGCATTATGGTCATTCCTGTATAAATTGCAATGATGGACATCTTCCTATTTGGATCCATTGGCCAAATAACTGATACACAAGTATTTTTGTTAAGGCTCACGCCCCAGGTATCAACTGCTAGAACCGCTTCAGAGGTCTTCGTTTATAGCAGCCGCCTTTCCCGTAGAGCTAGGCATGCTCACAGGTACTCAGATGCCCCCAGGTCTTGTTCTCTAGTAGTAGGAGCTGATAACCTGAGATCGTAGTGCAGGTATTACAAAGAGGAGGAATCAGGTATCCAGGTAAAGGTTTCAGGGTCACAAGCAAATCAGCAAAGTCAGTATTCAAGCCAGGGGTCAGGGTCACAGGCGAATCAGCAGGGTCAAAATCCAAGCAAGGGGTCAGGGTCACAGGCAAATCAGCAATGTCAAAATCCAGGCCAGGGGTCAGCAACGGTAACACAGAAGACAGCAAGTACAACAACAGCAGGAGAAGTATGCTAGCAAGTAGTGACTATAACCGGCAGTAAGGCCAAGTCCTCACTGCCTTATATACTTTGATGGACAAATCAGAAAGGAGGAGAACAGGGCTGACAATCAGCCTCAGGAGGCTGCTAATTAATTATTTAGTTTAGAACTAGCATAAGTCATATCACAAACCAGGAACATATTTGAAAATATAAATGACAGATTAGAATCATACGAGAGCTCCCCTTGGAGTAGGAGGATGTCCCTACACTCTTCTACTCTATGCCACAAAGATAACAGTGTATTGTAACTAATGCACATGCTCGGCTGCTACCGCACGCCAGGATACGTTGTACCGCCGTGGCTCCTGACAATTTTAAAGGTGATGTGGTCCTTTGGATCTACTTACCTGGACTACATTATTATCTATTTTACTAATAAATAGATAGATCAATTATGTGACATAATACACTTTTACCTGTCATTTGAATTGAACACTAAAGAGAAAATTATCCCGTTTTTATTGGTGTAAAGTTACATCAACCAAAGAATTTTCATTTTCGTCACTAATAACATTATTAGGGATGAGGTCACTGATGGGCGGGCTGTCCGCTTTAAATAGTTAATAGGAAGGCTGTATCTGGTTGCCTTGAGAAAGCTTAGTTTAGCAAAACGCGCGTTGGCTTCTATACACGTCACAGACTGTCTCCGATTTTATGCCTAACATGCAGATAAAATCAGTTATTCTAAAGTAGTTATTTTTCCGAACGACAATAATCTATTATAGACAGACTAAACCCTTATTAGGAGAATACTACTGATCGCATATTAACTGACACTTTTAAGGAGGATTGAGTCCGAGCAACAAAGATACCCAGGCTATTTATCAGGGTTGAGGGATATCATATCTGGTACTATATTCCCCTTACTGGCTAAAACATATAAGTGTTGGCATAAACAGATTTACTGGAAAAATCAACAACATTGCTACCTTGCTATGTAGAGAAGGGGAAACTACTATTATAATATACCCCACTCGGATTGTGGTAGTTAATATTTCCCGGTTATTTATATTGCTAGGATCCAATCATCAACTTTGACGACATTGATCCTTAACTTTCTGTTTACAGTAATAAAACTAGTTGACAGGTATTTACTGATTTAAACGAGAGCCCACGGCGCGTCTAGCAGTATTTATCTGCCAATTTTAACAGTCATTTATTGGTTCTTCATATCAAACTCATGTTTTAACAATTCGCTAATGTTGTTCAAAATATATAAATTATTATTCTTATTTTACTGCATATCAATAAATATATAATATATTTTACTTTGGTCCTTGAGTGCCCTATGTACACATCTCTTTCCCTCCCCCCATACTAACTTTCAATCACTCTTATGTCATATCTTTAAGACATTGAGAATTCTACATCAGGCTTGTCAAGGTAAAATATATATTATTATTTTTTTTACACCAGTAGAGAAACAGGCTGATTGTCTTCATCCTTATGTTGACACTAGTAGTCGGGCAGCAACATTTGTTATGTGGCTTGAGAGCTGTATCAGGAGTGGTGGCTTACTCAGTATCAGAACAACCTTTAAGTCAATTGTATTTGCACGCCCCAATCCACCTTTTCAGGTCTAGGGGGCCAGAAATGTACCTTATGTTTCATTCAATATTCAATGTTGTTTTACTGTAAAACAAACGTAACATATGCCAGCCAGAACAGTACGAAATATGGAAATTCTACACAAGAGGGGTGACAAAAGTGCATCCTGAAGATGTAGATTTGTGCTATGCCCTTTTGCAAAATTTTACGTTTCAAAGTTGGACTTACATGAACTGTAAATGAAGCCCAAGAATTAGTTTAATATAATGTCAGTTTTATAAATAGATAAGAGAATTATTTCCGTTTGCAAGGTTCAGAGCAAAATTATTTAAGTTCACATCAGAGAAGTACATTTTTCAACAATAATCACCTATCTTTATGTCCTTTTATCCAAAATTTCCAATTGTATACAAACATGGAAGCTTTTTTTTGTGAATTTGTATACATATTCTCATATCTACATAAAAGGGTCCACAAAGTTGGTTATGTAAGCACATCTCGTGGTTTAATAGCATTATATCTCTAAAGATATTGCCAAAATGTTATATGTATGTAAAACAAACCCTATTTATCCCCATTCGTAATACATGAAAACCTTATAAACAGTAGTCAATACGTTCAGACAGGGTTTTAACAACTTACTGCTTATTTGACAGAAATTATTAATTGCTTGGCTATTGGACTCAATATTAATTAGAAAGCTAACAGTACAAAACAGAGGTGAAAATAGGAGTTTTAGCCTTGGAGTCTAGCAAGATAGAGAAAGATACCACAGCAAGAGTACCAGTGAATGTCAGCAAACCTAAGAGAACATTATCAATGACTGGTTCATCATCCAAATTAAGGGAAAATCTAAGGACAACTTTACTGTACATGGATCAGATTTCAAGCCAGTCAAAGCATGCAACTGATACATAGTGAAGTAAAACAGATAAGGGGTACCACATGTACAAAATACACATAGAGCTCACCCCTAGTTACCAATATTACATCTATGCCCTGACCAATTGGACATGGGTAAGGTACATAATTGCAACGGATCTAATGTTGGCACTTAACCTGCTGACATGAAAATGTCAGCATTCTAATTGTCAAAACTTACATTATGCAGACAGGCAGACAATGTAATGATTGGTGACATTGGCAATTAAAAGACCAATTCCGACGGGTCCCGCAGCTATCCCTTTGACCCGTCAACATTGTCAATGTCGCCAATCACATTGACAACATTGTCAACCTGTCTGCATAATGTAAGTGTTGGCATCTAGCCTGCCGACATTTTCAGATCGGCAGGTTAAGTGCCGACATGAGGTCCGTCGCAAAAATGTCTGCCACCAGTGGACATTTATCTGGATAGACTCTGCATTTCATTAAATTTAAGCTTCAGTGACTAATGCACAAAACATTAACATAGTTTACAGAGAACCCTAATTGACAACAGACAGCCCCTGCAAAGGACACATGCTGGATTTTCACAGAATAAATTATGTGCCTTTAACCAAAATAGTCATATTCTGTTAGTGAGGATGATATTTTATAAAAGCGGAGGTAGTAAATAGTTAAAGAAAAATGTCCATAAATTGGTGTTAAAAGTGTTGCTGTGGAAAAAGAGGGGACCATGCAGATTTGTGGGCAGTATCCTAAAATATATATTGTTTTAAAAGAGATGCAATATTCAATATTCATGGAATTTTTAATGTGACTTTCAATTTGTCAATGTGATCTGCTCTCTTATGTTTGCTAATTCAAATTTTTTTTATAAATTCTAATAAATTGGCCTTTCATATCTTGAATTATCAATTTGAGGATAGGATACATTTAATCTTATGTGGGATCTTGGGTTTGCCTTTCTCTATGCTAGACAACTCACTCCCATAGGTAAACAGCCAAAAACATTTTTTTATAATTTATTAAATTTAATTTTTTTTGTTTGTTCATTGTTTTTATTTTGCTTTATTTTATTGTTTAATCGCAGTTCTCTACTCCTTCCTCCCCTAATTATGTTCTTCCCATTTACCCCTTCCTCTCCTTTTTATTTTTTCTCCGTTCCTATCAACTCCTACTACATTGTTTCACAACAAAACATGTCATTCCATTTAATGTCTTTATTCTATTTGAAATAACAAGTTGTTTTTTAAAAAAAAATAGAGGTAAATGTATTCTGCGTTATATATACCATCATTGTTACATCCATTTTACTACCCTTTTTGGATATTAAATGGTGATACACCTGTTGCCAACTTTTGGACAATATGGAGTTAATAACCATTATTTTAAACACCTCCACCTTCTGTTTTCTCCACTTTTATGAAATTCTTTACTTTTGGGATTAACACTGCATTGCAGGTTTATCAACTAAATACTCACATTTCTGGGAAATAAATAATCTAAAGTACTTTGATGCAGTCTCACTGACATTTTCTGTAGCTGCTACATACTACTCATCTTAATGAACCTTCCCTGTACATTTCCTTTTTCCTTTTGAAGTACATGCTGATTTCAAATACCATACTTTCAAAGCCCTCACACCTGCTAGAATTTTGTTTTGAAATCAGTAAGAACAAAGGATGTTAATTGTATTTTGTCATATTATTTTAAAGTATGTACTTTGTGTAATAGTACTTTTTTTTTATTATATTTGTTTAAAAGGAGATGCATGTTGCCCTACTTTATGCTTTCAACATCAATAAATATTAGCAATGACTGAGTCATACGTGTAGAGAATATAATTGGCAGTGATGGAATCAGCCGTTGTGATCACTGCTCAACAAGCACTCTATAAAAGCATAATTTCCAATGAAAGAATAACTTAATGGGCAAAATTCATAGTTCTATGGTCTGTGTAAAATAGCTGTCACAGATGTAAAATCTCTAGATCAGCATGTAGATAGTATACTTTCATATTTTTGCTTTACAATTAAATATTCGCTCAGGGTAATAAATATAATAGTTGATCAAGAGATTATGCTTTATATATAAGGTGCCATTCCTTATTTTGTTATTTTATGTATTTTCCTTATTTGCTATTCCTTCATTTGTTTTTTTTGTCAGCTGAGCAGCTATGTATAGTGCTAAAGACTAATCATTTTCCATTACAAATCTATATGTTTTTGATGCTTTACTAAGGATGATTCTTCTGTATACCATATGCACATGGCCATACATATGCCAGCCATAACAGTACGAAATATAAAAATCCTACACAAGAGGGGTGACAAAAGTGCATACTGAAGATGTGGATTTGTGTTATGCCCTTTTGATAGTGCTGTACTGAGATATATTTTACAAGGGCAATAGAGAGCATGGTTTGGTTTCAGAGACTCAAACTGGGTACACACTACAGGGTTTTAGTCCAATAATCGGCTCAACCAGCCGACATACGACCGCTCATTTGAAAGTCGGGTCAGTGTGTGTAGTGACAAGAGGTCGAAAGTCTGCCCAAATGGACAATTGTCGCCTCATTTGGTTGGTCGTACCGTTCAATATTTTTGTTCCAATCTCCTTTCCGTTGTGTACTGTGTATACATTTTCGACCGATCCATGACAATCCTCCGATACCTCCTCGACCTGGGGGCGTTTGTATGTAAATTTATGATGCCTGTACCAGTCCCACGTGGTGCAGTATCCGCACATCACTGACTTTTTGTTTTGTTTTGTATACATGTGTATTGCACCTGTCTGGTTGCAGACCATTACACTTGTGCAAAGCATGTGTGTTGCATTTATATTGGGAACCTATTCATATATAGCCATTGTAAATGTATACCTTTATAAACTATTAAACTTATAAAAAGTCATATTAACCTTTATTAACTAATATTTGTAAAATACCCAGAATAAACCACACAGTGTTAATGCAACAGTTTTATTGCAGGAAAAAGTACAACATTTTTTATTGCAGAATATGATAAGTGAAAAAAGTAGTATTACACTTTAAAGGTGCTACTGGCTTGTGGCAGAACAGTTCCAAACAGCATACACATTTCAACAAAATTTTTCTCAAGGTTTTTAATTTTTTTCTTGATGTCGCTTGGATTTATATTCCCTTTGATTTCTTTATCTACGAAACAAGGAAATAAAAAATGTTTACCATTAAACTTATATATCTGTAATCTATATCCAACAGCAGAATTACTTTCATTTGCTCACCTTGCACACTGCTCGAGGTCAGTTTATGTTGTGGCCCCTCTGGCACAATCTCAATAATAGCGGGCTTAACCTCCATATATTCTGGAAAACAGGCGCCAATTTGGTTATTATAATGGTACAGTATTGTGCCCAAAGCATTTAGTTGTCTATACATGTTCACTGAAATACCTTTGTGTGTAACTTCTTTCATATCTTGGTATTCAACATCATTTTTTTCTTGTTTGATAACAGGTGTTACATTAGTGGCATCAGTGGTATCTAAACAACCCTTCTCACTCTTGCATTGCTTTGTGTGAAACTAGAATGAAATAGATAAAGTCCTCCAAACAGGTACACTACACATGCTACTCACTTTTTTTTAATGTCGTAGTCGTACTGGTCCAGTACTTTTACCATCATCTCCACCTCTCTTGGGCTCATGGGCTTTGCTCTTTGCTCTTCTTGAGCATCTCCATCCCCCACTTTAACTTTTTCAAAAATTTTTGGCCCTTCCAGCACCATCTCTAACTTTGTCTCCGTCTCCATAGCTGCAACCCTCACTGACACCTTCTCCTCACCCGCCATCTTCTCACGTTCCTCGGCACCAGACAGGCTCCTCTGTCATTTTATACACTCAGACATGGGCGTTCGTTTTTGCTGTGTACCAATCCGCGATAATGCCCGCAGAGAATGTAGCATTGTGGGTGATGCCTATTCGTGTATAATAACCTTGTGTAAGGAGATTTTGGGCTATAACTTTAACCCGTACAGGACCATTGCATACAAAGGGATTTTATTATTATTGAATAATTATTGCATTGCACTTTACAAGTTAAATGTTTTTTCTAAATTTTATGTATGGTAATAAACTTCTATTTTATATGAATGAGTGAATGAATGAATGAAGAGACAGTGTGGTCTTCTCTTTTTATGTGGTTTTGGGTGTTAACTATAGTGAAAGCTCTGCCCCTTTATGCTAATGTCTTTGGTATATCGGTACATGCCCCACAAATGTTGCTTCAGTGTGTACGAAATTAAAATCATTGCTCACGACAACATAGCTGTGAAAAGTCTCTACCGGGACGGCCGCTCTTCCCTTTATCGTCTGAAACAAGGATAGTGTGTAGGCAGTCCATGGACCGAGCGATCGAACCATCGATCAGATGTAAAATCAATCACATAAAAAGGTGGTGGAAAATTCTGTAGTGTGTACCCAGCTTCAGTTTGACTTTGCAATATAGATATTTGCTGAGCTAACAAATTGTTACTCCTGTCAGAAGTTGTAGGATTACAGGAAAAATAAAGCTGCTGAACAGAGAGAAGTAAGCTTGACACCCGCCATTTTGCATGAATACAATTCAGCTCATGAAGAGTAGTCATTTTGACATTATATAGTTGTGCTATTTGCCATGGAAATCTGTAGCTGCATTTATTAAATAGTCAAGTGATTTATCCTGTTACCTATTGTGTGTGATTACACATAATTATTCAAGTGTGTTTGACTTCCAGTTGCTCATCAGCATAAGGTGAGAGTTTTCAACTGTGCTATTGTTTCTAGAGAAGAGTTATAACTTATTAGAGTTACATTAATAGATTGTCCAAATCAAAAATGTGGCTCCATAGCACAAGATGATTTATTTGCAACTAAAGTAATTTAAAAAATACCGCCAATTCAGATGCAGGCATACAGCTAGTACTAGCATAAAGCTTCAATCCAAAGTGGATTACATTGCAGTACATTGAACACAGTGTATTTCTATAGAGTATGCACAAAAAATCAGTAAGGTGATTGGTGAAGAGGTCAGGACCTCATTAGAACTCTACTACCCATAGGTAGCAAACTCTCTCTTTGTGTTATTAGGATATAGTTGGTATTCCTAGACTGGAGTGTTCAAATGTATTTGCTAATCATACTCTTTACTACTGTATTGACAGCTAATATTAAAATAATTTAATTAAACATCCTAGCAAAGCAACAAATGCAAATGTTAACAGGTCGCAATATGTTAGTTACAAATAAGAAAGAACTGTGAACAGCATTATTGGATACAGAAATTGACCCTTGTTTCATATCTATTGTTGCTCATATTTTTAACATTGACAGACCACCCTTTGATAGTAATCCATAGATTATCATAATGCCCTTTCCCAAGTGGGATCATATTGTAGAATGTTCAGTTCTGTGTTTTATGCTTTTCTTAAAACTGTTTCAGTATTTACTGGTTCAGACTCCTTTCGTTTTACCCCTTTACTACACTTCATTACCAGAGGAACACATTTACTGAACATGTAGATGATTAGTAGAATACCTAGTAGAATTGAGTAGGATCAAGAGCTTTCCTAGTGCAGAGAGCAGTTCTTTTACCCATTCACCAAATCCATTCACCAATTTAGTGGATTCAACCATGAGACCAATCCCGCTACTTTCTCTACAACTCTGGTCAGAGAGGCATTATGCAATTTTCTAAAATCCCATTTCAATTACAGGATGTCATCAATCTTATGGTCAATAATTTCCATGGGATTGTCAGTGTTATTGGTTGTATAGGTACAACATTTAGCTCCAAACTGAGTGGCTAAATGGACACAATACCCATCAGTGGCAGCTGTCAAATAATTGATTACCATCCGTGCTGCACTAGTTCTTTATTGTATGCCTGCAGCTCTTGACTTGTGTACCTAAAACTATCATTGTACATTTCTGTAATATTATCAAATTATTTTGCTAAGGCCTGAATGTAATTGTAATTAATTGTTCCTCTGGCAACCCTAGTTATGTTCAAAGCTACCAAGAACTGATAGCCTTTTGATTCCATTATTAGATTTGTGGCTATGGGCTATACGCCAGGTGACTTACTTCTCTTGGGTCGGTTCATATGCTGTGTGTACGTAGGGATGTGGTGCTGATGTATGTATGTTGGTCATTTGTTCGTGTGACAAGATTATTATTTCTGGTATTACCTTTCCAATAAAACATAATCACTATTGATTTTATTGACTTTATCTGTGTCGATAGGCTTGCCATCTGCCCTTACAGAGTAGGCTATAGTCTGCTTGAGCCATATAATCTCCCAGTACTCAGATTTCTTTGTATTTGTAATATTAATGCATATTAAAGATTTGTCCATTGAATGTTGGAAAAGTTTTAAATTTGGCTGAATTGGCTGAATTGAATCTCCCATCAGTAGGGCTTCTCACCCACAATTGAAGGACTTCAGAGACATTTAATTGCATGGGGACTAAGCCTACATCATCCTGTCCCTGGGTCATGTGAGAACATACCCAATGTTTACATTGGTTCAGTAACTTTCCCACTAAAGAATTTTATCTATCCAGCAGGAGTTGTTTGTAAACATTAGTGTCATTGGACTGACACCACTTGATACATTTCTCATTAATGATATTTTCTCAATATTTGCAAATCATTATTTTATTATTATTTTTACCATTTATTTATATAGCGCCACTAATTCCGCATCGCTGTACAGAGAACTCACACATATCAGTCCCTGCTCCATTGGGGTTTACAGTCTAAATTCCCTAACACACACACACACACACGCACACAAACAGACAGAGACGGACACACACAGACTAGGGTAAATTTGTTAGCAGCCAATTAACCTACCAGAATGTTTTTGCAAATACAATGCTCTTTAAAAAATAACCCCTCAGACTGTGCTTTATGTTTGGCAGACCTTTCCTTAACCCCTGAATTGAAGAAGGTGTAGGGCTGATTTGAGGGGGCTATCTTTTTAATGTCTATATCTATAATCATCAGACCCATGCCCAGAAACAATCTCTTTGGACTAAATGTCTTTACAAAAATAGGAGGTACTGAAAAAAAAAAGAGAATCAATATTCCGTTATGATATTTGTAACGAATGTCTGTCTGACTATGGTTGTTTGAGATTTTAAGCAAGTCAAGTGTCCTTAAATAGATTCACGGGTGATGGTGTTGTGTTTTCCTCAGTAGCCTCATCTTGAACATTTTCTGTCTCTTTCTATTACTTTTACAAATGTGGTGCTGGTCATCAACACTTGATATGGTCCTTTTCAGTAATCTACTGAATCACCTGAGCGCAAAAAGTTTTTTATCTTTACATATTTTCCAGGTTCAATGCCATGACAGTTAGTTTCTGGCATATCCGGTGACAGAAGTTGCTTTTCTGTTGCTGTTTCAGCTGTTTGCCCATTTTTTATCAGAAAACTGACAGTCACTTCATTGTTCCACTTGTCAAATGGTGACACATTAAGAGGTGGTCTAGAAGTGTAACACTAGTGGCAGGGCTTCTGTCCACTCCAACTTTGTTTCAGCCATCAGCTTGTTCGACTTATTCTTGATAGTGCCATTAATCATCTTTACTTTCACACTGGCTTGGGGTCTATAAGGAGTCTGCATTTTACTGTCTATGCCCATCAATTTGCACATAGCTTGAAAAACATTTCCTAAAAAGTGTGTACCCTTATCACTCTAAATGGTTTTGTGAATCCCATATTTGCAAACAAATTATTGCACTATTTTTTAGCTGTGAATACATCAGTGTTAGTTGCTGCAGGAGAAGTCTCTAACTAATGATAAAACAGATAAACCTAAACCAAAAACATATTTCAAATATCTGCAGGGTAGCAACTGTATAAAATTGATTAGTATTGTATGGAAAGGACCATCTGTAGGAGGGATGTGGGAGGGCACTATGGATATTGTTTTACCAATATGATTTGCACATACCTCCCTTACCTAGATGAGTCAGACCATGTGTTGCCTCTGCCAGGTGGAAGATATGCTCTGGGAGCTACTGCCCTACCATACCCATCTTTCCATAGTCCAGAGGACTCTTTACCACACCCCTTCTTTCTCCAGGTGGTCTTCTCCTGTGGCAAACACAAATATTGCATTTTGATCAATCTTTGTGCACCAAGAGCCCCAAAAACAATTACATTTTACACTGGTAACTCTATTGATGAACCTGCTGTTCTTTTAGCAGCTTCATCTGCTCTTTTGTTACCTAGGGAAAGAGAATCTTTGTTAAAGGTGTGTGCTTTGCATTTAATGAGAGCTATTGCTGTAGGTAATTGTATTGCTGACAAAAGTCTTTGTATATGCTCTGCTTGCGCTACTGGTGTACCTGCTGCAGTCTTAAAATTTCTGAGGCATATTTAGAATCAGTTTAGATACTGGCTGATTTTCCCTATGCCAACTCACATACCCATCTTAGTGCCACCAGTTCGCTACTTGTGCTGAATCTTGTGGGCCAAGAGGTTCAGCCTCTATTGTAACTACGTCACTTTAACAGTATATCCAGTACACAAATATCCTTATTCTGTCTATCTATGATAACTCCCATCAGGGTAAGAAGTAAAATATACATTTTCTAAAGTGGTGTCACATATATAGGGTCTCGCAGAAAAAGTTTGATTCACATGTTCCAGACAATCATGCATATTTGTATACCTGCTTTATCTTTCCTCATCCAAATTCTCAACTTTCTCCATTTGTGCACCTTGGTGCACATATGGCAAGTATGTTGTTGGATTTATTACATCTTTTAATGGTTATATTTGCAGGGGCCATTAGGGTTAATTTCCATCTTGTAAATCTTGCTGATGACACATAGTGTGGGCTGCATTTTAAAGAGCAGATACTGCATGAGGTGCATACATTGTTAAATTGTGCTTAGTACTATGCCCTCACTCTTGCTGACAGGAAGAGATGTTGCTGCTACTGTTTTTAGACATATAGGGAGTGATTGTGTAACAGTATCCAATTGGGCACTGTAGTATGCAATCAGTCTACTAGCATCTCCATGTTTCTGTGTTAAGACTCCTGCCGCACAGCCAACAGCTTCAGTACAGTACAATTCAAATGGTTTCACATAATCTGGGATACCCAATGCAGGATATTTTCTAAAACTATCCTTGAGGTCAAGGAAAGCCTGCTCTGTTTTTTCAGTGTATTGGACACACTCAGGTTTAGAAGACAAGACTTGTTCCTGCAATGGTAATACCAGAATAGAGAACCTTGGTGTCCCATTTTGACAATACCCACACATTCCGAGGAACGTACATATCTGCTGTTGTTCTGTGTCTGTGTTATGTCCTGTATTGCCTGTATCATGTCTGGTGACTTAGTCCCTGGTTGAGACAGTGTTCTAAGTATTTAACATTCATCTGGCATGGCTGTAACTTCTCCAAATTGAATACTAGCTTAATTGTACCTACTCGTTCTATTTACAATTTTTAAATTCCTGGCTTTCAAGAGGGGAAAGCTATATATCCATTTAATACATGGCAGAAGAGGGGAATTTTCAACATTGGATGGTTGGTGGATCAGCAAGCTAGAAAACCACTCACTATAGCTCAGATGCTCAGATTACTACATTTGAGTTGCCCTATAATCACGTTTTTGCATCAGGCTCAACTTTACGTCTCTTTTGCTATTAAACATTTTCAGCTCAAGATTGGACTAATGAATTAGATATAGTAGTCGATGTTAGGTGGGGGGGGCAATTACTGGCCAACTTTTATAAACAATGTTTGATTGTATGAAAACTTGTTCGGGCTTGTTCTACTAAACTGATTCTCAGGTGACTTTGGATATGATTTTTAAAGCAATTTTATTTTCTACTAAAACGTGAGCCGCGAGTATGTATAGGGAAATGTATTATAAAATCTTCCATAAGGGCTATTTGTCCCGGTATGTTTGTGGGTTTATCTGATTTGGGTTTGTGTCTGAAATGTTTTACTTCAAAGGCTTAACTTTTTCATTGTATGTGGGAGTGCTCCTATATTAGGCGGTTTTGGCAGCTGGTCCATCAATATGCATCAACGTATCTTTTAAAATATGTACCTCTGTCACCTGAATGGGCTGTACTGAGAATTGTGATGGTGTCTTCTCGTATAACAAGGGGTAGCAGAAAGCTACGTTTGATTATTTCTGCTGCCGCTAAAAATAATGTTTTGCAAATCTGGACACAGGAACAACCGCCATACTTAGATATTTTTCATGTAAAATAGTTTTTTTGCATTCAGAATGGACTGTTTTGAGTCCTCTCTGCATAAGGAGAACAGAGTAAGTGAATTTTTTGAAGCATGGGAAAGTTTTATTGATTTGATTTTCATGCTTTAAACTCACAAGTTGGTATGGAAAAAGGATCCTTTTGAATGATCCCTTTAATGAAATACCAAATGAGTTGGAACCTACTTTGAATAGAGGGAATTTGGAGCAGGTAGAGACTCTATTTAGATAAATTGACCGCACCTGGAAGCGGTGTTATAAAAATCTATGATAAAGTAGATAACATTTTAAATGCGTATTGAAATTAAATTATATTTTCAGTAGTATAATAATTGGAATATGATGAGTGACAATATTATAATTTATACTTTTCTTTAAAAAAAATATATATAAAGATGACATTAATGAATTAGAAAACAGCAATAAATTATCTACATATTGTATAACGACAAGCTCATTACTTAGTTGAAAGGATTGTAAACAGTCATGCAAGGCTTTGGAAAAGATACTAGGATTGTCAATGAACCCTTCAGGAGGCCTTGTCCATGTATATTGTACACCTCAAAAGGTGAAGGCAAAGAGGTACTGACAGGGTGTAGAGGTACAGAGAAGAAAGTGGAAAAGAGGTCAATGATGACAAAATAAATAGAATTTGAAGAAATTTGCATAAAAATGACAGCTGAATTGGGCACTATGGGAAATTAGCTTTCAACTACTTTGTTTATCTCCTTTAAATCCTGTACTAGACGATAACCCCTAACCCCACTCTTTTTAACAGGGTAGATGGGACTACTGGCTGTGATTGACTTATGAATTAAAATAACCTTTTGTTAATCCTATTGTTAATCCAGTAATCTGTTCACCTGTAATCCATAACGAACCAGGTATTTGAGAGAGTATATTTTCTACCATTGATGGATTCCCATTTATGACAGAATTGTGCATCATTAAGCTTTGTGAGATTTCTAACATGTCCTGTACTTCCTGAGTATGGTTCCCTGGAATGTCTAAGAAAACACCATACTTACAGTAAATAATGCACCCCATCTTACATAATAAGTATCAGCCAAACAAGTAAGTAAGAGCTGCTGCAGTTAAAATAAAATAATATTTAGTGTGCAAAGAACCAATAGTAACTTCTGATAGAGCAGTTAAGCAGTAAAGCAGTTTTCTTGTCACACCTATAGCAGGAATGGTTTTCCAGGAAACAGACAAATTTAAGGGAGAGGTTAAAACAGATTTGACCAGCCCTATATCTACAAGAAAAGTTTGATTAGTTCCTGAGATATTAATCATTACAATGGATTCTTCACTCTCATTACTAGTCAATTTTACAGATTGCAGCGCATAGGTAGGAACTCAATCTCATTGATTACCTGGATTTGGAGACTATATATGCATAGTATCTGCTGTCTCTGTATGGCTTCATACCTGGCGTACAGAGTCAGGGTTGGATACATACTTGAGTCTGGCACATAACATCACCAGTGTAATCCTGCCTGTTTGAAACTTCTGTCTGTGTGGGTGAAACCATCTCACATTATATCTGTGGTTTACAAATTTTCTATCTAAACATTTTTTTAGCAATTTGTCCCAGTTTTTGCATCTAAAGCACTTTGTTATGTGTTGCTGTACTTGTGTACCATACTATGTATTGTATGGTTGCTGCCTGTAACACTTGAATGCTTACTACAATTAATTTAGTGCTCTGACTTTCCTTTTTGCTATATTTTTTATAATGGTTTACTACTTACAAAGAAAGCAGTACAGTCATAGGTGATTGGTCAAGGGGTTAGAACCTCACTACAACTCAAAGCCTCAAAGGTAGCAATGTCTCTCATTGTGTTCCTGGATTACAGTTGGCATTTCTAGAATTACTGTGTCTGTAAAAGGGTTTCTAGGGTGTTCTGGTGTTTCAATCTCCCTAATAATCTATGGATGACCATTTAATACCGTTATATATGACTATTACTGTCAACCCACTCCTCGCAAAGGTAATTGTGATTTAACCTAATATAATTCTTATTTTTCCTTAAATCCACTGGACCAATATTCATATAATAGCTTATGCTCATATCTTCAAGAAAAACTACTCACAAAAAATAGTTTAATTTAAAACGTGTTGAATTATTAACATTATAATTGTAAAACTTATGTATATATTATAAAACAGTAAACAGCGTAACAATATTTTACACAAAGTATAGATTTTGGTGCAATACATTACATTTATTGGCTGTTATATAAATATACCAGTCATTGTGTCTGTGTAAGTGTGTTAGTCAAGCTTTACCTATTCTTCCAGGTGTGTGTGTGTGTGTGTGTGTGTGTATAGGTGGAGGATTGGAGAGAGAGAGAGAGAGACACACACACAATCAAGCATACATTTTAACCTTCCAAATATTCTCACATACTTTACTACATTTATCCCTCTACCATTTCATTTCACTTATCTCAGTCAAAGTCCAACAGCCATTATTCACTATCCACATTTCCTTCACCTGAACGTTTCTAGGTGGCGGCCATTTTACAAGCATGGAGCTTCTATATCCATTTTCTCTATTTTGAACTCAGCATGCTCTAAACACATGGTATTTCACCTTGCTGCCATATTAACTACATAAACATTTCCAGCAATAAACCACATTATTTCAGAGATTCAGAGTTACAAACTACCCTTTAAACCAACAATCTAACAAAACGTTATATTGAACAACCTGACCACTTCCTGAACAATCCAATCACTTGCTATGCATCTAAATCCTAATTACAGCCACACTTTTCAACAGCAGCATAGCAGACTTTCCAATACCATCTACATGGTTTCTTCACTTTCCCATAATATACTTTTCCAACACAGCCATTCTATCGAACAAGCTAACCACAACCATTTCCACACACTTACTATACATTTACACTAAACTGCATAAAACAAACTATTTCCATACACTTTTATCACACAACATTTGCAATTTCCATTAGCCTTCCAAGACTAACCTTTGCCAAAACTACAGATGCTTCCATGACCAAAACTTCACTAACTCCATTTTATCTGAACTCAGACAATTGTATTTAAATAACCTAACAAAACTCCATTACAACATTAAACCAACACAGAACCACACACCAACCATCTTCCATTACAACACTCCTTTTACAGTTAAGTTTTTCCTGCTAACCAGGTTATAATATAAATGGCCTTTCCAGGCCACTTATTCAGACCGCCATTCCATGTCAGCAGTTGGGCCATGTATGTCTTCCGAGGTAGAAAAACAGCCAGCAAGTGAGCTTCACTTACCTTGTTACATGAGGCCAAAAACCTCTCTTGTGAGTGGAGTTTAGCTTTCCACAGGAACTGCCCACAGCATGTGGCCTGCTTCAAAAGCCAAAACCGGTTTTTCTCAGGTCTTCACAAGTTCCATAGTAACAGGTGGGGGAGGAGAGCTTTGTCCCTAGTCACCTTCTAATTCAATTGTGGCTGAATCTGTTCATATGTTGTGTTATAAATTCATCAGTGTCCATGCTTTCAGGAATGTTCAAACATATTTGCTAATAATACACTTTACTACTGTATTGACAACTAATATTAAACATCCTAACAAAGTGATATAATGCTAACCGGTCACAATATTACTGTTTGCGACTGCTACCTATAATAAGCTGCATATAAAAACAGCAATATTGGGTACAGAAATTGATCCTTGTTTCATATTTATAGTTGCTCATATTTTTTACTTTAACAAACAAGATTACAAAGGATTTAAGAGGTCTCTATTCAAAGGCCCCTATGAAAAGCACTGCGTCCAATTCAAGGATTATCTGCGTAATTTAGGTATATGCATAGACTGTGATGGATCACAGGCTACCAGTATGCACCAATAAGAGAGCTAAAAGTATTATTGTGCATACATGTTTAAAGGGTCTGTGTGTGGTACAGTGTGATGTTAACTTTGCAAAATACTGTGAAATTATTGCATAACCTGTGTAGAAAGTTAAACTTCTAAGGGAAGTATTGCTGCAGACTGTTATGCAATCAAACCAGCTAGAGTAAGTAGCATGTCAGCTAATCTCATCTCGGTGGTACTTTTTATTTCAATGATACTTATTTTGACTACTAATAGAACTACAAAATAATTCAGAAGAGTCTGAGTCCTATATAAATGAAATGTACACTTACTATAAAAGAGACACTGAAGCTCTCCGACTCGCCGAATTACTATCAATTCCAAGTAGAGTAAATGCCAGCACTCACATTAACATCACATAATGTAGCGACATTAGGATTTCTTTATTTAAAGCAGCAATGCCAGGTTCCGGCAACTGTACAATCTAATGTAAGGGTTAGAATTAGAGTTAGGTGCTGGGGCCTGGCATTGCTGCTTTAAATAAGGAAATACTATACACTTTGAGTAAGGAGATACTCTACAGTATATTATGTGATGTCAATGTGAAGTGCCGGCATTTATTCTATTTGGAATTATTAGCAGGCGGATAGGAGATCTTCTGTGTCTCTTTTATAATAAGTGTACATTTCATTCATATCGTACTTATATTCTTCGGAATTATTTTTTCGGTCTATTCATTGTTGATATAACTATCGTAGGAATAACGTACCCCACCCCCTCATCTATAGGCACTAAGTAAGAGGTAAAGGTAGTAGTGCAAGGGAAATTATAGGAGTTGCTATGTAAACTGTTAGCTTTCTAATATTTATTAATTATTTATTAATATTTATTATTAATTATTAATTAATTGTTGCCTTTATTATTGTATGTTCATTTGTTTTATGACCTGTCAATATTTTATGTCAAAGATATTTTTTGCTATAAAATACAGACAAATAGTTGCTGCCCAATCCTCTAATAAATTTATCAAAGTAATCCCCCCCTTGTAAATTCCCGAGAACACGAGAACAGTTGTTTACTGGGATTTACCGGTAAATCAGTATGTATTATTGTAGCAAGATGCAAAGATATCTGAGATATCTGCTGCTTTGCATCTATTAGCATTTCTCTGAGCACTCCCCATAACAGTGTATGAGGAGTGCTCAGTATCGCTATGTATAAAAGTGTGGCCATTGATATTTTTCTCATTTTCTACATGAAAGTGAAAGGTTTCTCAGCTGTCAGCTTTGCTCCAGAGAGCAGAGCTGGACGGCACCTGTGTGGAGGAATCATGTGATCCCTCCTAGTCACATGCTGAGTTCCCTGTTCTTGTCACTGCTGGCGAGAGACAGGTTATCACTGCTGTGGCTATCTAATATATAAAAGCCTAGCGGCGTGTGTTAGTGTGTGTGTGTGTGTGTGTGTGTGTGTGTAAAAAACTATTTTCTCAGAAAGCGCTCATCCAATTGACCTGAAATCTGGTATACTGACATTATTTGACAAAAAAATTATAATAGTGAAGTCAGTTAACTTCCATCATCCCCCCTTCCCCCCGTTGGAGGGGTAGTAAAGGCTAAATTTACAAGTTGAGGGGTCAAACTCATTTTCGTGAGATAATTTTACCTCATGAACACACATGCTGTGTTAGTGTGTGTGTGTGTGTGTGTTTGTGTGTAAAAAAAACTACCGGGTGACAGAGTGCTCAAGCTGCAGCGCCACCTGCTGGGCGGAGTTATATACTACACTGACCTACTAAATTCTTAGTATTATCTAATATATAAAAGCCTAGCGGCGTGTGTGTGTGGCAATGAAGATGACAAGAACCTTTTTAACACCTTAAGTAGCTTGATTTGACTAGAATGCATGAGTATCATGCACGGGTTAACTTGTTAACTATAAGTACAGATATTGTAAGTAAATAAAGCATTCATTTAGTTAAATATATGTTATTTTTCCAGACCTTTATTTTTTTGTTACCATGAACTATACCCATCTAGCAGTTTAATGTATATTTTATTAAAAATAAATATTGCTTTTTATAAATTAATGAATGTGAGTCATGTGTCTCATTTGGCATTGGGTGCACTTTGCCGTTAACCACTGAAATGTGTCATTGTTGTTTTAAAAATTCATTTTAGCAGTTTAGTATGGTAGTATTTTTCGTGTGCACCTATCTGTGCCATCAAATACATTTTGGTAATTTTACTTGTGTAATGTGACATGTGGGACACTTACAGTATGTTTGCAATACACTGGTTGTTTTCTTCCGCATTAGTATTGTATAATTTAACATTGTAAAGTGTCATACAAGACCTGACAGTAGTATAATATTAATCATAATATCAACTGTAGGTTTACTATAAGGAACGATATAATTTACTGTTCTCTATTATGAGTCATAAGCAGAATGTGGGGACAACTATGTGGTAATAATAGGACGTGTGCTCAACAGTGTGTGATAATAAGAGTTGGGTGTAGTACTGTGTGGCCTATATGAAGTAATAGGTGTCACTTATGTAGCCATGTATTAATTGAGGTTATTACTATGTTGCATATGAGCAGGGATCATTCCTCTTTAGTTTAATGTTCACTATATATATATATATATATATATATATATATATACACACACACCCCCACGTACACCAGTCCTACCTTGGCTTCACAATAATTTATACGGTACACTATGTTTAAAGGTTGTCACACCCTTGTTCTCTGCAATCATGCACCATGTTTTTTTTTCCATTGCTGCATGTACATTTTTTTATATTGTTTTAGTAATTGCCATAATCAACCAACTATATTGTAGTATATCAAATTTTTAAAACTGATCCATATAAATAAATTATCGATAATGAATTTATTAATATTTATCAAATTTTATTCATCTTTATGTTTTTTTTATACTGCTACTTTGTAATGTAATACTGTTCTGTAATTAAGCATCTTGTATGTGTTTTATGTTTTTGCCAAGATTTACCTTTCCTTTTTACGTTGATAACAAGGATACAAATTAGTGATATTAGACATTTTGCACATGTAGGGCCTGAGTCATTAAGGTAAAAAAGGAGTAACCGTTCTCTGGGACAAACCATGTTACAATACAAGGGGTGCAAATTAGTTTATTATTTTGCACATAAGTTAAATACTGTCTGTTTTTTCATCTAGCACACAAATATTTGCTAGCTTTATTATTACACTGAAATTTAAAGTTGATCTAGGACATGTCCTACCCCAACTATAAATCTGTCCCCACATTTTAAATTTAACTATCCCTCCAATGCAACATGGTTTTGCCCAGGTGCAAATGTTACTCCTTTTTTATGCTTTGCTCTCCTTAATGATTCAGGCCCGTAGTGTTACCAATTTTTTTTTTCATTTTTCTTTTAATAGATACATTTGTGAATATTTCTAAATAATATTCAAGAATGATTCCTCTTTTACTTCAATATTTGAGAGTCTTAAATATACACCTGGCCAGATATGCACTTCCAATTTCACGAAATATCACAGCACCTACACGTCAAAGAAGAAGACGTCTTAGAAGAGCATGTGTGTTCAGGCCACGGCAAACGCTTCATGGTCTGCACAAGGGAGACATTGTTAGACTGTATCGGTTGCCTTCAGTTGCCATATTGTCGTTATATCAACTTATCCAGTTAGATATTCAACCGAAGACCAAAAAAACAAATGCTGTACCAGGCATCACAAAACTGTTGAGTACTCTTCATTTTTTTGGCTTCTGGTTCATTTCAACCAACGGTTGCATCTTGTGGTGGAGTGTCCCAATCCATGTTTTGTTGTTTCTTTTTCAAAGTAGTCAAGGCTATTCTGAAACATGTACAAGACTACATCTATCTCCCACGTAACGCAAGCGAATGGCAAGAGGTCAAACAAGCTTTCTATGTAATTGACAAATACCAAATGTAATGGGTGTGTCACTCACCGGACTGTGAGTGCTTCTTCCCGGACATTTAGGAACCGTGGCCGTCCTCCATCCTGAGGGACTGCGCATGCGCAGCCCTTTCTAAACCTTCAGTGTATGTTCCTTTAACTTAATTGGCAGATCAGGCAACCTCCCTATATTAAGCACCTGTGGTCAACACCACGTTGCCTGATCTTGGAGTCTCATTCCTCATGAGTCTCTGAAGGTGTTCCTGTATTACTTGTGTATTCAGTGCTGCTGATTCCTGTGGTTTCCAAACCACTTCTACTACTGTGGTTTCATACCACTTCTACCATCAACTGTATCATCATGACTGTTTGCTGATTCCTATCCGCTGCCTCCGTGCACTACAGTCTTCTACACCACTTCAACGTTATTTTATATCAATGTGACTGTTTACTCATTGCTATCCGCTGCCTCCGTGCACTCCAGCTTTTACCTCACTCACCTGCTTCTCATCAAGTCTGTTTGCTGATTTCTATCCGCTGCCTCCGTGCACTACAGTCTCCTGCTTGCAACTCGCCTGTGTTCAACATCGTGACTGCCAGCTGACTACTATCCGCTGCCTCTGTGCACTTCAGTCTCCTGCTTGCAACTCGCCTGTGTTCAACATCGTGACTGCCAGCTGACTACTATCCGCTGCCTCTGTGCACTACAGTCTCCTGCTTGCAACTCGCCTGTGTTCAACATCGTGACTGCCAGCTGATTACTATCCGCTGCCTCCGTGCACTACACTCTCATCTCATCTTTGCTGTGACTTCCTCGAGACTGCCGCTTTTCATTACCATCTGCTACACTTCGTGATCTACAGCTCCTGCCCTGCGCTGCACTCCTGTTTCCCATCGCTGTTGGTTCCTGTGGTTGCTACTGGTTACCTCCGTGTGCCGCTGAGTCCTGCCGCTGTGGTCAGCGCTATCGTCCATCTCCTGCTGATCCACTCTCCACGCCTTCACGTGTTCCACTGGCCTCTACCCTCCTGTCAGCATTGGATTTGTATCTCTTCTACTACCCTCTGCTGGATCATCTCCATTCTCCTGGGTTTCCTATGAGTCCAGTTCCACGTGTTGCTGACTCCTGTGGATTCGTGTCCCTGTCGGTCTACTCACCTGTGCGCTGCACCTGCTAGACCGCTGCTTCTCCTATCCAGGGACTTCCTATCCAGTCGGCCTCCAGCCGCTCAGGTACCGCTGCAATCCCATCTGACTGCTACTGCTGAACCACGGTATGCATACTTCTCATTGACTGTGCTGTGTATTGCATATCTTGCTGGACTGTGTTTGGTTCTCTCTGGAGTCTGCTATCCGCTGAGTCTATTGCCATCATTGACTGTGTTATCATTGTGCTGGACTACTTCAAGAGACTTTCTAGATTGCAGACCTGATCAGTCATTTACATATATATATACCTATATTGTACATATTACTGTGGATCGTGTATAAGGTGCCTGTGTATATCCTGTGTTGCAGTCTTCCCCCGTGCACCTCCTCACATATATATGCAGTGGTACAACTTGCTGATGTCAGACCACTGATCCCTGTTTCCGGTATCACCTGTTCCATTATCCTCTCACATAGCAGTGGTACAACTTGCTACCGCAGACCACTGACTACCTGGATACCTCCACTTGGATTCCATTCCTTCACTCAGACAGCGGTACAACTTGCTACCCGCAGACCGCTGACTCTCATCACCTCCTTGTTTCTGTTGGACATTCCTCCTCACTATAGCAGTGGTACAACTTGCTATCGCAGACCACTGACTACCTTCACGTGTCCTTGTCCATACAGTTCCTTGTGTATCATTACCTCATTATTACCAGTGTTGCTAGTCATAGACTTTCCTGAGCATCTCATCGGCCATCATTTCATGTTCCGTGATCACCCAGCTACCAGAGTACCCTATTACCATCTACATTGCTCTGGTAAGCCTACCATCTGGTGATTCCTGGGTAAAGACTCCTAGTGCCCGTGACAGTAAGATCAGGCCATGACAGACCCAGATGTGGAACCTACCGCCAAAGAGATGCTGCAACATCTGGTTAGCCGTGTGGAGCAACAGGATGCCCGCCAACAGCTGTTACTTCAGTGTTATCAGTCATTAACCTCCCAAGGAACATCTGGACAGACTGTGACAGCTACTACTGAAGCTCCTGTGCTTTCCTCCGTTTCCCCATTGCCATCCCAGGTGTCTATAGCTTCCACGCTTCACCTGCCTACTCCGTCAAAGTACGATGGAGACCCCAAAACTTGTAGGGGTTTCCTTAACCAATGTTCAGTCCATTTTGAGCTCCAACCTCAAAATTTTTCTACCCATCGTTCCAGAGTGGCCTATCTTATCTCTTTGTTTTCAGGACAAGCCCTGGCTTGGGCCTCCCCTCTGTGGGAGAGGAATGATCCAATATTACAAGATAGTGCCAAATTCATTTCTACATTCCGAAGTGTGTTCGATGAACCAGGTCGTGTGACCTCCGCTGCTTCCAGCATCCTCCGTCTGCGACAAGGATCTCATACTGTAGGCCAGTACGTCATTCAATTTAGGATCTTAGCCTCTGAACTTCAGTGGAACACTGAAGCCCTAGTTGCCGCCTTCTGGCAGGGGCTTTCCGATAAAATTAAAGATGCACTGACTACCCAAGAGCTTCCTTCGTCACTTGAAGATTTGATCTCTCTATGCCATCGTGTTGATATGAGATTTCGTGAAAGAGAGGCTGAGAAAACGACTTCTGCTAAAGCACCTTTTCGCTCTAACCCTCAATTTCGTCCAGTGTCACCCGCTGTGATTCCCATGGAGATTGGACGTTCCAAGTTATCTTCTGAGGAGAGGAAACGAAGAGTCAAGAATAGACTCTGTATCTATTGTGCTGATTCCACTCATGTCCTCAGCTCCTGCCCTAAGAGATCGGGAAATGCCAGGCCCTAACTAGTTCTGGAGAGGTGAAGTTAGGGTCCCTGGAGTCCTCTCCATCGTCTATGAAATCTAAAGTCTGCGCTTTTGATGTGACTATTTCCTTTGCTACCAAGACCTTTGAGTCACAGGCATTGATTGATTCCGGAGCAGCAGGAAATTTTATTTCCAAATCGTTAGTTAATCAATGGTCTCTACCAATGATTACCTTAAAAACTCCCATTACTGTGACGGCTATCGATGGATCACGTCTCATCAACGGTCTCATCACCCAGAGTACGTCTCCAGTAACCCTTCAGATTGGTGCTCTGCATCATGAAGAGATATCGTTTTTAATTCTTCCTGTTACGACAAGTCCGATTGTCCTAGGCCTTCCATGGCTTCAGTGTCACTCTCCCCAGATTGACTGGCGCACCCCTCAAGTCACGTCTTGGGGGCCTGAATGTCACCATCATTGCCTTTCCCAAGTCATTCCTCTCAAGGTACAGCAAGCTTCCATTTCAGCTATTTCACCGGGACTCCCTCCTCAATATGCTTCATTTACCGATGTTTTTGATAAAGCTCAGTCTGAACGTCTTCCTCCTCATCGTTCTTGGGATTGTCCGATTGATCTTCTTCCTGGCAAGACTCCTCCCAGAGGCCGGGTCTATCCACTCTCGTTACCTGAAACTCAAGCTACATCTGAATATATACGGGAGAACCTCCAGCGTGGGTTCATTCGACCTTCCACCTCGCCCGCTGGAGCTGGGTTCTTCTTTGTCAAAAAGAAGGATGGATCATTACGCCCTTGTATAGATTTTCGTGGACTCAATGCCATTACTATCAAGAACCGGTATCCCATTCCGTTGATCACTGAGCTATTTGACCGCATCAAGGGAGCCCGTATTTTTACTAAGTTGGATCTTCGTGGTGCTTACAATTTAATCAGAATCCGTTCCGGTGACGAATGGAAGACGGCGTTTAACACCAGAGACGGGCATTACGAATATCTGGTAATGCCTTTCGGGCTATGTAATGCCCCCGCTGTTTTTCAGGGCTTCATTAATGAGATTTTTCGGGACTTATTATATGTATGTGTCGTCGTCTACCTGGACGACATATTGATTTTTTCACAGGACCTGCCTTCTCACCACCAACATGTGGCAGAAGTCCTCTCCAGGCTACGGAAAAATTCATTGTTCTGTAAATTAGAAAAATGTTCATTCGAATTACCCCAGATTCCATTCTTGGGGTATATTGTTTCCGGAGTTGGTCTGAAGATGGATCCTGACAAAGTAAATGCTGTACTACATTGGCCCCAGCCAACTACTCTTCGTGCCATCCAGCGTTTTTTAGGTTTTGCCAAGTACTATAGACGCTTCATTCAAGACTTTTCTTCCATTGCATCTCCTATTGTGGCCCTGACTCGTAAAGGGGCTAATCCTAAGCAATGGTCTACTGAGGCTATTCAAGCCTTTCAAACATTAAAAGAGTCCTTCTCTTCGGCTCCAATCCTTCGTCAGCCTGATGTGACACTCCCTTTTTTCCTAGAAGTAGATGCCTCTAATGTGGGCTTAGGAGCTATTCTCTCCCAACGCTCGGAACAGCAAAAATTCCACCCTTGTGCCTTCTATTCTCGGGGTCTCCTACCCGCAGAGAAGAATTATACCATCGGAGACAAGGAATTACTGGCTATCAAAGCCGCATTAGAGGAATGGAGATACTTGTTGGAGGGAGCTCGCCATCCGGTGACGATCTTCACGGATCATAAGAACTTGTCATATCTCCAGTCTGCCCAATGCTTGAACCCTCGTCAAGCAAGATGGTCTCTTTTCTTTTCCCGTTTTGAATTAATAATTACCTTCAAACCAGCTGCCAAGAACAAAAAAGCTGATGCCTTATCTAGAGCCTTTGCTACGTCCTCTGATATAGAAGAGGTTTCCAACCATACCATTCTAGACCCCAAATGTATCTCACTGGCTGCTTCATCCACCAAAACGCTACCATTTGGGAAGACCCTCGTGCCTTCTACTCTAAGGAGGAAAATCCTTTCGTGGTTCCATGCCTCTCGTTTTTCTGGACACGCCGGTGAACACAAGACTTTTGAGATGCTCTCTCGAAGTTACTGGTGGCCTTCAATGAGGAGAGACGTCAAAGAGTTCATTGCTTCCTGTGAATTATGTTCGCAATTCAAATCCTCCCGCAGAACCCCAGCAGGGTTGCTGCGACCACTACCCATTCCGTCCAAACCATGGACCCATATTAGTATGGATTTCGTTACTGACTTACCACCTAGTAAGAACCATAACACTATTTGGGTGGTAGTGGACAGATTTTCGAAGATGGCTCATTTCATCCCTCTGTCTGGTTTGCCTTCCTCGTCTATCCTGGCTGAACATTTCATTAAAGAGATCTTCCGTATCCATGGATGTCCATCTGAGATTGTGTCTGATAGAGGAGTACAATTCGTGTCCAGATTCTGGCGAGCCCTTTGTAAAACCTTGGGCATACGATTAGCACTCTCATCTTCTTACCATCCACAATCCAATGGACAAACCGAACGTGTCAATCAAGATCTTGAGACTTTTATAAGGATATTTTCATCAGCCAATCAAGACAACTGGGTAGAGTTACTCCCTTGGGCTGAGTTCGCCCATAACAACATGTACCATGAGTCATCATCCAAAACTCCATTCTTTGTGGTCTACGGTCACCATCCGTCTTTTCCGGAATTTCCTGCCCTCCCGCCCACCCAAGTTCCTGCGGTGGAGACTGTTTGTCAGACCTTTAAAAATATCTGGTCTCAGGTTAGAACCTGTTTAAAGAAGACATCTGTCAAATATAAATCTTTCGCTGATAAGAAGAGGCGGGCTATTCCACCACTAAAAATTGGAGATCGTGTCTGGTTATCCACAAAAAATATTCGTTTGAAGGTTCCATCCATGAAATTCGCCCCTCGTTTTATTGGTCCATATAGGATCATTCAAGTTATCAATCCAGTATGTGTTAAACTTCTTCTTCCTAAGAATCTTCGGATTTCCAATGCCTTCCATGTGTCCTTGCTCAAACCTCTCATCATCAACCGTTTCTCGACTCCTCCCTCAGCACCGCAGCCAGTTCAAGTTCATCAGGAGGAGGATTTCGAGATTACTGAGGTATTGGATGCAAAAATTTCGCGAGGAGTCCTCCGTTTCCTCGTTCATTGGAAGGGCTTTGGTCCTGAAGAGCGTTCATGGATCAAAGCTGAAGATCTTAATGCTCCTGCCCTTCTGAAGAAGTTTTATTCCAAAAATCCGGACAAGCCCGGTTCCAGGCGTTCTGTGCCCACCTTTAAAAGGGGGGGTACTGTCACTCACCGGACTGTGAGTGCTTCTTCCCGGACATTTAGGAACCGTGGCCGTCCTCCATCCTGAGGGACTGCGCATGCGCAGCCCTTTCTAAACCTTCAGTGTATGTTCCTTTAACTTAATTGGCAGATCAGGCAACCTCCCTATATTAAGCACCTGTGGTCAACACCACGTTGCCTGATCTTGGAGTCTCATTCCTCATGAGTCTCTGAAGGTGTTCCTGTATTACTTGTGTATTCAGTGCTGCTGATTCCTGTGGTTTCCAAACCACTTCTACTACTGTGGTTTCATACCACTTCTACCATCAACTGTATCATCATGACTGTTTGCTGATTCCTATCCGCTGCCTCCGTGCACTACAGTCTTCTACACCACTTCAACGTTATTTTATATCAATGTGACTGTTTACTCATTGCTATCCGCTGCCTCCGTGCACTCCAGCTTTTACCTCACTCACCTGCTTCTCATCAAGTCTGTTTGCTGATTTCTATCCGCTGCCTCCGTGCACTACAGTCTCCTGCTTGCAACTCGCCTGTGTTCAACATCGTGACTGCCAGCTGACTACTATCCGCTGCCTCTGTGCACTTCAGTCTCCTGCTTGCAACTCGCCTGTGTTCAACATCGTGACTGCCAGCTGACTACTATCCGCTGCCTCTGTGCACTACAGTCTCCTGCTTGCAACTCGCCTGTGTTCAACATCGTGACTGCCAGCTGATTACTATCCGCTGCCTCCGTGCACTACACTCTCATCTCATCTTTGCTGTGACTTCCTCGAGACTGCCGCTTTTCATTACCATCTGCTACACTTCGTGATCTACAGCTCCTGCCCTGCGCTGCACTCCTGTTTCCCATCGCTGTTGGTTCCTGTGGTTGCTACTGGTTACCTCCGTGTGCCGCTGAGTCCTGCCGCTGTGGTCAGCGCTATCGTCCATCTCCTGCTGATCCACTCTCCACGCCTTCACGTGTTCCACTGGCCTCTACCCTCCTGTCAGCATTGGATTTGTATCTCTTCTACTACCCTCTGCTGGATCATCTCCATTCTCCTGGGTTTCCTATGAGTCCAGTTCCACGTGTTGCTGACTCCTGTGGATTCGTGTCCCTGTCGGTCTACTCACCTGTGCGCTGCACCTGCTAGACCGCTGCTTCTCCTATCCAGGGACTTCCTATCCAGTCGGCCTCCAGCCGCTCAGGTACCGCTGCAATCCCATCTGACTGCTACTGCTGAACCACGGTATGCATACTTCTCATTGACTGTGCTGTGTATTGCATATCTTGCTGGACTGTGTTTGGTTCTCTCTGGAGTCTGCTATCCGCTGAGTCTATTGCCATCATTGACTGTGTTATCATTGTGCTGGACTACTTCAAGAGACTTTCTAGATTGCAGACCTGATCAGTCATTTACATATATATATACCTATATTGTACATATTACTGTGGATCGTGTATAAGGTGCCTGTGTATATCCTGTGTTGCAGTCTTCCCCCGTGCACCTCCTCACATATATATGCAGTGGTACAACTTGCTGATGTCAGACCACTGATCCCTGTTTCCGGTATCACCTGTTCCATTATCCTCTCACATAGCAGTGGTACAACTTGCTACCGCAGACCACTGACTACCTGGATACCTCCACTTGGATTCCATTCCTTCACTCAGACAGCGGTACAACTTGCTACCCGCAGACCGCTGACTCTCATCACCTCCTTGTTTCTGTTGGACATTCCTCCTCACTATAGCAGTGGTACAACTTGCTATCGCAGACCACTGACTACCTTCACGTGTCCTTGTCCATACAGTTCCTTGTGTATCATTACCTCATTATTACCAGTGTTGCTAGTCATAGACTTTCCTGAGCATCTCATCGGCCATCATTTCATGTTCCGTGATCACCCAGCTACCAGAGTACCCTATTACCATCTACATTGCTCTGGTAAGCCTACCATCTGGTGATTCCTGGGTAAAGACTCCTAGTGCCCGTGACAGGGTGCAATAGACTGTACTCATATTGCATTTACACCAACAAAAGATATGGAGGAGGTATGTTGCAACCAAAAACACTTCCACTCCATGAACATGCAAATGGTATGTGATGGCAAAGGGAGAATTATAAATGTCAATGCATCATTCCCTGATTCTACTCATGACTCATATATTCTGCGTAATTCTTACATTTTTCAGGAATTTGAGCAATCAAGATTGGAAGGTGGATGGTTAGTTGGTGAGTTAAATTATAACAGTTTACAATGTGAAACATGTTAATTGTTTTGTTTAAAGTTAACACTTTACACCATTGTCATGTTATAAAGTTCTTAAAATTGCATAAGGGCAGCACAGTGGCTAAGTGGTTAGCACTTATGCCTCACAGCGCTGGGGTCATGAGTTCAATTCCCTACCATGGCCTTATCTGTGTGGAGTTTGCATGTTCTCCCCATGTGCGTGGGTTTCCTCCCGGTGCTCCAGTTTCCTCCAACTCTCCAAAACATACTAGTAGGTTAATTGGCTGCTATCAAATTGACCCTAGTTTCTCTCTCTCACTCTCTCTGTCTGTGTGTGTGTGTATGTTAGGGAATTTAGACTGTAAGCTCCAATGGGGCAGGGACTGATGTGAATGAGTTCTCTGTACAGCGCTACGGAATCAGTGGCACTATATAAATAAATGGTGATGATGATGAATTATTGTTATTCAAACTGTTTGTTGCATTATTATATTTCTACTTTTTGGTCCATTGTTGCTATGATACTGTCCAGCACACCAATTTTTTGTCTTTTAAATTTTTTAAACGTCCAAACATTTTATGGTAAGACTCATTAATTTCAGTGCTGCCTCTGCTTTTTGAAGACCCATGCAAATTGCCCTACCATGCTGTCAATCAGCTTGTGGCCCACATGGTGACTGATGGATTGACATTTATGCCTAATTAATGCTTGTACTTAGTCTGAATGTATTATTTTTTGTTTTGCCACCTACCTCTTCAGTACACATATATAATTAATCACATAATATTTTAATATTATTACAACACTTGAATGGCAGTAGTTTAAAATAAAATATATGTCTATTTGTGTCTAATCACTTCAACCTTTGTTCGAAATGTTTTCATTGAAATACATTATTGTAACGACGTTATAAATTCTTTTCTCTTTTTTCAATTTTTTTTTTCAATTAGGTGATTTGGGTTATGGCTTATGACCTTGGCTTTTAATGCCTATATCAAGACCTCAATCCTCTGCAGAGCATCATTACAACTATGCCCACACAGCCACACATGGAATTATTGAAAGGACTTTTGGAATTTTTAAAAGTAGATTCCGTTGCTTGGACCTTTCAGGTGGTGCATTACAATATTCGGCTGACAAGGTCTGTCAGATATTTGTATTGTGTTGTATGTTGCACAATATCTGCCTAGAGCACAAACTTCAAGTAATTCCTGATCAAAGTATACCTGAGGATCCCGATGTTGTTACTGCAAATGAAGAGGATGTAACGTTAGGAATCCATGTCCGTGAAAAACTTGTCAGAGACTTCTTCTCTTGTAAGTAAACTAATTTTGTTAATAATGTCATTAATTTTTTTATTTTTTTTATTTTGATGTCCAAAATACACTATTTAAACAAATTCAATTCTACTTGACATAAACACTCTTTCAATGTTGTGCATCTCACACTGTCCACCCTTCATTTGCCCAGTCTCCTACAACCTTGCTTTCATTAATTTGTATACATTAATTGTCCTTTTACTTCCTTTTATAAACCAATGCAACACCCACTTCATTGCTTAACAACCTACATTAATTTTACTGGCATATACAGTATCAGTGTAGTTTAAATTTACAAATTATTAATATCTATAATATAAATGTCTAGTGGCGTGTATTAGTCTGTCTGTGTGTGTGTGAAAAAAAATAAAACCAAGCTGCAGCGCCACCTGCTGGGCGGAGTTATACGGGTGGAAAAAAATTCAGAAAGGGCTGAAATTTGGTATTCTAAGATGTTTTTAATTTATTAATTTAATTTGTTAATGGTTAAAAGTGTTTATAAAGATTTAAAAAAAAAAAAGAATATATATTTCTTGAAGGAGAAGTGACAGTTGGGAGTTGTTGGTGGTTGCCGGGGGTGACAGTGGGGAGTGGTTGGTGGTTGAGGCCTGGGCTATGGCCCAAATGCATGACAAGAACCTTTTTAACACCTTAAGTAGCTTGATTTGACTAGAATGCATGAGTATCATGCACGGGTTAACTTGTCTCTAATAATTGGTGTAGATCTGTCCAAAAGTGTTACAGTATAACATGCAATATTGAACCTAAAATTTATTCAAAATAATTATTTTTCTTTGCCAATGCCCAATGTCGGACTGGGGCATGAAGGGCACACCGGTGGACTGCAATGGTAGTGGCCCACCATAGGGAGTGTAGCCAACTATCAAAGAGGCGATACCAGACAATATAGGTGGAGTGCTCAGGCCATGCAGGACAGCTTGCACCATAGTGTAGTATATAAATAATGCAGTGTGTATATAAAGAGTACACAGTCTAGACCTAATCCTTACATTGGACCAAACAGTCAACAAAAATCGGTATTGTCCAAGGAGACTCAGAACATTTGACAGACTGTCTTACCGGTTCTTGGCACTTTCACCACCTGTGGCTGCTTGTTTTTTTACTTGTGTATTGTCTTTAGTCTGTAATGTTGTGGCCCTTATTTTGTTTAAAAAATGGGTACATTTAGAAAAATAAAACAAGCCCCGGAATTAAATCAATAGTATCTACAATTAATATTTAGGCCTTCCTCCTGCCACAACATTAAAGTAATAGTATTTTCATTTAATAAATACGCCTATTTCCATCCCTCCAGATGCACCCAGCAATAAATTAATATAGTGTACGAATAATAAACATAATTTTTTTCAAAAACCGTCACTGCTATTAAATAATTCATTGTAACATTTAATAAATAAATAGACCTCATGCTCCTCAAACTCCATTCCACATTCAATTAAGAGCGCCCAAACTACCCCATCTTAAATTAATAGTCACTACTATTAAATTAAATTGCCCCACCATCACCATCACCACACAAACAAAATAGCAATGATTACTTAACCAAAACCTACCACACACACATTAAATTGCCACAAGCCCATTGTGCCAGCACACACACCTTTCTTTGCACCATCATCACCATCCTGTGCCTCCTTATGATCACAGTGCACCCTCCATGCTGCTTTGCACTAGTCTTCCCTCTCTGCCATGTTGCCTTTAATCCCCATTGATTCCATTCTTGCATTTAACTTTTTAATCGCCTTCTTTCTTATTTTCTTCTGACTTCACTCTTGTTGCCGTCTTAACTCTGCACTGCTCCTTATTCAACGTGGGGCGTGATGACGTCACACCCGACATTCAATGCAAATGGAGCACAGAGGTCACATTACCATTTTTTACATTTCAATTATTTTTTTATTTTAATAATTAAACGCTAGCCCCACCAATAAAGAAAGGAAAGCAATCTGTTTAAAAACCTACCGGGGGATAGCCAGTGGGCATGGGTGGCCCAAGACTGTGGCCTTTATATTTTGCTTCACTGTGTACCCCCTTGTCTTACCTTTTACTATTTTTTTTTTTATTATTTTTTACGTCTTTTTCTGTGCTATTCTTTGTCTTCTATGTTCAGACTCCTCACTGGTGCTTACTGTAAATGTCGAAAGTGATGTCATCATGTCTGACATGCAGCGATAACGGACCAGGTAGGAGGTTCTACATACACCCCCTTAGTCATTGTGTTCATGTGTTAATTTTTAAATGTTTGCATACATTATTTATTGATATTAACAGTTAAATGTAGTGTATTAATTCATACATTTATTCTACCTATTCTTTACATGTCTGTATGTATGTCTTTAATTTTGTTATTTTTTTACATAAGATACCAACAAAGATGTCAAACAACAGTGAACAGAATATTCCAGCTTTGATGCATTAGGTTTAGTTTTCAAACACGTTTTTAGTTCAGTTTACTTTTATTTTTATTTTTATTTTTTGAAAAAGGTTTGTGTAGTTGACACTCACCTTTATATTTGTATTTAAACTATGGATGTAAATCAAGCATACCACTGAATATTGAATATATTGGAAATTACTTTTTTCTTGTAAGAATAAAGTTAGTACTAAAGATAATATATTTGTTGGTTTCATTTTTTATTGGCATAACAGAGGTGTTATGTGAAATACAAGTGTATCTAACTATAGTAAATGCAGTATCTAATACTACATTCTTAGTGTATTTTTACTTAATAGCGCTATATAGTAAACACATTTGAGCACTAAAATTATAAGCAATGATGCCTGCATTTTATTTAGGTACAAATCCACACATGTAAACCTAGGAGAAGGTGTAGATACATTTAATTAATGAAAGGTAAGCAGAGACTTGTTCCATACCATTACATGTGTAACCTAACAGTTTACTAGTTATAAACACAATTTCACTTTTTTGGTGGTAAACTCTAAACATCAATATACTAAATATATCCATCCATTAAAAAAAATAGAAAGAAGAACCCCTTAATATAAACCAAGCCATGAAATGATTTGAAAATGTTGGAATAAACCTTTAAAAACGTTTTTTTAACCACATGACTGACCCTGGTTGATAGTTTAATATTTGTTTTGGTGTTTGTAAATACCTGTAATAGCATGCACATAAAAGTGTAATTGATTGTAAATTATCTATCAGTTACACCACTATAATAATATTCTTAGTTGTAACACTACAGTATGAAAAACAAAACATTGTTATTTGAAAATAGTGAACATGAAACATTTTATTTAACTGACATGTAAAAAAATTTTTACAATTATTTGTCAACAATCTTAATATTAATTACTACAAAAACCAGGAACAAAATTATCTTTTTAATAGCAATATGCAATGTAAAAAAAGATTACAAAATTTTTCAATACAAATTCAACTCTACATTTTCCTGGGTTTTGGCAAAATTGTGAATTAAACTTACTTTAATATATTCTCATACACATTGTCTTTCTCTTGAATTATTGACTACATGTAAGGAGGTGTTTTCTGGCGATGTGCTAGTGGTACCATCACTACTGCCTAATACTAATGCCACAAGCATATCGCGACTAAATTTTTGAAATTCTCCCATTAAATGACTGATTGGTCATTTTCATCTCTGCTAGACTTACCACATTTTCTTTAATACTTTTTAACATATCATTAACTTTTTTTTCATTTTCCAATTGCTAACATTTTATGTCACCCAACATTTCTAACATTTGCTTTTCAAATCTTAACTTTGCTAATTTTTTTAAATATTTTTTTCTTCGAGAGTTTATTTTTTCTTAACATATATGGATCCTCTGGATTTCCTAATACTGGTTGAGGTGCTTGAGGTAGGTCTTCTTGTTTGGTTTCACCAGACAGTACATAAAGTGTAACAGAGTCCTGCTGCATTAAAACATTGGTTTCATCCACACATTCAGAGCCTTGAAGTTGATCTCTGTTACGGTCTACAGTGATAGTGGTGGGCGGATTCAGGGCCATCTTTTCCATTGGGCACGATGGATAGGTGCCTGGGGGCCCCACGGGCAAGGGGGCCCCATAGGCAGGGCTCTTAATTAGAATAAATAATCCTGCAAAAAAAAAAAAACTTCATGGGTCACTGAGCAAGTACATCTATCTATCTCTAGCTCTCTATGTCTATATCTGTATCTCTATACATCTATATATCTATATATCTATATATCTATATATATAGGGGCCCCGGTGCACTGCTTTGCCTGGGGGCCCATAATGTTGTTGAGATGGCCCTGGGCGGATTACTATTCTTGGGAGGAGTATAAATTGTTTCTTCGGTCATCAAAATTGATTGAAACAGATGCCTGAGTTCTGAAACAGTATATACTAAGTATGGTTCTAGAAATGTGAGCCATATTAACAATTTATTCTCATATTTTGTGGTTTAAAAGATACATTGACTAAATTTTTTAGAACATTACAATTGTTCAAGGTTATGGCCTTTTCTAGGGATCTTTGTGCAATAATACCATTTTGAATATGCAATTAAACATTTGGTAGTTGCATTGACTACACAAATAAAAAAAGATGATGGATAGATATAACGTTTACCATTCTAACGTCCTTCAGTGTCAGAACACTGAGGTGGCTAGCATTTTATGTAAAAATGTTTATATCCAAAATGTAACCTTAAAATCACCTTTGGCCCGTGGTGATGTTCCTAATTTTGCATCCTCCTTTTTTTACCTATGCAGGGACCCAAATAAAAAATTATTTTAATCAAATCACAGAATTATTAGCACTCAAATTTTTTTTATGAATGATAATAATCTGTGGTGTTCAGGATTTTTATGATTAAAAAATAACTATAATTATGTACCATTTGTTTGAAAAATCCCAATATCGTTTCGGAAGTTTTATGTTTCTTTTCGCTCTGCGTGTTGTCCGTTCAGTGCTATCAGTATGTGTGCTCACAGTACTTAAAGATCCTGTCTGACTACTAAAATCTACTGCAGCTTGTAATACTCTGGGTGTGTTTGATAATGTGTAAGAATCTTCATCTGTTAAAACTGTGGATGTACTGTGGCTTGATTTTTCTGCATCACTTAAAACGGTCTCTGTATTAGAAAAAGTAATGGACTGAGAAAAACTTAATGGTGGACTTGCATTAGCAAACTTAGTTGACTCTGCATCGCTTAATATAGTTGTAGTATTGGATAACTGTGCAGACTGTACATCCACTAATCCACAGTTTTGATGTGATAAAGGATGTTAGTCTCGTGCCTTCATTAATCTAACAATTTATTTTTTAATTTTAAGCATTTCTTGTTGATTGTTTTTTATGTCAAAGGTATGCATCATTTTCTCTAAAGCACAAGTTATTCGGTAACAGTTATTGCTTTGATTCCCAGTATGATCTCCTATGGAGATTTTAATTAGTTGAAGACCTTGGCGAACTTCATCCACCATGATCTTTGAGAAATTTTCATATTGATTTACACTATTGGAAAACAAATTGTGAATTTCAGCCATGGTGGGTATAGCAGTGGGTTCAGACACATGAGTGGATTCAGTGCTGTCCGTGGGCCTTTCTATAATTGTTAATTGAGAATGTGAGGAGGTGCGTGAGGTGCCATATTGAAAACGATTACTGTCTTCAGTTGTAAAGTCCTCTGCACTGTTACTCCTTTCTGTGCCGGTATGGTTGTCATCAGGACCGTGAACGAACATTTCTTCTTCTTCCTCATGAAGTAAGTCTGCAGAGGGTAACCAAAAATATGGTACATTTAAAATGGTTTAAATGTGCAGCTACATACACAGCAGCACCTGCGGTAATTTTTTAAAAAAGGGTTTCAGCAATTACATTTGGACATCACCTGCAGGTAGATTTGAAATTGGAGTTGAGCATTATACAAAACTATGTTTGTGCTTTGACGTTAATTCATCAGTGCTTCCTGTAAAAAGCATTTGTTACATGTGAAAGTAATTAATTTGAAGTTGATCTTAAATTGATTATTCTAAATGGTAAATCTAAGTAGTGTTACTACAATGACTATATTTCACTCTCTCTATCATGTACATAAAGAGAGAGAGAGCTAGATCTCTAATAATACCTATTCTGTAAAATAACATAAACCAAACGTAACATAGTAACAAAATGTATTTAAAAGTTACATGTACCAGATGGATTAAGCCTCTGACTTTTCAAACGTTGGTCTTTTTAACACTCTATTCCTATGTCCATGTTCTTTTGTAGTACTGCCTGTTGCGGATGTTTGAAAACCTTTTTTGAGAAATAACATGATAGTTTTTACATGAAACATTTTTCCTTTTATCCACAAAAAAAACAATAGATCAATAATTAAAAAAATTCAGGATACTGTTCTTGAAATGTTTTTTAACACTCAATAAAAAAGAATTACAAAACATTATAAAAACTATAACAAATAAAAAAATATATGTTACAAACCAGGACAGGAGATGTATTTTGGGTTCCACTTTTTCTTTTAGCACCTTGAGATGTGACTTAAAATAAAAAAAAATAAAAACAAAAATTACACAGGTTTAAACTATACTTTTTTTCAATTATTATTGCTGTTTATGTTACTGTTTAGGAATAGTTACCTGATGACGATGTGCTCTCCCTTGACGTTTTATGACTTTTTTGAATGATCTAAAGAAACATAAATATTAAAAGTATGAACCGATATTGTTTTCCAAGAAAATAAAAAATAGACTGTGGTTCGCAGATAACATAATTAAATTACACCAATGCACAATTGTAGCTGACAGGTCACAATTACTTAATATTAACACACACACCACATTAACATTTTGAATTTATTTATTTTTTTAAACCTTTTTTAATTTTAAAGCTGACAGTAACCACTATTGAGCTGGGCTATTGATAATATTGATTATTAAAAATTAAAAACCAATCCATCACTGCTGATCTTTAAAATATTTCCAGCTTTACATGTGACTTCACCAACCAATTCAGAAACTTTTTACATGACTAGTAGATAAATTAAATATTTTAAAAAAAATATTTAAAAGAAAAAAAACAATTTAAACATATTAGTCTGCATTAATAGACCCATAAAAATATAGCATTCATCATTGAAGACTATAAGTCAAACATTATTGTAAATGAATGATACTATTACTCACATTAAAGCTCCCAGTATCAATGTGAAAGTTATTAATCAATAGTTTTATAAGTAATTTATCCCAAAAATCTATATCAAATTAAAGTGTACATGTTTGAATTTACCTTTCGTTTTTGGTGATTTTTTACGTTTCTGCAAGGTACCTGGAGCATGACTTGCATATAAGCTGCTATGGCCTGCATTGCAAAATTATAAAAAAGTTATTTACCAAAATAAATACATGTTATTGAAAATGCAATTTTACCAAATTTATTATCCAGTTATTATAAATGTATTATTTTTGGTAGAATATTGCCTTACCACTCATACCAGAAGAACCGTCCTTTCGTTTTTCCTTTCTTTTGATATCCAAAGGAATGTCTAAGATGAACAATATACAACATACATGAAACTATAGTGATTATGTAATAATTTGAAACAACTTTTTTTCTATTTTTAATTACACTACATATATGCTTATTTACCTGATGCAAGGGAAGTGGCTGTCTCATTGCCTGGTAATGAACCTGTAATGTGATGAAACAAAAAAAAATATTACTAAGAAACAAAATTCTAATTATATATTTAAATGGTATAAAGTTATTATTTGAAAAATAAAATGTAAAATTTATATTCACCTGTGTCCATTCCAGATGCTACTCCAGTTACTACAGTGGGAGGCATGTGGTCCATAATAATTTTTTCCCATTCCACCAGTTCAATATTCAATGGGGGACCCCCACCAGTTCTCTTTGCATTTTGATGTATCTGGGACATCTTCTTCACAGTTATTTTTCTGTCTTGATATCTATTTTGGCACACATTGGAACTTCTTTGACATCTACCCACCGCAGTCACTTTCTCAGCCACAGATCACCAAACGGCTTCTTTGGCCTCTGAACCATAATTATATCCCGTTGGTCGACCAAATAATAAGGAGTAATTTTGAAGGACGCCATCTACTAGGGCCTGATTTTCAGCAATAGTAAACCGTGGCGCCCTTTTACTTTTTTGGGTTTGCTGGATTTAGTTTGTGGATTCTGGGGTGCACTCTGTCCCACTTCTATCATCTCCAAATCCTCATTGTTGCTTGAGTAGGAAGACATCTACAAAGTGAAAAAAAATAAACAAAATTAACAGGATACTTACCTATATGTTAATGATTTATCTTAAAAAAAAAAGGTAAATAAGGAATGCACAATAACTACAGTGTTTAATTTTTATAACAACAACATTTACCACCAAAGGACACATTATATAAGATTATTACTTAATTAGGTATTCTTTAGTTTGCTTCTTTAGGTTAAATTGCTGTGTTATAACATGACAGCAAAATTACAATAGAATGAATAAAAAAATAATAAACTAAGCTTTACTTTGCAGGATCTTTTCTGGATTTTAATAGTAATTGTTGCACAAACTTCAATTATTGTTTAATTAAAATCTATATATACAAATGTGAAAAAAAAAAGTATGCAGACAGGACATGCAAGTTTAAAGGTCACAAGATAAGGATACAGACAGCAAACTATTTGGTTGTGTGTGAGTAACTCACTTCCATTAGCCCCACCACACTTATCTAGAAATGTTAATTAGATATATATATCTATTGACTCTACTGCAAGGCCATATTGACAATAATATGTACACAAGGATAAATATTTTTTAAAATTTTTTTGAATACACATGCAGCTGCTATCTGCTAACATTTTACATTCAAACATCCAAAATCTAGTAGGTTTAGAGTGTTTACACTACAATACATGTTAAAAATGACATTACTATATTAAATAACTATTAAAGATTTGAAAATTAAATTTTGATTGTAATATATGTGTACTTACTGTACAGTAACAAACGTATAAATAATGTAAGATTTAAAAAATGTAAACTAAACATTTTAATCTTGTACACAAAATTAAAACATAACTTTTTATTTAATATGATTTAAAAAAATACTTTGTTACCTGTTCATGTGTTAAATAATCAATATAAAAATAAAAGTCAATGGTCATAGAATAAATCAGTGTATAGTGTTCAGGAAATAATTTAATATGAATTTATATTTTTTATTTCTGCAAATATTTAGCTATTATTTTTCACATAATTCTCTCTTACAAAATGCATTTATTTTTAAATCCAATTTTTGAATTTTGGGATGAGATTAATAACTTATATGAGCAAAACAAAAAACAAAAGTTCATTGTTTTAATATTAATATTACGGTTTGGTTACCATTTTATATTGCCAATAAGAAACCTTATATTTTACAACAATAAAAAATTGTTTTAATTTCAACTGCTACTGTGAACAAATATTAACCTATTTGTTTTTGCTATAAGATATGAACCCTTGGTCATAAATACATGTTTTTTATGTATACAGATTTTATAGCAATTGGGGACCATATATTACAAAAATTGCTTTCAATAAGTTACATTTAATATCATGGGGTCACTATTTAATAGTAACTGAAGTGTTTGCGATATATATGTATATATATATATATATATATATATATATATATATATATATATATATATATATATAGTAACAAAGGGAGGCATTTATCTGACAAGAGGCAGAGAAAGTATACAAACAGAATAATACATTGGCACAGTTATGCACCTAGGTTGAGATTAAACCAGGTAAAAACGTATGTGTAGTTTAAAGTTTGTTAACTTACATGATTTCCTCTCAGCAAACAGACAGGGTGTGTCTGTTAGGAAACGCCCATCACTGGCTCTGTTTGCACTTTTAAAAAATAAGGTGGGTGTGTCACCTGCCCATCAAGCTAGGGCTGGGGGAGGAGTATCATGCATAAAAGCTTGTTTGTGTCATTTATGCACTGAGACCAACGCTGGGGAATCTGGCTGGTCTTGAGAGAGATTGTCTATGTCTAGCTAGCGTTTAGGGTCTCCATATCTGCTGTGAAATTCATGTGGTGTCAAATACATGCTAAACCATCCTGACAATAAAGCTGCATAAAAAGAAGAAGTTGTTCGCATGTGCTTCAGCAGTAGCGGGCTCTTGCCACAAGTGGTGTCAGGAGTGGGATAGTCCGGGAAGCCAGTTTCTGCTACCCAACCCGCTCAGACTTCAACATGAAGGAAGTACTGAGAACCCTTGTGAATGTGGCCGCTGCGCAGCAACAGCAGTAAGCTCAGATGTTATGAGTTGCCAAGGCACAGGTGGAAAACACAAGGCTCTTAAGGGAAGAGTTAAGCCAGGTGAGGCATGACAGAAATGAACCACCTGGTCCTGTTCTCCAGAAAATGTTGCCAGGTGATGACATAGAAGCATATCTGGTGTGCTTTGAGAGACTTGAAAAAAGGGCAAAATGGCCTCCTAAAGATTGGGCTGAGAGGCTGGCGCCATATCTGACTGGTGAAGCTCAGCGAGCTTATATGGATTTAGATGAGGACCGGGCCTCTGATTATTTGTGCCTAAAGTCTGAGATCTTGGCTCGCATTGGAGTTTCTGGGCCAGGCCGAGCCCAGCGCTATCACCAATGGCGCTATGATAAAGAAAAACCGGCTGCGCTTTCTAAAATTTTAAAGAAATGGCTGCAGCCTGAGGAGAATTTGCCTTCTCGGATTATTGAACTTCTGGCGATAGATCACTGCATGCGGGGGCTGCAATCAGACCCACAAACTTATGAAGAGCTTGCCACAGTGGAAGAAAGGTTTTGTGCACTACAGCAAATGACCAAAGAACCTGCATTCGTGCCAAAGCCGCTGCCATGCCAAAAGCCAGCTTTGACAATCCTTGCTACGGGACTAAAATGGCAAAACTGCTATGGACAGAGGGCCAGGTGCAAAGCTGTCTAATCTGAAGTGTTTTGAATGTGGTGAGCCAGGCCACTTTAAGGCAGAGTATCCTAAACTACAGGAACCCATGGACTGTTCCGTGGCACATATTGGGCCTGCTTTTCCAAGCTGTTTTACCATGAGTCCCACATCAGGAAGTCCTTGTTTGTTCCGGGTGACTGTGCTAATCAACCAAAACCTTGTTCTGGCCTTGGTTGACTCGGGGAGTGAACTTTCATTGGTTTCCAGCTCTGCCTTACCCGAAACCATAACTTCTCAGTTGCCGAAGGTGAAAGTTCTTTGCGTACATAGCATGACAGAGGAGTATGAAAGAACAATACTACCAGTCACACTCAAAGACAAAACTGTTATGGTGGTAGCTGCATTAGCACCTAAACTCCCATATCCACTCATTTTGGGGCGAGACTTCCCACTATTTAATGATGTCCTTGGTGAGCGGATCCGGCCGGACTGATCAACGGTCGGAAGCCCGGTCTTAAAGGAACCGCCTAAGAATCCACAACATTTGGACATCGATCTTTGGGAACCGCCAAACCGGATTGCCATCCTGGTAGTCACAGCAGGAGTTCCACAAAAGCATCCACTAGCGAGGAAACTTGGACAGTCCAAACTAGCATTGGTCGGTGATGTCGCAGATTAGCCCACCCCGCCTGTCAGTGAGGTCCGCAATACCAATTTTGTTTCCTCTGCAGGACTTTGCTCGGGACCAACTTAATGATGCCACTTTGGAACATGCCTTTAAAAGTGTGACTGAGGTAAATGGGGTAGCGAAAGCCGCCCAGCCTGCTGAAGGTATACCCTATTTTATTGTCAAAAATAATTTCCTGTATAGAGTTGCTGTTGTACAGGGTGAAAAAGTAGAACAATTGATGGTTCCTCAGGTCCATGTACCCATAGTGTTAAAAGCAGCAGACACACATGTCTGTTGGGGACATCTAGGGGAGGATAAAACACAGGAACGAGTTCTGCTTAGGTTTTACTGGCCTGGGGTACACATGGCAGTAAAAAAGTATTGCCGGTTCTGTCCCATTTGTCAGAGAACCTGTCCCAAACCCATGTACAGGGCACCTCTCATTCCAATACCAATAGTACAAGTTCCTTTTGAACGGATAGCCATGGACCTTGTGGGGCCACTGAAAAAATCTGCATGTGGGCACCAATATATACTAGTGGTGCTTGACTATGCAACCAGGTATCCAGAAGCAATTCCCCTACGAAACATAAAGTCCAGCACCATAGCTAGAGAACTTGTATTGATGTTTACACGCTTGGGAATACCCAAAGAAATCCTCACAGACCAGGGTACTCCATTCATGTCCAAACTGATGAAGGACATGAGCCAGTTGTTAGGGGTTACGGCGCTTCACACCTCTGTATACCATCCACAAACAGATGGCTTGGTGGAACGCTTTAACCGCACATTAAAGCACATGCTCAGGAAAGCAGTGACTCAAGAGAAAAAAGATTGGGACACTCTTATTCCCTATTTGATGTTATTCCCTATTTGATGTTTGCCATCCGTGAGGTACCTCAAGCTTCAACAGGGTTTAGTCCCTTTGAGTTATTGTTTGGGAGACAGCCCAGGGGTATCTTGGATATGTTAAAAGAAGGGTGGGAGCAGCAAGGTCCCAGGGAGCCAATTTTGGTACAATTTGTGTCCCAAATGTATGAGAGGCTAGGAAAGATAGGGCCCATTGTGCAGCAACATGTAAAAGAGGCTCAGGAACAACAGAGGAAAAGTTATGATAAAAGTGATGTTGTTCGATCTTTCAAGCCTGGGGACAAGGTCCTAGTTCCCACCAAGGAAAGCAAACTTTTCGCCCATTGGCAGGGTCCATATGAAGTTCTAGAGGCTGTCGGTCCTGTCAATTACAGAGTCCGCCAGTTAGGTAGAAGACGGGAGGAGCAAATACATCATGTTAACCTCCTTAAAACTTGGCATGATGAGGAAACCTCTCCTGAGGTAGTGAGTACTGCCATTGAAAAGTCTGAAGCGCCCATAGAGCCAGCCTTGTCCATTCAGCAGAGACAACAGACTGAAGAAATGATTCGCTGGAACAGGGATGTCTTTTCTTCTATTTCTGGGCGCACTACTTTAATCGAACATGACATTGTCACTGCGCCAGGAGTCATTGTAAAGCAGAAGCCATATCGTATTCCAGAAGCCAGACGGGTGGACGTGAGAAAGGAGGTCGAGAAGATGCTCCAGTTAGATGAGATTGAAGAGTCCACTAGTGAGTGGAATAGTCCCATTGTGCTTGTCCCGAAACCCAATGGGACAATTAGGTTCTGCAATGACTTTAGGCACCTAAACAGTGTGTTTGATGCCTATCCGATGCCACGTGTGGATGAACTAGTGAAAAATCTTGCTGGTAGCAACTATTTGACAACCCTTGATCTAACAAAGGGTTATTGGCAAGTTTCCCTGACTTCCACGGCCAAGCCAAAGACTGCATTTTCCACCCCTGATGGTCTCTATCAATATAAAGTCCTACCTTTTGGGTTGCATGGGGCACCTGCCATCTTCCAAAGGGCCATGAATAAATTGCTACGACCTCACACAGCTTATGCAGCCGCTTACCTGGATGATATAGTGATTTATACCCCAGACTGGGGATCACATTTAGCCAAAGTTGAGGCGGTCTTAGCTTCATTAAGGTCAGCAGGATTAACAGCTAACCCAGAGAAATGTGCCATAGCCATGAGAGAAGCCAAATATTTGGGGTACGTTGGTGGTCGAGGGCGTGTAAAACCCCAGTTAGATAAAGTGGAGGCAGTCAAAAATTGGGCAAGACCAGAAAAAAAGTCGCAGTTAAGAACCTTTTTAGGCTTAGTAGGTTACTACAGGCGGTTTGTAAGCCACTTCGCCACTAGAGCTGCTCCACTAACGGACATGTTAAAAAAAAAAAGTCCAGATAGATTAACCTGGTCTGACTCTGCAGAAACCGCCTGGTCTGATCTTCGGTTAGCTCTTTGTTCCCCCCCAGTTCTACAAGCACCGGATTTTACCTGGAGGTTCTTCCTCCAAACTGATGCTTCTGGTTTTGGCTTAGGTGCAGTCTTGTCACAGGAGAAGAATGGAGTAGAAAATCCTGTCCTGTACTTAAGTCGTAAGTTGCTTCCAAGGGAACAAACATTTGCCACTGTAGAGAAAGAATGTCTCGCCATAAAATGGGCTACAGAAACTCTGCGCTATTATCTCCTAGGCAGAGAGTTCACCTTAATAACAGACCATGCACCATTGAGATGGATGCAGAACAACCGGGAGGTAAATGCCAAGGTAACCCACTGGTTCTTGGCACTGCAACCTTTCAAGTTCTCATTAGAACATAGACCTGGGATTCTGCACAAGAATGTAGATGCATTGTCACGAAAATATGCGCTCCTTGCGAAGTCCGCATCCCCCTACTTGGAGACGCTAGGGGGAGGGATATGTAACAAAGGGAGGCATTTATCTGACAAGAGGCAGAGAAAGTATACAAACAGAATAAAACATTGGCACAGTTATGCACCTAGGTTGAGATTAAACCAGGTAAAAACGTATGTGTAGTTTAAAGTTTGTTAACTTACATGATTTCCTCTCAGCAAACAGACAGGGTGTGTCTGTTAGTGCAAACAGAGCCAGTGATGGGCGTTTCCTTTTAAAAAGAAGGTGGCTGTGTCACCTGCCCATCAAGCTAGGGCTGGGGGAGGAGTATCATGCATAAAAGCTTGTTTGTGTCATTTGTGCACTGAGACCAACGCTGGGGAAGCTGGCTGGTCTTGAGAGAGATTGTCTATGTCTAGCTAGCGTTTAGGATCTCCATATCTGCTGTGAAATTCATGTGGTGTCAAATACATGCTAAACCATTCTGACAATAAAGCTGCATAAAAAGAAGAAGTTGTTTGCGCGTGCTTCAGCAGTAGCGGGCTCTTGCCCCTATATATATATATATATATATATATATATATATATATATATATATATAGCATTCCAGTACATTAATTATTACTAAAACACTTTATTCACATTTGTGAGAGATATACATTTTATGAACTTCTTAATGTAATGCATTTTGTATAATTACTATTGAAAGAAGAATAGTCTGCAAGCTGCAGAATATTCTCCATGAACTCTGCCTTACATTCATTTCTTTCTCGCCAACATGTCTCTTCTCAAGAATGTGCACATCCAGCAAGTTTGGTACCAGGAGCCCACGACCCCCACTTGAGGCCTACGTGACTGTGATAAGACATCTGCTCTACATCATGCCCACAAACTGCTGACATGGACAAGTTGCCTTGAGAAACCTTGCATTCCTTATCTCTCTTTTTCTGTGAAACTATGTATAAATAAAACTACTCTGACTTAGGGCTGGTCAGAACCAGATACATTTTCAGCCCAACATCTGAACTTTGTCTGTCTCTCTATCGATCGATACCCACAAGGTATAGCAGCTGGAGTTCAGGAGAAAGGACCCGTTTAGGTCATCTCTGACAGTTTCAGTGGGGGCTCGATGCCGGAATCTCCAATACATCAGACCTCCCGACAACGGGGTTCTCCCTTTCCAGACAGACAGACGTTAATCCAGCGCTGGTGAGCAAAAAGCTTTATTTTTGCTCTTAGAGCTGTCTCTGTGGAGGAGGAATTATCCCAGCTCGAGGGTACTGCAGTCTGATTGACGGAGATCCCTGAACTCTGGCAACAGATACTATTAAGAGTATCAAGGTACTTGTGTGTAATCTGTCTTGTATTGTTACATGTATTGATATATTGTCTTCTCTATGCCATACACCTGATACATACACATGAATAACACCACAGAACTCAGTCAGATCACACAGTTTACCCTGCAAATAATCTTGATTGTATACTTGATTGTGTTTTTTGTTGGATTTTAGTAAAAGTAGTCAGGAACATTCAGAAAGGCAGACCAGCTGCAAACTTGTTGTAAAGCAAGACAGGAACAAATAAAAGTTTTCTCATTTAAAATATATTGGACCATAAGGTAATCCCAGTATGGGAAATAAAGGGTCCAAGACAGGATAGAAATCCGAAAAGTACGGGGATCTAGACCCCATAAAGTATATGCGAAAGCATAAAGGCAAGGATTTCATAAAAGGGATGAGAAAACTGTTCAGAGCCGCAGGGGTGTCTGAGAACGGTACATTAAAAGTTCCATTTTTGAAAAAACTAATTAAAGACAATGAGAAAGCACTGAAAGAAAAAGGTTATTTTGACAGATGTGTTGCATGGTGTAAAATGTCAGAAGAATTAGAGAATGACAATGATTGTTGTGATATGTTACAGTTAACAAATTTAAGTGACACTGATGAAATAGAAAATGTATCACAAGCTAAATGATATAATGACTAAAACAATGAATCAAGTAGGTTGTGTACTAAAAATGTATGTTTAAATGCTGCGCAGCTGAAGAGTGAGATGTGCCCCTCCCTTATTCTGTGTAAAAAATTTCAGTGTGTTGAGATAAGAAGCACTCTGTGTTTTTTTGTTATCTGACAATGTATGTAACATTGATAAAATGGTTCTTCCAAGTATGTTTCTATATTTCAAGAGGGAAAAATATGTCCTGAGTGCTGATTGATATTAGCATGTTGAAGCTAATGTGTATTTAGTCTAATGCTGGGACTTGTAGTTCCACAGCAGTAGGCTGGAAGATAGCAGTTAAGTTTTCTTTCTCTGTATGTGAGTTTTATCTCCGTCTTACTGCGTGTGAGGGAGATCCATGTTTGTCTGTCTTGACCGTTTTACAAGAGACATGTTTCAAGGTTGAAAAAGCTGTACAGTGTAAATGTAATGTTTTTGAAGAGATGCAAAAGAAGTTTTAAAGTCTTTGGTCCGTAACAAGACTGTAAATAATGTACATTATGACTATTACTGGTTTCAGAACAAAGTTGGCTGGGGTCCAACAAGCCGTTTCTATATTTGAACAAAGTAATTTTTTTTTTTTTTTTTTTATTTTTTTTTTGAGAAAAATAGCTTTCTCTTTAATGAAGTCGAGAATTGTGGGAGTGAGCTTTACATGGAGAGATATTACAAGCTGTTTTTATCTGTGTAAAATGGCGCTGATAAATGTTCTCAGAAATCAGGAGGTTTTGTTATGCCCATAAAGAATTGTTACGAGATAAAATGTAGTCTGTGAGCGAGAATTGTGAATATATATTTGTACATGGAAATCACAGAATCTGGAAATATGTGTGAATATTTGGTTTACAAAGAGATGATGAGAAAGGAGTGGCTTTGAACACTCGCCCAGGTCTCGTCACTTTGAAATTCCCTGTTTGTGAGATTAGGGACTGCCTCTTTGAGGAAATCAGTTTTTCATTGCATGGAACGCATAGCGTCACAGTTAAGCTACAAAGAGAAACTTTTAAGCAAGTGTCGTATTAGCAGCTGTTCAACGTGAATTAATAACAGTTACTGTAATTCCTAGTGAATAAATGTTAATCTTTATGCAAAAGTTTTTTTCTTCACCGATCTCCAGCAAAAAAGACCATTTAGGCAATCCAGATTGCATTGATCCAACTTCCAATGAATAGAAGTTGCAATATGTTTTGGTCAACAGCTGAACAAAAAGCAGCTTTTGAGCTGATCAAAGATTTAATCACAAGCGCCCCAGCCCATGGGCTCCCCAACTATGAGCTTCCCTTTAATTTGTTCTGCCATGAACAAAAAGGATATGCCCATGGGGTGTTAACGCAGGACCATGGGGGCAAACAAAGACCACTAGCATACTACTCCCAGAAGCTAGATTCTGTCATAATAGGGGCCCCAACATGTATAAAAGCAGTAGCAGCAGCCGCATTATTGCTACAAAAAGTTGCAGACATAGTGCTGGATCACCCTCTCACCATTCAGGTACCACACTCAGTCATGGAAATACTGAATCAAGCCAGAACAAAACACATCTCAGTGGCTAGATTAACTAAATATGAAGTAGCACTACTGACACCCTCAAATGTTACACTAAAAAGATGCACAGTTTTAAATCCAGCAACATTGTTCCCAAGTTGCATGGATATAAAAGAGGGGAGTAACAGTATAAATGCTGCAAACACTGAAGACACAGACAGTAACAGTATAGATGCTACAGACACAGACACAGACAGTAACACTATAGATGCTGCAAACGCAGACAGTATAGAAAGTGATGCTGAAGACACAGACAATATACAGAGTATTGAGACTGTGACAAAGCAGGAAACACAACTAAAAAATTTTCTCTGTGATCATGACTGTCTAGCCTTAATGGATCTGGAAACTAAACCTTCCGGGGATGTTAAAGAGACATCTCTTAGCAACCCTGATTTACTCCTGTTTGTAGATGGGTCCAGGTACTATGAGGAGGGCTCTCCCAAAACAGGTTATGCAGTTACAACAGAAACAGACATTGTACTCCAGCAACCCCTCCCACCAAGGCAATCTGCACAGCAAGCTGAATTAGAAGCACTTATAAGTGTATGTCAGTATGCAGAAGGGAGAACAGCTAACATTTACACTGACTGCAGATATGCCTTTGGGGTTGCACATGACTATCAAAGTATTTGGAAGAACAGACACTTTATGACCTCTAATGGTAAACCCATTAAAAATGCAGAAATCATTTTGAGGTTGTTTGCTGCATTAGAACTGCCCAAGGAAGTGGCAGTCATAAAGGTAAAAGCACACACCAGAGAGCAGACTATGGAAGTAAGAGGGAACAGACTAGCAGACCAGGCTGCAAAAGCTGCAGCAGACTTACCGCTAGTACAACACTATTTAGTGTCCACAACACCCCCCACCCTCCCTATAGATCTGGAAATGCTAAAAATCCTCCAAAAGCAAGCAGCAGTATCTGAAAGAGAGGAGTGGAAAAAGAGGGGGGCGGAACACATAGAGGGCATATGGGCCACAACAGACAGACACTGTCTCCCTAGAGTCCTTTTTCCTACACTGGCTGCTATAGTGCATGGGCCTTCCCATGTTTCAAAAGACGCAATAATTAACACTGTATTCAGACACTGGATCGCGCCAGGCTTCAGCACAGCTGCCAGTAATCTGGTAAAGGCCTGCGCCATCTGTAACACACACAACCCTGGTCACACAGTAACAGTACCTCCCAGGGTGACACCTAAACCCCTCTACCCCTTTCAACGCATACAGATAGATTACATTCAGCTACCCAAATGTGGAATATATGAATATGTCCTAGTAGCTACTGATCTATTCTCCAGTCTCTTCGGAAGCGTGGGCGATATCCAAAGCCACAGCAAAAAACACAGCCAAGAAGCTGCTATCTGAGGTAGTATGTAGATACGGGGTTCCAGAGGTGATTGAATCAGATAGAGGTACTACTTTTACAGGAGAAGTGATGACATCTATCATGTCAGACTTGGGAATTGCTCAAGCATTCCATACCCCCTACCACCCACAGAGTAGTGGCAAGGTAGAAAGGCTAAATGGCACTCTCAAGCTCAAAATACAGAAAGCCATGAAAAGCACAGGGATGCCCTGGCTGCAATGCCTTCCCCTCGCCCTATATTCAGTCAGGACAACACCTAATAAGAAACACAGGCTGAGCCCCTATGAAATACTGTTTGGGGGGCCGCCAAAGACAGGGTGTTATTTTCCACAATCTTTAGTTAAACACCAAGGTGAACTGACTAGTTATGTGAAAGAACTACAGAAGTCCCTCACTAACATACATTCTTGAGTTTTCTCTTCAATCCCAGATCCAGAGGATTGCACTGGAACACATGCCCTGGTGCCAGGAGATTACGTCTTCGTAAAAAGACACGTGAGGAGGTCTCTGGAACCACGATTTGAGGGGCCATATCAAGTTCTGTTGACTACACCCACTTCTGTGAAACTTGAAGGAAAGGATCCTTGGATCCACGCCAGCCACTGCAAAAAGGCTACGGTGACCCAGGAAAAACCATGAAGGGGAGTAAGGTCCTTTTAAAAAATTGTTCTTTTTCTATGTTTTCCTATAGCCTTTTCTAATTTAGAAGAGCCAGAGAATGTTATAGCACACTTGCACAACGCCATCAGTCAAATAACCAATACCAGCAACTGCTGGGTATGTTCTCGTACTCCTTCCATCAGTAAAAATATATCCCTGGTTTCCATACCTTTGAGTAGTGAAGAGCTGACTAAAATAAGAGAGGGAAACTTCTCATGTGGACGCATGGTCAGCCACAAGTATAAAACCACCAGATACCCAGTAGTAAAACTAAACACGAATGGAGTCAGACCAAAATATTGTTTCAATAAGGGAATAGAATCCAATAGGGCTATAAATGAGTCAATATGGACCCCATATGGCCAAATACGCATTAGTTACCAAAATAAGAGTTTCCCTTTAGGGTCCGTCCCTAAATCACGCTGTCAAGTTATAGTGAATTTCACTCAACCTTATTTATCACACTGTAATTCTGAATGCAACCAAACAGTGAAGATGAAAACCGAAAAAGGTACTATTTTTCCAAAGAGCCAGGAGTGTATAAAATGTCAATATGATAGATATAATCTCACCTGGAACGGCACACTGCCTGACAGAGCAGAAAATGACACGTCATGTCACTTAGGACAACAGGTATCTACATATTGCCTGTTTTATGATATCCCCTACCTTTTACCAGATGATGTTTATTATGTGTGTGGACGCAATGCCTACAGGTGGCTCCCCCCAAATTCCATAGGGGTATGCTACTTGGCCAGATTGGTTCCTGAATTCTATGTCATGACCCATGATGACCTCAAAGGAGTATTCAGGAATAAAAAGGACCATAGGCTTGAGAAAAGGGAAATTAAGACAATAGATACTGAACATATCCCTTTCATAGCAAAGTCCAAAGGGCACAATGTGGGCATTGGATTTGGCAACATCGTTTCAATAGGAACAATGGGGTACATGGCAAACTATATTAAAGGTTGCAGGACTTTTAGATAACATAACAGAAATTTATGACAAATCCTTTAGGTATGTTGGAAAGGAACTGCAGGCAATGAAAACCCAGTTAATACAACATCAACTTGTATTAGACTACATCACTGCTCAGTCAGGAGGGTACTGTTTGACCCTAGAAACAGAATACAGAATACATTGTTGTAACTTTGTAACAAATGACACTGATAACCCAGAAGAAGTAATAGACAGGTACATGACAGAAGCCAAAGAAAGGAAGGAGAATTTCAGGAAAGAGAATTTTGACCCCGATACAGTAAATAATGGCTGGTGGACATCAGCCTTCTCATGGTTAAATCCTAGCAATTGGGGCAAAGGTATTTTCGCATGGATTTCAGGCATTTTAATATGGATAGCTAAGATATTAGCTTTATTGTTGTTGCTATATGTCATTTTTAAACTAAGCTTATGTTTTTTCCAATGCTGTTTGAAAAGGTGCAGAAATGATCTCATTCTGAATAAAAAGTCTCTTAAAAGACATGTAAAGCCCAAACCAGTACCAGAGGTTTATCTTGTCCTCTCCGAGCTTTAAGGCTCTTTTATACTCTCCCCCCCCCAGTCTTTCCCATTTTTCTTTTTTATTATTTTTAAGAATTAGGTGTACATGAACCATAGACCTGATTGAATGTATCTTTACCATCCTCTAAGGGCCTATTAGAGGTTCCATTGAATTGAATGAAGTAGGTCGGGTGCAGGAGTGCTTCATGCACACCAAAAGGATAGGCAGGGTAATTATAAAAATGATAAAAAGAGGGGTTTATGTGAGAGATATACATTTTATGAACTTCTTAATGTAATGCATTTTGTATAATTACTATTGAAAGAAGAATAGTCTGCAAGCTGCAGAATATTCTCCATGAACTCTGCCTTACATTCATTTCTTTCTCGCCAACATGTCTCTTCTCAAGAATGTGCACATCCAGCAAGTTTGGTACCAGGAGCCCACGACCCCCACTTGAGGCCTACGTGACTGTGATAAGACATCTGCTCTACATCATGCCCACAAACTGCTGACATGGACAAGTTGCCTTGAGAAACCTTGCATTCCTTATCTCTCTTTTTCTGTGAAACTATGTATAAATAAAACTACTCTGACTTAGGGCTGGTCAGAACCAGATACATTTTCAGCCCAACATCTGAACTTTGTCTGTCTCTCTATCGATCGATACCCACAAGGTATAGCAGCTGGAGTTCAGGAGAAAGGACCCGTTTAGGTCATCTCTGACACATTATTTTTAAAAGTGAGTTTAAAAAAAAAGGAAACAATGATTCAGAAAACATTGTACATAACGTTTAGAGGTTAATACTGGAGAATTCATTCATTCATTTGCTGATGCTTCAGTAATGCTGTCCGTCCCACAAGCAACACGGACTCGCAGTGGGAGATGACACTGCACATGCCTGGCATTTACGGTTGAGGCATGTGCAGTAACCAAAACAAATACAAGAGAAGCTCACCGCAGCTTTCAACAAGGAGAAAAGACTGATACAGTGGTGAGTCACTTCTCAGGGACAGCAGGTTATCGGCACTGCTGTCCCTGAGATGTTTTTTTAATACATTGCCGTTACTTTTCAATCCTTATCAAGGAGATAAGGATTGAAAAGTTTCAACTGAAAAAAACGAAGGGTCATAAATAGACCCCTAAGAGAGAAAATCTTACACCATTTGCAAACACCAATTCAGAGAGAAGCCTGGAAAAGGTGTGTTACATGTAGTTTCGATATTACATTGACTTTTAAAGCTGTACTACCACCTAAAAAATGTGGTAATGCATATTCTCCCCCCTGGGGACTGCAGCATGCAGCCATGTTTTGCAATACAAATCAATTCCTTCAACCACCTTGAAATGGCAGTAGAGGGGGGAGTTAGAGGGAGAACCAATCACAAGCCACAATCTCTTGATTGCAGCTTGTGAGTGGTCCTACTGCTCACATGTCCCCCACTTAATTTTTGCATTCTCACTATGCAGTAAAAACTAGATGTTTCTACAGACGCATATACACTAAAGAGTGTAACAATGTTGCTAGTGAATATGTAGTGTGGCTAATCAAATATTGAACATGCTATCCCAATTCAGATAAGTCTTAAATCTGCACTGGGATATGTAAAAAAGATAAACCAAAAATAAAAGCAAAAGAAGGTTAGCAAAACATACTTGCAGATAGTCATTTATTTTTCACAGCTTCCTCAAAATGAATTTGTCTGGTGCCGGACAATTAGCAGTGCCAATCCTAGGTCTCACTACAAATGTTGTTCTATCAGCAGATATAAAAACAATTTATGGGCCTGACCTAGCAACCATTCAAGCCAGACATATTTTGTCTAAGCTCTTTGCTTAAGATAGTTAGATCCGCAATCATTTGTGAGTAATCCCCACTCACTGAAGTTCATCTACCCTGAATTTACCCTTCAATGACTGGGGCATCCTATGGACATTTTGTTACCCGATTTTCACCTGCAGAAGTGGTGATTCATTCTGTGTCCTATAGAGCTTCCAGTCTACTGCCAGCGATGCAGCTCCCCAATTGTCAACCTAGATTTTCAATACCAACTCTCAGTGGAGCCAACCTCATGATAGCTGTAGCTAGAGTCCGCGGTTCGCTCTTACTGTACTTGCCCATATCAACTCTGACCTTGCTCCAGGTGCCTTTTCACTCAATTTAATCATGGAAGACACCCAGGCCTGAGAGAAGCCAAAGGGTGAGCCACTTAAACAGCCACTGCAAACAAGACCCAACTAAGTCACAGAGCATTCCATTTTAGGGTAGTTCTCCCATCCCCTTCAGGCCTGATTTTTGAGGATATTTAGCCAACAAGAGATGCTCAGCAAGCATCATTCCTTCAGCAGATTAGCCGGGGTTGTGGCGTTTCTCCTGAAGCCAGTCAATCTAAGCCCTGGGTCTAACCTTGCAATTCGCTGGGAACTTTCTAAGAGTCAAACACCTGTACCTTATTGTGCCTGCCCAATGATATCCAACTACAACAACCACATGACAGCTGCAAAGTGGGGTGCTCCAACAATTAATGAGAACCCCAGCAGTTTCTACAGCAAAATGTTTAACATTGGTTACTCCAACAATTGGGGTTCAGTCAACTGCAACATGCACTTCTACACAGTTATTACAAAATATGAATTCAGTGTTGTGTTCCAACCATCAATAGGAACCAGAAAACCTTGTTCAATGGTCAGATAACAGAGACTGTTAACTCTCATTCCATCCATACCTAGAAGATACCCTGCTACTAAATCAGCATGTTGCTGTATTATATTTCTGGTAATTTCCCTCACCCAAAGCAAGATACTTTTACTTGGGTTATATGAGCCCTTAACTATGCTATGAGTCTGTTCTATTCCAAGTCCTACGCGCTAAGGTTCTGAGAAACCAGGCAGTCAGGGCATAAGAATAAATTCTGATAGCAGATCTGATCAGTGTTAGCAAATGTTGTCGCTAGATTCAGTATACACTGAGTTAATGACATGGGTACAATTATAGTAAATAGGAGAACTCAGATTAATATTCATGAACAGTCCAAGGGTCTGGTACATGATATAACATCCGGAGCATTGAAAATGCTATTTATGGTGACACTCACACAATAATCTGGCATCCTAGCATTCACTGCCTAAGGCAAGCTAGTCATGACACCAGCAGTATAAAAAAGCCTTCCTAGCACCCAAGCACTATTTGCACATACATCAGATCAGAACATGTCACCGAGCGTTAAATCCCAGAAACCTGCATCCCCAGCCTGCTAGCTATTTGCTAAAATGTGAGTGACCTATACTTCATGGCAAGATGTTTGAAATGATTGGCTTTCCAAGTGAACCTTCTATAACTATGTATGGGGTTTTAACCATCTCTTTGCCTTTGTGACAATACAGCCGCAAACTTTAATTGCTGTGGCATTTTCTTCCAAATAAAAGTTCTCACAGGATCAGAATGCTCTAATACTTGAACAATTTTTAAAGAATTATTCAAGCAGCAAAAGTCCCCTTGAGCTTGAACAGTCCATAGAAATGGTAACCTTTATGAATTAAAGCAGAAAACGATTGTATGATCTTTAAAGTCTAATGAATTTTTGATAATAATTGGCAAATACTAGGAAGTGTTGCACAGTTTTAACATCTTTGGGGGCTGGTTATCCTTCTATAGCCTGAGTTTTGACAGGATCCATCTCAAACCTCTTCAGAGAAATGATATGTCCCTGGAATTCAATAGACTTCCATAGACTTCAGATTGTTTTGGAACGCTTGCTAACTCATTGTTTATATGTAAAACTTGCTAAATTCTTTTGAACATGAGGCCTGATTCATCAAGGCACGAAAAACTAGAGATGCTCAGGCTCGGATCAGAGGTGGCTCGGTACTTTCGCCTGCCCTCGGAATTGAAAGCGAATCAAAACATCATCATTACATCGTCGGATCTCGTGAGTATTGGATTCTATTAGTAACATCCTCCACAATGATCCAGCGCCCTTTCAAAGAGGGACACAGATGGGGTAGCTCAGTTCTTGGCAGTCTAGTGCAGTTGGGCAGCATCATAGATAGAAAAGAAAGAGGAAGGGTAGCAGTGTTCTTCAAAGTGTCCAGTGACATTCAGGTGTGCTCCATTGCCAATTGTCATTGCTGAAATAGAAATAATAGGTCTGGCAGGCTTGGTCTTCTAAATCTGCAAACGCATTGTACTGTGTTATATAGGTAACACACAAAGAGCAGGTCAAAGGTAATACCACTGACAACCTGTTTGAAAAAGTAAGGGATGTCATTGCAACATGGTTTTTCCTGTATGGACTCTCCTGAGGATATGTGATTTCTGCTAATGCCACCAATATTGTTAGAGCATTACAGCGGGGGGAACTCCATCACATTTCCTGTTTTGCTCACGCAATGAAATTGGGGGTACAGAACTTTTTAAAAAATGACAATGACATGCAGGAGATGCTGTCTGTGTCCCAAAATATTTAGGGTCATTTTCGGGATTGTGCAACAGCATGTAGGAGAATGCAGCAGCTGCAAGAAGAATAATTTAAGGGGGAATGTACTTTAATACAGCGAAGTAGTCACCTGTGAAGAAAGTGCAGACACTGTTAGCTTGAGCCAAGTCATTCCCCTAATTAGACTTTTTGAGAAGCAGCTAGAGAAATTGAAGGAGAAAATGAAACAAAGCAAATCCGCTAACTATATTGTAATTGTAGATTAAGTATTTAATTTGCTTCGCCAGGATCCAAGAGTTATCAACATCTTGAAATCGGATCACTACATTTTGTCAACTGTGCTTGATCCTAGGTTTAAGAGCTATGGGCCTGATTCGTTAAGGATCTTAACTTGAGAAACTTCTTATTTCAGTTTCCTGGACAAAACCATGTAACATTGGAAATTAGTATTCTGTTTTGCACATAAGTTAAATACTGCCTGTTTTTTCATATAGCACACAAATACTTGATAGCTTATTTGTACACTGAAATTTAAAGTTGATATTTGTGTGCTACATTAAAAAACAAGCAGTATTTAACTTGCAAAACAGAATACTATTTTGCACCCCTTACATTGTAACATGGTTTTGTCCAGGAGACTGAAATAAGAAGTTTCTCAAGTTAAGATCCTTAATGAATCAGGCCCTATGTCTTTATTTCCCACTGTCCCCGATCACAAGAGATGCAATGAGCTGACAGCTCAAGTGGTACATGACACAACGATGTCTCCTCCTTCAGTTTCTCTGCCAACTGCTTCTAGGAAAAAACTAAGCTTTCCCAAGACACGCAGTGGTGATGCAGATGAGTCAGCACAACATTTTGACATTTGGGCTGGTCTAAAAGAATTGCCAAAAAGTTGTGACAGCTCTGCCATAAAATGAACTACAAATTCCATGAGGAAGGCCATTATCGGCAATTACATAATAGTACACAGACTTCTGTGACATTGGATTCCAGCGGGGATGAATAAGTATTGTTTGAGGAAGATTTACACAATGATGCGGGTGAATATGATGACAGTGTAGATTACATGTGCTGAAATCTAGCTAAGACAAGGGAGCTACCTGATGCTGCTATGCTTGGTAATATAGTGGGTAGTATGGCATCTTGGCAATTTTATGTATTTCTACAGTAAACTTTCACCTCTATTAGAGAGGTTTTTCTTGGGTGTGCACCGGGCACTTTTTTTGTTTTGGGTTTTGGGTTTTGGGTTCTGATTAGCTTGAGGTTTTGGGTTCTGATTTGTTTTGCCAAAACACCTGACGAAAGGTTTTGGTTCTGATTTGGGGTTTTGGGTTCTGATTTATTTTTAAAAAAGCATAAAAAGCGCTAAAATCCATTTTTTGTTTTTTTTTACACTCCTACGCTATTATTAACCTCAATAACATTCAATAACAATCATTTCCACTAATTTCCAGTCTATTCTGAACACCTCACAATATTCTTTTTAGTCCAAAACGTTGCACCAAGGTAGCTTTCTGGACTGCATAGTGGAGTGGGCCCGGTACCCAATTTGGTACCGGGGCCACAATATATCACCCTCAACTGGTCTGAATTCCACTACACAGCTGCCTACTCCTACATCCTCTGCAGCATATACAGGGTGTAGTTCTAGCGCATCAATACCTCTTGTTTTTGACGATGACAGGTCATTTTCATTCATTTTGGATTTGGCCCCAACACTGAATGTAGTTGATACGCATCTATCTGGACTGCGTAGTGGAGTGGCCCCGGTACCCAATTTGGTACCAGGGCCACAATATATCATCAAAGCGTACGGAGTGCTTCATCCACAAGAGCTACATGCTTGGTGGAATCACAATGGTTTAGCAGCTCCTCCCTCACTTTCTCTTGTAATATAGATTGCAGTACCTATTCTCTTGCACTGCTTAAAAATTGAACGTATTAAATGTAATATAGATTGCAGTACCTATTCTCTGGAACTGCTTAAAGAATGAACGTAGTAAATGTAATATAGATTGCACTACCTATTCTCTTGCACTGCTTAAAAATTGAAAATATTAAATGTAATATAGATTGCAGTACCTATTCTCTGGAACTGCTTAAAGAATGAACGTAGTAAATGTAATATAGATTGCAGTACCTATTCTCTTGCACTGCTTAAAAATTGAACGTTTTAAATGTAATATAGATTGCAGTACCTATTCTCTTGCACTGCTTAAAAATTGAACGTACTAAATGTAATATAGATTGCAGTACTTATTCTCTGGAACTGCTTAAAGAATGAACGTAGTAAATGTAATATAGATTGCAGTTCCTATTTTTTGGACTGCTGAAACAGTGAACGTAGAAATATAGATTGCAGTTCCTATTTTTTGGACTGCTGAAACAGTGAACGTAGTAATATAGATTGCAGTTCCTATTTTTTGGACTGCAGAAACAGTGAATGTAGGTATTGCAGTCCTAATATTTCAGGACTGCAATATATTGCTCTAGAATTGTTTTTATACTTTTTAAAAAAAAATGTAATTTTTTTTTTTTTTTTTTATTTTTTTTTTGGAGTTTTTAATAGTTAGACAATTACTATGGACTTAGCAAAAAAATGCACAGGACTAAAGCACCACTGGACCCAGCAGGACAGAGCACAGGACAAAAGGACCACTGGACTCAGCAGGACAGAGCACAGGTCAAAAGGACCACTGGACTCAGCAAGGACAGAGCACTGGACACAAGCATAAAGCACCACTGGACTCAGCAAGGACAGAGCACTGGACACAAGCATAAAGCACAACTGGACTGATCACACAGGAGTACCACTACCCTACAACCTCCCTCTACCCTGATCACAGCCCAAATGAAAATGGCGGCCACTAGCGGGGAATTTATGCAATCCGAGTCTCGCGGGATCCGACGCGAGACTTGGACGTCAGAGCCTCAGTTTCATTTTTTTGGCGCCGGAAATACCCGAACAGTGCTCGGATCCCGTCGGATCCGCACTGTTCGGGTGGGCTCGGATTAGCGGAATCCGAGCCCGCTCATCCTTATATAATACTGTACATTATGGGATTGCAGATTTAGAAGACCAAGCCTGCCCTATTAATTCTATTTCAGTAATGACAATTAGCAATGGAGCTCTCCTGAATGTCACTGTAGACTTTGAAGAACACTGCTACCCCCTCTCTTTCTATTCTACCTATGTTGCTGCCCAACTGCTCTACAGACTGTGCTACCCCTTCTGTGTCCCTGTGAAATGGCGCTGAATTGCCGTGGAGGGTGGTACCTATAGGATCCAAAACTCGCGAGATCCAACGATGTAATAATGACGTTTTGTCTCGTTTCCAATTCTGAAAAAGCGTGAAAGTACCGGGTCGGCTCGGCTCGGTACTCGGATCTGCTAAGTTCGGGTGAGTTCGGTTCTCGAGGAATCGAGCCTGAGCAGCTCTACTGCAAATGACTTGAAATTAGTGTTATTGAGGTTAATAATAATGTAGGGGGGGGGAAGGGGGAAAGCAAAATGATGGGATATTAGCAAAAAAAATAAATGGAGTTTTAGAAAAAAATAGGGATCCAGAACCAAAACCAAGACACGCAAGGGCGGTTTTGGCAAAACACACAAAGGCGGTTTTGGCAAAACCAAAAACACAAAGTTAATCCAGATCCATAAGAAATACCGAAACCAGAACATGGGGGTCAGTGAACATCTCTATGGAAAACGAACATATTGTGCATTTTTCTTTTTTAAAAAAAAAACGAAAGAAAACCCGCACGTAATTTGGACATAGACATGGCTATTCAACTACAAGCAGATTTAAAGATATGTCTATTGTTGAATATGAGTCTACATACACACTTCTTATATGACACTTGCTGTATTGGGACAGACACAACACACTGCTGGATATGTACAATACATATGATGAATATAAAGTCCCAGCAGAATGCACAGGAAAAAAAAAAAATTAATTTATTGTCATTAATGAATTTCTTTTAACAAAAAACGTTCCCTTCACCCCCCATTAAATACATTTATCAGGATGTTATCAATGTCTACTGTACATGAAATGCATTGTTACAGTTGCCTTTCATTGCAAACACATGTTCTAGCAGGCATACACGATCGTTATCACTATTACTGGGCACTTACACCTGTCCTGTAGCTGGTGCAAGTGATACAACAGAAAAACACGTACCTTAGAGATGCCTAAAGCTTGAATTGAGTGCAGTTGTATGCGTTTTAGCTTGGCATGTCCTTACTATTTTTAATAAATAGATCTGGTTTTAGAGAAGGTATTGTAATTTTTGGGGTTTTATAATTTTTATTAAAGCAATGTTAATAGGGTGTTGTTTATTTAACATTTTTCTTTGTTGAACTACTAGATCACAGCAAGTCATGGGTGTCAGGGCATGCGGATGCTTGTAGTTCTACAAGCACCAGCATGACCAGACTGTTAATGCCAGCCCTGGGATTTGTAGCTCCACAAGCAAAAATTTGTTTTCTTTATTTTTAAGACATTCTTGTGCTGTTTTTACCCTACACCCACTGCCCCAGGGGTGTAGGAAGAGCCTTAATGCTTTTAGTACTAGGCTGGATATTGTCATTATGGCAGGGGGACCTCTTGCCATGTGTCTCCCTATAACTGTGCCACCGAACCCAACTGGTTTGCCTAGGGCTGATTGCATGGAAATCAGTGGGAACACAACATGGTGACAAACAGCAGCAAACCACACAAGTCCAGATGTTTCAGGCTAAAAGCCACAGCTAGTTTATTCACTAGCTTGCAAACAAAACAAAACATAAACAAAATCCTAGCTGTCTGGCTACTAGCTAATACATTTTAGCAAGACCCTCTCTTAGGTGTTGGACTTTGAATCCAAACTCACACTCAACATATTATTGCTCAACACAGCAGTGTGTCTCAGGAGGCAACTCACCTCCTCCCCAGGTCTGAAACACTGATAGCCTATTCTAGCTGCCTTTTCACAGACACCTCACAGGTGCATCACCTGATCAGTCTCTTTAGAGACTGGCAGACCAGAAGACCCGGACTGGGCCTTATGTATGGAGCCCACCCTTCTCTTTCTCCATACATAACACCAGGGACCCTTACCATGTTTTCTTACCACATGGAAACACTCTGTGGGAAGCTCCTCCCATATATCCTACATATTCTCCCTGGTGTTTTAACGTACACAATGCAGGAAGCCTGGGACACATACATCTGTCATTTAGCCTCCTTCCAGTGACTCTGTCACAAATATATAGGTTAAAGATAAACAGGTGGAGGAAATATGTGTGACAAAATAATAGTATAAATTCTGATTTAACTTACAGGGTTTGAAAGTGCCTTTTCCCACAGTAGGTTAACAGGGTGTGTCTGAAAGCAGAGCAACCAGAAGCTGATGAGAACTCCTTTTAAAGGAAGAAGGGAGTGTCACTTGCCCATCAAACTAGGGCTGTGGGAGGAATGTTAGGTATTAAAACTTAGTGAGCTTATATGGATCTGGATGAGGACCGGGCCTCTGATTATCCATGTCTAAAGTCTAAGATATTGGCTCGCATTGGGGTTTCATTAGCGCTATGACAAACCGGTCAGAGCACAATTGACTGAGCTTTCCAACATTTTTTAAAAAATGAATGCAGCCTTAGGGAAAAATGCCTACCTTCATTATTGAAGTTCTGGTGATAGATCACTGCATCCGGGGGCCGACTGCAGTCTGCAAAGGTGAGTGTTGCAATCAGACCCACAAACTTATAAAGAGCTTGCCACAGTGGTAGAGAGGTTTTCTACACTACAACAAATGACCAAAGAACCTGAGTTCGTGCCAAAGCCGATGCCACGTCAAAAGCCAGGTTTGACAATCCTTGCAGCAGGGCCCAAAAGGCAAAACTACTGCTATGGACAGAAGGCTGGTTACAAAAGTGTCTAATCTGAAGTGCCTTGAATGTGGAGAGCCAGGTCACTTTAGGACAGAGTGCCCTAACCTACTGGAACCCATGGACTGTTCTGTTGGACATGTTCGACCTGCTTTCCCAAGCTATTGTACCATGAATCCCTCATCTGGAAGAGTCCTTGTTTGTTCTGGTAACAATGCTTACCAACCAAAACCTTGTCTTGACATTGGTTGACTCTGGGAGTTAACATATGTTAGTTTCCAGCTCTGCCTTGCCTGAAAACCATAACTACTCACTTGCCCAAGGTTAAGGTCCTGTGCATCCATGAGATGAGAACACTTTTGCCAGTCAGACATAAAAACCAAACAGTTATGGTGGTGGCTGCCATAGTGCCTAAACTCCCATATCCACTCATTCTGGGGCGAGACTTCCCACTGTTAATAGAGGTCCTCGGTGAGTGGGTCTGGCCAGACATGCTGGCAACTGATGCAACGGTCGGAAGCCCGGTCTTAAAGGAGCTGCCTGAGAATCCACAACATCTGGACCTCGATCTTTAGGAACCGCCAAACCGGAATGCTTTCCTGGAGGTCACAGCAGGAGTTCCACAAAAGCATCCACCTTTGGGGATGAATGGACAGTCCAAACTAGCATTGGATGGTGACATCGCGGATGAGCCCTCAACAGCTATCAGTGAGGATATGAACTGGTCCGCAATAGCAAATTTTGTTTTCTCTGCAGAGCCTTGCTCATGACCAACTTAATGATGCAACTTTAGCAAATGCTTATAATAGTGTGACTTAAAATTGGTGAGCCTACATCGGTAGGAAGACTGACCCCCTTCAGCAAGACACACTGACCCACCTTACAGGCGAGAACCTCTGGCCCACTTGTATTGCCAACTTTGTTGCTGGGAGTTTGTTCCTGTTAGGACTCTGAGCTGGGAGGTAACCTGCTGGGGACTTTATTGGGGGGTTTACTAACACAGGTGAATTTACTGACTCTTGGTTATATTTAGTTTGGGAACACATTTCTCTTTGGGGAGCACTGCTACTTAGAGAACTACAGTTCCAACCCTGGTTTCCTCACAATCACTAACATCACTGTCATTGTTCCCTTCATCCTCCTAACCATTACCATCAATGCTATAATAAAAAAAGAAGCAGGTGAAGCATTTCCATGCCATATTCCGTTTATTGAGTTTGGACATACTGCTAACAAAATCACTGCTTGTGTAAATAGCCAAATTGAGCTCTGACTACTCTTCAGACAAGTAAAGTCATCAACATACTCTTACCCTGCACCACCTTCAGCCCATCTTATAATATCTGGAGGGTGCTTGTAGGTTGTTGTAACTATAGAAACTTTTCATTTTTTTCTACTTATACAAACATGCTCTTTCATTACGAGGTACTCACAGAAGCTATGCAGAATGGATGCAACAGCATGTTTATTCCAATTCAGTATACCATGCTGTTTTGCTCTTGCTCTTCACTTGTTAACATGTTTTTTGGATTTAAAATGTTTTTACTGGGTGAGTGAATAGAAACAGATATGACTTGCTGAACAATTATTATTTTAATTATTTTATTGGATATTTGCATTTCAAGTCTTATGTTCTGGGATGGTATAATTTCTACCTTTGATAGCTGTAAATAAATGTTTTACCCTTATAAAGAAAGTCAGATATTTCTTTGATTCTGTAAAGTAATTTGTAAGTAATTTGTTAAAACATCACACTGTGTTGTTTTTAATGTAATAACACTTTATTAAAATTGTTATGTTTTTTAAATCCCTAAACAAGACAAACTAAACTGTAAACCTTATAAAATTATAACCCTTAATCCTTATTTTTAAATGCATATAAAAATTGCAACCTTTATAAAACATTAAGGGCTAGATTTACTAAGCTGCGGGTTTGAAAAAGTGGGGATGTTGCCTATAGCAACCAATCAGATTCTAACTTTCATTTATTTAGTACCTTCTACAAAATGACAGCTAGAATCTGATTGGTTGCTATAGGCAACATTCCCACTTTTTCAAACCCGCAGCTTAATAAATCTAGCCCTAACTCTTAATTTATTGATTTTTTTATTTACCCTCCCAAACAAAACAAAAAATAATGAAAACTATATATAATAACTTGCATAAGTGAGGTCCCAGAACACAAAGAATACCGAAGAGGAGCACAGAGATAATTTGAGTTAGGAAAGAGATAGAGGAAATGCTGTTGAGTTTGATGTATGCCCGTGTGCGTAGCGTAAATTGTGAAAATTTGCACTGTTTATGCCCACAGAGAGAGCTCACACATATGTGTGCATACAGACACTTGCACCTCCATTCAACTGGAGAGGAGGCGCAGGAGAGAGAAGGCACCATCTAGCAGGGCATGTTCACATAAATGCGCTGAGTCAAACCAGCACGGAAACGCATATAGGCCTATCAGAAGCTGAATCTTTTGCATTTGCTATAGAGGGCAGGAGAAAATACACACTGACGATAATGATGATGATGATGGTTGAAAGCACTAGCTAGCCACTTCTAACTGGCTGAATGCAAATTCACCTCTGAAGCTGATAGGTGCTTTCTTCATTGACTGTGCATATATTATAGGTCTAGGATCAGAGTTCAATTGCGTTTAATTACATTGCACAGGGTTATTATTCACACATTGTCTTGTTCCCATTTATATCAGTGTCATCAAATCTGTTTTGAATGGGTTCTTTCTGATCAACCCCTAGTTGGTTAAATCTTCATCTATTACATTTTGGTGAGCCCTAGTGTGAGTGATCTGGTTTAATGTACTGCAAAATATATGGAGAGTGAACCTTCAATCAATTTATTCCTGCCTGAGGGCATACTGTTCACTTGTTACATTAAAATATAAAACAAAACCAAAGTACAGACAAAGATGAACTCCAACTAAAATAAACCTTAATAAAGGACTAAATTTTATTTTTAAACACCCTCCGTAGCTCTCACTCACTTGCATGAGCAGAAAACTGTTAATGACTTATTTCCTATCGGCATCTACAATCAAAGAGATTGTAAATGCCTGATAGTAAAAGAGTGGAATGAATCAAAGCTGGGATACAGCTTATTTAATCAAATTGTAACAATTTTGACATGCAAGGGCAGGACCCTTTGTAGCCTCTGTCTCTAACATTTAAAGAGAGAACAATTTCTGACAATTTGCAAATTTTGAGCCAAAAAAATGTAAACAGAATCTCTAGTGCTTCATACAACTCTAGTTGTGTGTAACAAGGGTACTGCCAGGTTAATTTAACAGATCTGCTAAGGTTGTCATGGCAGCCAGTTTGTCACAGTATACTAAGAAAGCAGACAGAGAGAAAGGAGGGATTGTGAGCCTGAGGTGGAATCTGGAGGAGGGAGAAGACAGGGATGAGCATGAGAGAAAGGGGTGGAGTCATTATGAGGGCAGGAGGATAAATCTGAGGAAAAAGTACATGAAGGTGGAGAATGCTATCAGTGTTGAGGCAGAGAGTTACAGAGAGCGAGAGGCAGTGTGTGAGGAAAAGATGTAGCAGCAGTGCAAACAGAAGATTTTCTGGGTGTAAGTACCAGCATTCTTGTGAGAAGGATGGCGAGCTGCAGAGAGCTATAAGTCCAGAACATCTGCAGGTGTGCATCACCTAGTGTCCCCCAAACTAACTTGACAATGGAGATGGAGGCTCCCATGTTGGTGAATTGTGGGTGAGCGGTGAAGGACTAAAAGCAAGACTGAACTCAAGATAGCGGCTGAAGAGAACTGTTGGACACTAGTATAATCGGTGCCATGAAAGGACTGAGATAAGTGTATCACACAAAAAGCACACCTTAACATTCCCATTTATTAGTTAGAGAGATTATAAAATCCTATACTACATCATCTCTATATTGTCATTATCATAGAGTACCTTTATCAGTGTTAATCTTATCTCACATTTGGACAGTAATACACTCTCCATCCTCGTTTTGCTCCATGCTCCCCAAAGAGACATTCTCGGAAGGAATTTGTCAATTTTATCCAGCTACAAGGGCAGCATTTTAAGTCAGAAAGCAACTCAACCATAGTATACATCATACAGTGACCCAGGTTACTGTCAAGTGCACCAAAGATAGACTTTGAGATAAATACTGATATATGTTGTGACAGAAGTACTGGGAAAGTGGCAAATGACAGGTATATACTCAGGGCCACTTTGGCCATCTGGCACTTCTGGCAAATGCCAGAAGGGCCGATGGCAGTGTGGGCCGGTCCCGCTCCCTGTGATCCCCCGATTAAATTTGAAAACAAAGTTTTTCCTGTGTGTAGCAGTCATGACGTGTGATGTCATGACGGCTCTGTGCGCCAGCCCGGCTCCCGCTCTTCAGTTTCCTGGCCGCGCGATGTTGTCAGTGCTGAGGTCAGTGTGTTTTATTTTCATTGAGAAGGGAAACCAAAAATGTCCGCGCGGGGGTGGGGGGAGAGAGAAATCGAATATATGTGCAGGGGGGGGGATGAGAAATCAAATAGATGTGCGGGGGGGGGAGAGAAATCAAATATTTGTGTGGGGGGGAGAGAAATCAAATATATGTACAGGAGGGGAGAGAAATCAAATATATGTGCGGGGGGGGAGAGAAATCAAATATATGTGCAGGGGGGGGAGAAATCAAATATATGTGATGGGGGAGAGAAATCAAATATATGTGCAGGGGGGAGAGAAATCAAATATATGTGCAGGGGGGGGAGAGAAATCAAATATATGTGCAGGGGGGGGAGAGAAATCAAATATATGTGCAGGGGGGAGAGAAATCAAATATATGTGCAGGGGGGGAGAGAAATCAAATATATGTGCAGGGGGGGAGAGAAATCAAATATATGTGCAGGGGGGGAGAGAAATCAAATATATGTGCAGGGGGGGAGAGAAATCAAATATATGTGCAGGGGGGGAGAGAAATCAAATATTTGTGCAGGGGGGGGAAGAAATTGAATATATGTGCAGGGGGGGAAGGGGCATTAAATGTGTGCAGGGGGGAAGGGGCATTAAATGTGTGCAGGGGGGGAAGGGGCATTAAATGTGTGCAGGGGGAAAGGGGCATTAAATGTGTGCAGGGGGAAAGGGGCATTAAATGTGTGCAGGGGGGGCAAGGGGCATTAAATGTGTGCAGGGGGGGGCAATGGCTGTAGGAGGGGGAAAATAAAAATGGCCAATGTGTGTGGGGGACAGTATATGACTATAATGTGTGCTATTAAGTGAATGTGGGGCTGTTTGGGGAAAATGAGGTCTATTTATTAAATGTGATTATGAATTATTTAATGCCTGGGATGGTTGTGGGAAATGGTTATTTTTATTAAACATAAATGCTATTTAATTTATTCCTGAGGTTGTTTGGAAGGAGGGAAATAGAATTATTTATTAAATGGGAATACTATTATTTTAATGTTGGGGCTGGAGAGAGGCCTAATTTTATAACGTGGGTGCTATATTGAGTTAACACCGGTGTTGGTTGGAGTTTTCTAAATTTCATGTACCCATTTTTTTTTTTCAAATAGGGCCCCCAACATTCCAGGATCCAGACAAGCAGCAACTGATCTAAAGACACCAGCAGCCACAAGTGGTGACAATGACAAGACAGGTAGGAGAGACCAGGACAGTCTGCCAACTGTCCTGAATTTGGTGGGTGACTGTCCCGCTTAGTCAGGATTTGGTCTAACTGTAAGGACAGTTGGGAGGTATGTCCCACTTCACATTGTACTGCTTGTGAAGGCAGAACTGTGTGCACCTAAAAGTAGTGCTCAACAGTATTGCCTATGTATTTGTTGAAAATATGTCTAATAAGCATATTACATCATAGGAGCCCCCTGTTTTAAGTGCCTAGGGCCCCCTGAGCCTAAATCCAGCTCTGGTTAGCAGGAGGGAGCGGATAGCTACTCCCAGTCCCTGGATAGGACACAGCCTGCAGAGCAAGCCGAGGAGCTCTAAGTCTCATGAGATTTATTAATCTTGTGAGACTAAGAGCTTCCCTGCTCACTCTACAGAAAGTTCCCACTGTGATGGATGTCAGCAGCATCAGAAGCATAGATAAGTACAGTGGACTGGTGATGTTGTAATGTGTTTCTGGGGTGGGGGGCTGACATGATAGGGAGGGCCTGATAAATGTAAAGTTTTATTATAATGTATGTATCAATGCCCCATGTTGACCACGCCCCCAACATAATGTGGCCACGCCCTTGGCGGCACACAGTTTTTTCATGCTCATCAACAGAGATGGGCCTTTATGCTTGAAATGCCAGGGCTGATTTTTAGTCCCAGTCCGGCCCTGTATATACTGTATGTCCAAAGCTTTATGTATTATATGCTTTAAAACACCTGGAAGCTTGTTTGTATGTGAGAAGGAATTTCCCAAAGTTTTTTTCAGTTAGAAAAAGTTGTTATAAGGGTCCCTGGGGTTGTAAATGGAGACTGATGGGCTGGCTTCATTCATTAGGCCCATTTCAGTATTTCCAAGCAGCAAGCAAGCTGCTGGTAATCAGGAGTAGCACCTGATGAGGTGCTGTTAAAAGGCTGCTTGGCAGTTCATTCTCTTTCTCTCAGCCTGGGGAGCAGGTGGATGCCTGCAGACAGAGACACCGCAATTTGTGACCAGTAAGTGCTGATGTTTTGTGTGTGTGTGACACAAGATCCTTCACTTGAGAGTTTCTATTTTGTTTAATTCGATGCTGCTGAATAAATGCTAAAGCCACTAGAACGAGACACTGAATTGGTGTGATATATCTGGCTTTTGCATGTGATGTGCAGCCACCTAACCCCAGGATCTGGTACCCCTAACCCAATCATAGGAATATATATACATATATATATATATATATATATATATATATATATATAATAAAACAAATAGGGAGGGGCGCCACATAGTATAAAACTGTATATATAGGAAGGTATACAGAAGGTGTGCCATAAATAAGAAGCTCAGTCATCCATATGAGTGAGAGAGAGAGATAGTTTCTATAACACTCAAACAGCAAGGGTGAATGTAAGTAGATGGATTAGACGCTGGAGCTCCTGCACCTCACCAATATAAGGTGTGCGTACCAGATAAAAATTCTTTAAAGCTTATCTGTATAATAGATGATGATTTTTCACATAGAATCCACTCCGTTATCACCCCTCAGATGTACACTAGGCAGGAGTCATGAATAGTGCTTCTGGAGTCCAGAATGGATACTCAGTAGTAGCCTAAAAATCAGCTTTAACAAAACAAACGTCTTCATCCAAGAAGGAAACCAGAATCCGCGCTCTTTCCCTGAACTCACGCGATAGGTTATCGCGTGAGTTCAGGGAAAGAGCGCCCCTCCCTATTTGTTTTATTATAGATTATTCCAGGTCACCATCTGGCTTTTGTGGGAACTGTGGCTGCCTCCTGTACATAGGAAATCCTATGTCCAACTTGGACTGTTATTGAACCTTCTTGGTCAAATTGGAGTTACGCGCTGTATTATCTATTTTTGATTTTATATATATATATATATATATATATATATATATATAAAATCAAAAATAGATAATATATAATAATATATATTGTAACAAAAGGAGACATTTAGCTGGCAATATGCAGAGAAAGCAGGAAAGTAGAGTAAAACATTGACACAGTTATGTACCTAGGTGGAGATTAAACCAGGTAAAAACATATGTGTAGTTTAAAATTGGTTTACTTACATGATTTAAAAGCTGCTTCCTCTCAGCAAACAGACATGGTGGGTCTGATAGTCTAAACAGAGCCAGGGATGGGCGTTTCCTTTTAAAGAGAAGGTGGGTGTGTCACCTGTCCATCAAGCTAGGCCTGTGGGAGGAGTGTCAGGTATAAAACCCTGCTTGTTTCATTGTTCAGAGAGATCAACGCTGGGCTAGCTGGCTGATCTGGACAGAGAGCTGGACTATGTATAGTAAGCGTTGAGGGTCTCCATAATTGCTGTGCAAGTATACGGTGTCAAAACATTATTACCATCCTGACAATAAAGAACCATAAAAAGGAAGAAGTTGTACGTGTGTGCTTCTGCAGTAGCGGGCTCTTGCCACAATATATATATATATTAGCATTTCACTTATTAAGTAAGGACTGTATTGTTGCTTATTAGTCAGAGTGTGTGGGATAATGATGTGTGGCACCAAAAATGGGAGTGAATTCTCATTTTTCCTGGCATAGTATTGTTTATGCTGAATCTAACCTTATCATATGTACCCATTATTGATTTAAATCCTTTGATCATACCCATTTACCAACACCGTCACCTTGTAATAAAGAATCCCCAGTCTATTTGTATAGTCCCGTGTGAACCAAATTATTGCCAGCGATTGTGTGGTCGGGTACAAGGGGCTTCTCAAATCAACCCCTGATGGAACAACTAGTATTCTGCATCTAGTCCCAGTCTAACAAATATTCAGATGGAGGCACTGTGGCAAAGATCAGATGTAAAACCCCCACAAATATTCAGTGTTATCACCATTCCTTCCTAGAGTGACAAGAAAGGGGTGTTACATGTGCAAATACAATCACAGTAAACATTACTGTGTAGAGTTCACTGGCAAAAAAATTCTACAGCTATTTTAAACGATACAGATGTTATAGCTGTAAATGATTTTCTATAATTTTTCCCAGTTTGATATTTTGACATTTTGTGCAACATTTGCCATTATTCTGAACTCAGCCAAATACATTTTACTGTTTTATTAATAATGTATTTGTTCTTTTTCTCTCGAGTCTCAGTAAATAGTACAATTCTTATACAAAACATATTGCAGACACTGCTATCTCACATGTTACAGATAATGAGTAGACTAGAAATCAGATTGACCTCTACGGTGAAAGTTTATAAACTATATCTAAATGTCTGTAAAATTAGGAAAAGAAGCTCTGGAAACACAGTAATGGATGAGTGTTATTAAAAGGTTACATGATGTGACAAAGATGTTAGCATGGTATCTGAATTAGAAAGTGCTTTTAGATCCTGGGAAGCCACTAATTGGAAGAGATGAAAGAGAATTTTATTTACAGCTATATATATTATACAGTAAACTCACTTTTATGTTGATTAAAAAGGCAGGGATTTGTTGCTCAGTGATAGATTGTTTTTCTTTCCATGGATGTGTTTCTCTGTTTCAGTTCTTTAAGTCACTTATTATTTTGTGTTTTAATTATAGTTATGCAAGATGCTTCATACAAAAAGCTGTCTTAGTACAGTCTGACGGTTCCTCTTGCACTTCAAAGTCCACTATGTGATGCCTTCTCTGCAGGTCTTAACTCTCAGGCGCTTGGTGAGGAGGTTGCAAGGGAGAGACAGATATTGTTTAGTTCTGTTGTTCATTGGAAAACATATGGACCTATATTAAGAACCAAATAAACTCAAGTCAGATTAAATAATGTTATTTGTATTCCCACAGTTGTTGTCCACCTTTTCAATTTAAATAAATAGACTGCTGCACGACTGCTCAGTTTAAACTCCACTTCCACACAGGTGTAGGATTAATTCAGGTATAATTAGAAGGCACTGTCAGAAAAAAAAAAACAAGCTTCATTTGATCAAGGGGATTTTTTATTATTAAAATCTCAAAGAGAAAAAATCCACATGAAGAGAGAAGAGCAGATCCCGGGTATACACAAGCAAGGCAGTATCCCATGCAATGTGTTTTAATAGAATACACTGTACACTATTTTCTTTAGGTTTAATGGAATACATGTTGTGTATTCCCCAAATATTGCATACAAAAGGTTCATGTAGAGTTGGATACATTTGTGCCCAACCATACGCAGGAAAAGATTAACATTTGAAAAAACGTACTTACATGCATATTTTCAGTTGGGCGAATGTCAAGATGCACCCACCTGTACATCATTAGTGTTTGTGTCTGGAATATGAAGTGTGTTTACTTACGCCTCATGATAGTGTAAAGATAGCATATTGAAATGTGACTGTACATGTTAGCAGTAAATTCAACTTCAATATTACTCTATTTGACCAAAATATAAAATGTAATGTAGGGCCTGATTCATTAAGGATCTTAACTTGAGAAACTTCTTATTTCAGTCTCCTGGACGAAACCATGTTGCAATGCAAGGGGTGCAAATTAGGATTTTGTTTTACACATAAGTCAAATACTGTCTGTTTTTTCATGTAGCACACAAATATCAACTTTAGATTTCAGTGTACAAATAAGCTATCAAGTATTTGTGTGCTACATGAATTTGTGTGATACAAATTTGTTGAGGCTCATTTTGTTTACAAGCAACTTCTCAAATTACTGTGAACTCTTCTGCTGAAAATAACCTAATCCTAGAATACCCCCACTCATGCCAACTCCTATCATCATCATCATCATCATCAACATTTATTTATATAGCGGCAGCAAATTCCGTAGCGCTTTACAATTGGGAACAAACATTGATAAAACAATACTGGGTAATACATACAGACAGAGAGGTAAGAGAACCCTGCTCGCAAGCTTACAATCTATAGGACAATGGGAGTTAGAAACACAAGGGCATGTGCTACATCATATTGCACAATGGACCAGCTAGAACATAAAGGTAAAAGTATTGAGTGGGCTGTGTGTGTTGCAATGTTGGTCAGAGGGTTGTTGTCTTGCGTTAGCTGTGTAGAGGATGGTAATAGGGTAATCTAGGGAAATTAAGATGGTGGTTGAGGAATATCATAACCTTGTCTGAAGAGGTGGGTTTTCAGTGAACGCTTGAAGGTTTGAAGACTAGAGGAAAGATTGTAGGGGTTCAAGTCTGACTTTGGGAAGACCAGTAAGGAGGGAATTGCAATAGTCGATGCGGGAGATGATGAGTGCATGAATTAATGTTTTTGCGGTGTCTTGTGTCAGATATGTGCATATTCTGGAAATGTTCTTTAGGTGTATGTAACATGATTTAGATATAGAGTTGATGTGGGGAATAAATGACAGTTGTGAATCAAGGATTATACCTCGGCAACGAGCTTGCCGGGTGGGATTTATGGTCATGTTATCAACAGAAATTGAAATGTCAGGGAGGAAGCTTCTGTTTTTGGGTGGGAAAATTATTAATTCAGTTTTAGAAAGATTTAGTTTGAGTTGGCGAGAAGACATCCAAGATGAAATGGCAGAAAGACAGTCAGTAACGCGAGACAACACAGATGGTGAAAGATCAGGAGAGGATAGATAAGTTTGTGTATCATCCGCATAGAGATGATACTGAAATTCAAAGGAGATTATTAGAGAAGAGAAGTGGTGTAGATAGAGAAAAGCAGAGGATCTAGGACTGAGCCTTGTGGTACTCCAACTGATAAAGGAAGCAGAGCAGAGGTGGATCCAGAGAAATTAACACTGATAGAGATATTAGATAGGTAGGATGAGAACCAGGATAGGACAGTGCCTTCAAGACCTAGGGATTGTAGCGTTTGTATGAGGAGAGAGTGGTCAACAGTGTTAAATGCAGCAGAGAGATCCAGGAGAATTAGAAGAGGGTAATGGTTATTATTTTTTGCTGTGATCAAATCATTGACAACCTTGGTCTCTGTGGAGTGTTGAGAGCGAAAGCCTGACTGAAAAGGATCCAACAGGTTGTTTGCTGTATGAAAGTGTGTGAGGCGAGTGTAGGCAATTCTCTCGAGAAGCTTGGAGGGGCATGGGAGCTGGGAGATAGGGTGGTAATTTACGAGAGAGTTAGGGTCAGAATTCTGTTTTTTTAAAATGGGAGGAATTACTGCATGCTTGACTAGTGATAGAAAAATACCAGTAGAAAGAGAGAGATTACAGATTTTAGTTAGAGGGGGAATGAGAACAGGAGACAGGGACATACCGATTTGTGAGGGAATGGGATCAAGAGGACAGAAGGTAGAGTAGGAAGATGAGAAGAGAGTATAAACTTCCTCTTCATTTGTGGGATCAAATGAAGAGAGAGTGTCAGAGGGTGCTACAAAGGAATTGAGCCGATTGCCTGTCAAGGGAGATGATACAATTTCAAGCCTGATCTTATCAATTTTGTCCTTGAAATAGGAAGCAAGATCCTGTGCACTGATGTTAGTTGGAGGATTTGGGTCAGGAGGATTCAGAAGAGAGTTAAATGTGTTAAAGAGGCATTTGTGGTTAGAAGCCTGAGCATAGATGAGAGATTGGAAGTATGCTTGTTTAGCAGTGTCCAGAGCATTTCTATAGGAGTGGTAGATATCAGTATATGTGATGAAATCATTAGAGGCACAAGATTTACGCCAGTGACGTTCTGCTTTACGAGAAAGTTTTTGTAGCGTTCGTGTTACTGTAGTGTGCCACGGTTGGCAACGAATTCTACAACATCACTCCAACGTCACTGGAGCCACTTGATCCAGGGCAGTTGCTAGGGTTTGATGAAAATGGGGAACTGCCTGATCAGGGGAGGAGAATTTAGAAATTGGGGAGAGAAGGTGTTGGAGAGAGGTGGAAAACTGTTGAAAATCAATAGAGTTGAAATTCCTGCGGTTGTGAGGAGGCTTGGAAGAGTTTAACACTAGGGAGAGTAAAGAACTTGGGGTGAGCGAGTAGCTAATAAGGTGATGATCCGAGAGGGGGAAAGGAGTGTTTAGGAAATAAGAAACTGAGCATAGTCTAGATAAAACAAGATCAAGACAGTGGCCATCCTGATGAGTAGCGGATTCAATCCACTGGGAGAGGTTAGAGAGATTAGTTTAGAAGCAGGATTGGAACGTGGATTAGAAATAGGGATGTTAAAATCACCCATGATGATGGTGGGGATATCAGTAGATAAGAAGTGAGGGAGCCATGCAGAGAAGTGTTCAAGAAATTGTTGGTGTGGACCAGGGGGGCGATAGATGACAGCAACACACAGAGAATGGGTTAAAAATCCTAACAGCATGTACTTCAAAAGATGTGAACGTGAGTGATGGGACACTTGGTAGAACTGTGAATGTGCACTGTGGGGAAAGAGGTAGTCCAACCCCCACTCCTTGTCTGCCCCTCGGTCTGGGGTTGTGGGTGAAATGGAGACCACCATGTGAAAGGGCTGCAGGAGAGGCAGTGTCTGATTGCGTGAGTCATGTTTCTGTTATTGCTAGAAGGTTGAGGTTGTTTGAGAGAAAGAGATCATGAATGGAGGTAAGTTTGTTACAAACAGAACGTGCATTCCAAAGGGCACATTTAAAGGACTTTGGAAGAGGGGGAGACAGGAGATGCGTTTAAGGTTTGCTGGATTTCTGTAGTGTTCAGATATATGCCTGTGGGAAAATTGAGGGGGACTTGGATTAGGTGATATATCACCAGCTAATAGAAGCAGGGATGAAGAAAGGTAGGTAAGATGATTGTAAGATGTGTGTTTTTTTAGTTTCTGGTGGCATGGTGCGGCTGTTAAAGTTATTGAATTTAAATAGGAAAACAGTTCATGAGTGTTCACTAGAGGTGAGGGAAGTAATGAAGGGGCAATGTGGACAGAGGTGTGTGTTGCAGGATGGGTGAGGGATGATATAGTCCTAAAGATAATGCCTTGAAAATAGAGAAAGAAAAATATTTTGGCAAGCATTGGGATTTATGAGTCAAATAGCAAAAATTAGGGAATTAAGGAATTATCTAATTGCAATGTCCAGTGTAATCAGATGAGTAGTGCAGAGCTATGCTGCAGCAAATGTAGTTTATCCATGGATGTCTGGATAGTATAGAGTAATGATGTGGGGGAATGGGTTTAAGTGTTGAATGGAGAGTAATAAAGAGCAGGTGATTGAATAGCTGAGATTTTGCAGAGTCATGAGAGAGGAGAGTGGTTCAAAATCAGTATCAATTCTTCCTACTTGTGATGGCAGACAAAGCATTAAGTAGAACTGAGAGCACAGTGATAAGATAGGGGACTGAAATAACTGTAGCATGGGTAGGGAGTGGTTGAGCAAGTAGTACAGCAGGCTGATTAAACATAGTGGATTTTGCAGTGAAAACAAACTGACAGATAAAACAAATGTTCATGAAATGCGAAGAAAATAAGATCAGAGTCCAAAACAGTCCTCATGCTGCATGGAGCTTGTAGCCAGGGTGAGTTGAAGACATCAGAGGTAGAATATGGAGTTTCAAGTGAATACTGACTGTAGTCCTTGTGTAGCTGAGTTAATAGGCAGAATGTTCTTCTCCTGTTTCCTCCTGTGTAACTCCGGTATAACTCCGAATTATGCTGTTTAAATTTTTTGTTTTACACTTGAATCTATACACTTAGAGCTATACACACTAACTAAGCAGCCATCATTTTCAATTTCATGTACCGATTTTTTTTTCCCAAATAGATCTCCCAATGTTCCAGGATCCAGACAAGCAGCAACTGAGCCTAACATTAAACTCCTCCTGCATTCAATTCATTAACTAGCCCCAATGCGACTTCACCCTATCTCCACACAGGAAGATACATTTAAGTAAATATAAATAGTTGGGATGACCTAGGAGCAAACATCTCTCCCTTTAATAATAAATCTAGCAGATTAATTTGTTCTTAAGGTGTCACTTAGGCTAATGCAAAGTATATAATATATAACAGTAATACTGTTCTACAATATGTCACAACTAATAATAAGTAGCAACAAGGTTTGAACAAAGAGTTTGCAACTATTGATCAATAACTCTTTTGTGGAGGAAGCATTCCCACCCATATACCCTTTGTTGGCAGAGCAAAACCATTTTTCATAAGGATATGCACAGTTCCTGATCTTACTATTATAATTTTAAGCAAAGAATGGTTAGGTGGAAGGAAGGATGAGACAGTGAATCTACTGAAAGGAAAAAAACAATGGAAACTGTGTGGAGTTTTAATTATATCTGTGTCTCATAACAAAATAGTCTATTCCCTGAAAAGATATGTGGAGTGCATATTGCCTGTAAATTAAATTATTAACCTACTAACAGCCCTAAATTGAAAATTTAACTGCTTTACATTTTTCACTTCCATTTAAATTATGTTGTGTCCCTGTATGCTCACTGTGTCTGTCCCTGCATGTGTGTGTGTATGCCCACTGTGTTTGTCCCTGTATGTGTGCCCATTGTGTCTGTGCTCAGTATAAGTGGGCCCAGTGCTGCACCTGAGTATGTGTGCACAGTATAGGTATGCTCAGTGCTGTACCTGAGTATGTGTGCCCAGTGTGTGTACCTGTATATGCATATTCTGTTCTTGTCCCTTTCCCTACCTGTTGCTACTGGTGTTTTTAGCTCAGTTGCTGCTTGTCTGGATCCTGGAACATTGGGAGATCTATTTGGGTAAAAAAAAATCGGTACATGAAATTGAAAAAAACTACGACCAGCCCCGGCATTAAATCAATAGCACTCACGTTTAATAATTAGGCCTCCCTCCAGCCCAGGAGAGGGCTGCAAATTTTAGCCTGGGAGGTAAGACTTGTCTCAGCTACCTATTAGGAACATTTTAAAAGAAAAGAATGCAGGTGGCCAAGTGGATTAGCCCAAGGTATCCCACTATGGGATTGGCCCAGGAGGCAGATGCCCCCAACCCCAGCCAGCTCCTGCTCCAGCCCCAACATTAAAATAATAGTATTCACATTTAATAAACTGACTTATTTCCCCTCCAACCATCCCCAACATTAAATTAAAAGTAGTCCTATTTAATGAATAAACCCTCAAAACAGCCCCAGCAATAAATTAATAACTTTTATGTTTAATAAATATAGCCATTTCCCACAACCATCCCGGCATTAAAAAAATCATATTCACATTTAATAAATAGCCCTCCTTCCCAAACTCAGCCCCAAATCCAATTAATAGCTCCAATCCAGCCCAGCATTATAGGTCCTGTCCCTCCAATTTAAATTAATAGGCCTCATCATCACCACACAAATAAAATAGTACACACTAAATAATTAGCCCCACCTAAACACCACCATTAATTTAATAGTCTATTTCCCACCCACATTATTAAGACCCCTCCCCACTCACTTCAATCACACATTATATAAAGACCACCCCTTCTATCTCTCACCCACTATATTAAGAACCTCTATCACACTCACACACTATAGGAATAACCCCCCCTCTTTTACATCCCTCACACATTATATTAAAAGCCCCCCCAATCACACACTATATTAGCATACCTCCCCCCTCACTCATTTTTATAGAAAGGAGGCCCATGGGATGTGCACCACGTGACAGGTGCTGCCCTATGGGACTCCTGTCTTTAGCACTGATAGGAGAAGGCAGCTACACAATGGTATCTAGAAAGAAAGTGGCTGATCCCATCGGAGGGGCCAGCCACCAGATATGCCCCAGCTCACTGGCTCACTAGTCCAGAGGGCACCCTGACAGGGGCAAGGGTTGGCATACATGCCACTCCCCCCCCACACACACACAACTCAATACGGACCCAGAATAATCCAGGAGGCCAGTGAGTGTTCCAGAGCCTCCATATGTAAATAAACAATTTTCTATTATCTTTAAACCCCCCCTCCAGAAAAAAAAGACAAAAGACATTAGGCGGCCTCCTGAGGCCACCGGCCTACCCAGAAGTTCCAATAGTTTCTTTGGCCAATCCGCCACTGAACCTGAGTTACTGATAAATGTGTTTCACATTCTTGTGAGATCCAATAGTACATAGAGTTTTCCTCTACAGGACAAAGAGACAACATTGCAAAAAGCGGTGGGAGTTATCATTTTGGCTGCTATAATAACTACAACAGTTAGGACAACGAAAAAATTCTGATTAGTATAAGGCCTACAAGGAGATAATAGTGACTTAGCATATAGCAAATATACCAGATTGTCCACATATTTAATTGCCCCCTGTGTAATTCGCAACTTTCTAAAATGTCTCCAGTTTCAATGATGTCAGTTACAATGGTCATAGTGAGATTGCCAGTTTTAAAGCCATGGCCATTGCCGTTTGAAAAATTTCAAGCAAAATATACTTTGCCAGTTATAATGTCAAGCAAGACCTCACTAACATTATAAAAATTAGGCTACTTCCTTATTTGAGTTGATAGGTGTTTCAGAAGTATAGAGAGAGCAATGGACAGAACAGAAGAGAGGCAAATATTTGTAAAGGAGCATGGAGTGTGAGATTTGTGTGTGTGTGTGTGTGTGTGAGAGGGGGGGGGTTGTCTTATTTACTGTAGCTGCCTTTGTTTGTATGTGTGTTGATTCATTTTTTTTTTTTTAGTGAATGTTTTTTATTTGGTATTTTCTGTATTTTCCCTGTGCTTGGTTTGTGAGTGGGTTTGTTTGTTGTTTTGTCTTTCCCCTGTGTGTTCTTTGTCTGTCAGAATTAGGGATGAGCGCGCTCGGATTTCTGAAATCCGAGCCCACCCGAACGTTGCGGATCCGAGTCGGATCCGAGACAGATCCGGGTATTGGCGCCAAATTCAAAAGTGAAACTGAGGCTCTGACTCATAATCCCGTTGTCGGATCTCGCGATACTCGGATCCTATAAATTCCCCGCTAGTCGCCGCCATCTTCACTCGGGCATTGATCAGGGTAGAGGGAGGGTGTGTTAGGTGGTCCTCTGTGCTGTTTAGTTCTGTGCTGTTTAGTTCTGTGCTGTTTAGTTCTGTGCTGTTTAGTTCTGTGCTGTTTAGTGCTGTGCTGTGCTGTGCTGTTTAGTGCTGTGCTGTGCTGTGCTGTGCTGTGCTGTGCTGTGCTGTGTTCTGCAGTATCAGTCCAGTGGTGCTGTGTGCTGTGCTCTGTCCTTCTGAGGTCAGTGGTGCTGCTGGGTCCTGTGCTGTGTCCTGTTCAGTCCAGTGGTGCTGTGTCCTGTGCTCTGTGCTTCTAAGGGCATAGTTATTTCCCCAATATTCCCCTGTGTTTAAAAAAATAAAAAAAAGTTTTTTTAAAAAATACCAAAAACTACTTTAATATTTTTTAATTACCACAAAATTTTCACAACCAATCCTGCAGTATAAGCCCATTGGTACTGCAATATTACCAAGTTCACACATTCAGCAGTAAAAGTCCAGTGGTACTGCAATATTACAAAGTTTACACATTCTGCAGTATCAGTCCAGTGGTGCTGTGTCCTGTGCTCTGTCCTGCTGAGTTCCGTAGTGCTGCTGGGTCCTGTGCCGTGTCCTGTTCAGTCCAGTGGTGCTGTGTCCTGTGCTCTGTGCTTCTAAGGGCATAGTTATTTCCCCATTATTCCCAAGTTTTTAAAAAATAAAAAAAAAGTAAAAAATAATAAAAAAATTTTAAAAAAAAAAATATATAATAATTATAACCAAATTTGCAAAACCAATCCAGCATTATAAGTCCATTGGTACTGCAATATTACCAAGTTCACACATTCTGCAGTATCAGTCCAGTGGTGCTGTGTCCTGTGCTCTGTCCTGCTGAGTTCCGTAGTGCTGCTGGGTCCTGTGCCGTGTCCTGTTCAGTCCAGTGGTGCTGTGTCCTGTGCTCTGTGCTTCTAAGGGCATAGTTATTTCCCCACTATTCCCAAGTTTTTAAAAATAAAAAAAAAGTAAAAAAAAATAAAAAATGTAAAAAAAAAAATAAATTTAATAATTATAACCAAATTTGCAAAACCAATCCAGCATTATAAGTCCATTGGTACTGCAATATTACCAAGTTCACACATTCTGCAGTATCAGTCCAGTGGTGCTGTGTCCTGTGCTCTGTCCTGCTGAGTTCCGTAGTGCTGCTGGGTCCTGTGCCGTGTCCTGTTCAGTCCAGTGGTGCTGTGTCCTGTGCTCTGTGCTTCTAAGGGCATAGTTATTTCCCCACTATTCCCAAGTTTTTTAAAAATAAGAAAAAAGTAAAAAAAAATAAAAAATTTAAAAAAAAAATAAAAAATAATAATTATAACCAAATTTGCAAAACCAATCCAGCAGTATAAGTCCATTGGTACTGCAATATTACCAAGTTCACACATTCTGCAGTATCTTGTGCTACATATAATGGAGACCAAAAATTTGGAGGATAAAGTAGGGAAAGATCAAGACCCACTTCCTCCTAATGCTGAAGCTGCTGCCACTAGTCATGACATAGACGATGAAATGCCATCAACGTCGTCTTCCAAGCCCGATGCCTAATCTCGTAGTACCGGGCATGTAAAATCCAAAAAGCCCAAGTTAAGAAAAAGTAGCAAAAAGAGAAACTTAAAATCATCTGAGGAGAAACGTAAAGTTGCCAATATGCCATTTACGACACGGAGTGGCAAGGAACGGCTTAGGCCCTGGCCCGTGTTCATGACTAGTGGTTCAGCTTCACCCACGGATCTTATCCCTCCTCCTCCTCCCCCCCCCTCCAAAAAATTGAAGAAAGTTATGCTGTCAGCAACAAAACAGCAAACAACTCTGCCTTCTAAAGAGAAATTATCACAAATCCTCAAGGCGAATCCAAGGGTGTTGGTGGTTGTCAAGCCTGACCTTCCCATCACTGTACGGGAAGAGGTGGCTTGGGAGGAGCCTATTGATGATGTAGCTGGCGCTGTGGAGGAACTTGATGATGAGGATGGTGATGTGGTTATTGTAAATGAGGCACCAGGGGGGAAACAGCTGATGTCCATGGGATGAAAAAGCCCATCGTCATGCCTGGTCAGAAGACCAAAAAATGCACCTCTTCGGTCTGGAGTTATTTTTATCCAAATCCAGACAACCAATGTATGGCAATATGTAGCTTATGTAAAGCTCAAATAAACAGGGGTAAGGATCTTGCCCACCTAGGAACATCCTCCCTTATACGTCACCTGAATAACCTTCATAGTTCAGTGGTTAGTTCAGGAACTGGGGCTAGGACCCTCATCGGTACAGGGACACCTAAATCCCGTGGTCCAGTTGGATACACACCAGCAACACCCTCCTCGTCAACTTCCTCCACAATCTCCATCAGATTCAGTCCTGCAGCCCAAGTCAGCAGCCAGACTGAGTCCTCCTCAATACGGGATTCATCCGAGGAATCCTGCAGCGGTACGCCTACTACTGCCACTGCTGCTGTTGCTGCTGTTAGTCGGTCATCTTCCCAGAGGGGAAGTCGTAAGACCGCTAAGTCTTTCACCAAACAATTGACCGTCCAACAGTCGTTTGCCATGACCACCAAATACGATAGTAGTCACCCTATTGCAAAGCGTATAACTGCGGCTGTAACTGCAATGTTGGTGTTAGACGTGCGCCCGGTGTCCGCCATCAGTGGAGTGGGATTTAGAGGGTTAATGGAGGTATTGTGTCCCCGGTACCAAATCCCCTCGAGATTCCACTTCACTAGGCAGGCGATACCAAAAATGTACAGAGAAGTACGATCAAGTGTCCTCAGTGCTCTTAAAAATGCGGTTGTACCCACTGTCCACTTAACCACGGACATGTGGACAAGTGGTTCTGGGCAAACGAAGGACTATATGACTGTGACAGCCCACTGGGTAGATGCATCCCCTTCCGCAGCAACAGCAACAGCTGCATCAGTAGCAGCATCTACAAAATGGCTGCTCATGCAAAGGCAGGCAACATTGTGCATTACAGGCTTTAATAAGAGGCACAACGCTGACAACATATTAGAGAAAATGAGGGAAATTATCTCCCAGTGGCTTACCCCACTTAGACTCTCATGGGGATTTGTGGTGTCAGACAATGCCAGTAACATTGTGCGGGCATTAAATATGGGCAATTTCCAGCACGTCCCATGTTTTGCCCACACCATTAATTTGGTGGTGCAGCATTACCTCAAGAGTGACAGGGGTGTGCAGGAGATGCTTGCGGTGGCCCGCAAAATTGCTGGACACTTTCGGCATTCAGCCAGTGCCTACCGCAGACTAGAGGCACATCAAAAAAGCTTGAACCTGCCCTGCCATCACCTCAAACAAGAGGTTGTGACGCGCTGGAACTACACCCTCTATATGCTGCAGAGGATGGAGGAGCAGCAAAAGGCCATTCAGGCCTACACAGCCACCTACGACATAGGCAAAGGAGTGGGGATGCGCCTGAGTCAAGCGCAGTGGAGACTGATTTCCGTGTTGTGCAAGGTTCTGCAGCCATTTGAACTTGCCACACGAGAAGTCAGTTCCGACACTGCCAGCTTGAGTCAGGTCATTCCCCTGATCAGGCTGTTGCAGAAGCAGCTGGAGAAAGTGAGGGAGGAGCTGGTAAGCCATTGCGATTACAGCAAGCATGTAGCTCTTGTGGATGTAGCCCTTCGTACGCTTTGCCAGGATCCGAGGGTGGTCACTCTTTTAAAGTCAGAGGAATACATTCTGGCCACCGTGCTCGATCCTCGGTTTAAAGCGTATGTTGTGTCTCTGTTTCCGGCGGACACAAATCTACAGCGGTGCAAAGACCTGCTGGTCAGGAGATTGTCCTCTGAAGAGGACCGTGACATGCCAACAGCTCCACCCTCATTTTCTTCCACATCTATGGCTGCGAGGAAAAAGCTCAGTTTTCCCAAAAGAGGCACTGGCGGGGATGCTGATAACATCTGGTCCGGACTGAAGGACCTGCCAACCATTGCAGACATGTCTACTCTCGCTGCATTGGATGCTGTGACAATAGAAAAAATTGTGGATGATTACTTTGCTGACACCATCCAAGTAGACATGTCAGACAGTCCATATTGTTACTGGCAGGAAAAAAAGGCAGTTTGGAAGCCCCTGTACAAACTGGCTCTATTTTACCTGAGTTGTCCCCCCTCCAGTGTGTACTCGGAAAGAGTTTTTAGTGCAGCGGGGAACCTGGTCAGTGAGCGGCGAAGGAGGTTGCTTCCTCACAACGTTGAAAAAATGATGTTTATAAAAATGAATAATCAATTCCTCAATGAAGTACAGCACTGCCCTCCAGATACTACAGAGGGACCTGTGGTTGTGGAGTCCAGCGGGGACGAATTGATAATGTGTGATGAGGAGGAAGTACACACTGTAGGGGGAGAGGAATCAGAGGTTGAGGATGAGGACGACATCTTGCCTCAGTAGAGCCTGTTTAGTCTGTACAGGGAGAGATGAATAGCTTTTTTGGTGTGGGGGCCCAAACAAACCAATCATTTCAGTCAAAGTTGTTTGGTAGGCCCTGTCGCTGAAATGATTGGTTTGTTAAAGTGTGCATGTCCTATTTCAACAACAGACCTCTCAACTGCAGCTCATCCCTCCTCTGCGGGGATAATGTCTCCTGTGCTCTGACACGTCACTCTGTGTACTCTCAGCCTCAGGATCTGACACTACAGCTACCATGCCTCTTGTAGCAGCCCTCACTCCAGGGCCTCTTCCATGTGCAGTGTCCCCCTCTCTCTTGGGTTCACTATAGTGGCATGGAGTTCTCCCCCTCATCCAGGGCACCCATTCCTTGCCCTGGCTCAGTCACCACGCTCAGACTTCCAGGCAATGCTGGGGGAGCCTGGGAGCTTCCACCCCAGGTCCCCAGCTACAACTCTCCTCTCCTGTGCCTTCTCTCTCTTTCTGACACTTTAAAGATCGTGCCTTTAAATGAAAAAGTCAGTCTTCATTGCACGACTATGTGCAAGTGCAACAGGGACATTTTTTTGGGTTTACAAAGTCAAACAATAACACTACGACCCTGTCTGTCTGGGGTCTGTCAATGACGAATTGTCTGGAGCATGTTTGGAGGAGGTATTGTGGCCCCGGTATCAAATTGGGTACCGGGGCCACCCCACTATGCAGTCCAGATACTTGTTTGGTGGAATTCCGACACGTGGAGGGTTTTTAAATTATATTGTGGCCTCGGTACCAAATTGTGTACCGGGGCCACCACACTACGCAGTCAAGATACTTGTTTGGTGGAATTCTGACCAGTTGAGGGTTTTATTATTATATTGTGTGGACCACTCTATCTATACCACACTACAACTCTATACCACTCTATTTCCTACTTTAATTCTATTTAATTCTATTTCCTACTTTAATTCTATTACTAATTAATTACCATAAAGAGGAACAAAAAAAACCAATTTTACCAAAAGTATAATATGACTTAGACTTACAAACACTACACTTGAAAGATCGTGCCTTTAAATGAAAAAGTCAGTCTTCATTGCACGACTATGTGCAACAGGGACAGTTTTTTTGTTTACAAAGTCAACTAATAACACTTGGACCCTGTCTGTCTTTAACATACTTGATGGGATCTCAATGACGAATTGTCTGTAGCATGTTTGGAGGAGGTATTGTGGCCCCGGTATCAAATTGGGTACCGGGGCCACCCCACTACGCAGTCCAGATACTTGTTTGGTGGAATTCTGACACGTGGAGGGTGTATTTATTTTATTGTGGCCCCGGTATCAAATTGGGTACCGGGGCCACCCCACTACGCAGTCCAGATACTTGTTTGGTGGAATTCTGACACGTGGAGGGTGTATTTATTTTATTGTGGCCCCGGTATCAAATTGGGTACCGGGGCCACCCCACTACGCAGTCCAGATACTTGTTTGGTGGAATTCTGACACGTGGAGGGTGTATTTATTTTATTGTGGCCCCGGTATCAAATTGGGTACCGGGGCCACCCCACTACGCAGTCCAGATACTTGTTTGGTGGAATTCTGACACGTGGAGGGTGTATTTATTTTATTGTGGCCCCGGTATCAAATTGGGTACCGGGGCCACCCCACTACGCAGTCCAGATACTTGTTTGGTGGAATTCTGACACGTGGAGGGTTTTTTAATTATATTGTGGCCTCGGTACCAAATTGTGTACCGGGGCCACCACACTACGCAGTCAAGATAGATAGATGCGTATCATAGATAAAGTACATTCAGTGGTGTGGGGCAAATTGAAAAATATTCAAAATGCACTGACATTATCAAAAACAAGAGGTTGTCACACGCTAAAACTCCAACATGTATATGATGGAGAGGATGGAGGAGCAGCCGTATGTGTAGTGTAATGCAGACCTGTTGAAGGTTTTTTATATATTTTATTGTGGTGCCCAGTGCCCACTCCTCTAGGCAGTCCAGGTACATTTATTGGTGCGATTCATAAAAGTTCAGGGTTTTTAATATATTGTGGTGACCCACTCCTCTACGCAGTCCAGGTACATTTATTGGTGCGAATCAAACAAGTTGATGGTTTTCTTATTATATATATTGTGGTGACCCACTCCTCTACGCAGTCCAGGTACATTTATTGGTGCGATTCATAAAAGTTCAGGGTTTTTAATATATTGTGGTGACCCACTCCTCTACGCAGTCCAGGTACAATTATTGGTGCGAATCATAAAAGTTCAGGGTTTTTAATATATTGTGGTGACCCACTCCTCTACGCAGTCCAGGTACATTTATTGGTGCGAATCATAAAAGTTCAGGGTTTTTAATATATCTTGTGGTGACCCACTCCTCTACGCAGTCCAGGTACATTTATTGGTGCGATTCATAAAAGTTCAGGGTTTTTAATATATTGTGGTGACCCACTCCTCTACGCAGTCCAGGTACATTTATTGGTGCGAATCAAACAAGTTGATGGTTTTCTTATTATATATATTGTGGTGACCCACTCCTCTACGCAGTCCAGGTACATTTATTGGTGCGATTCATAAAAGTTCAGGGTTTTTAATATATTGTGGTGACCCACTCCTCTACGCAGTCCAGGTACATTTATTGGTGCGAATCATAAAAGTTCAGGGTTTTTAATATATCTTGTGGTGACCCACTCCTCTACGCAGTCCAGGTACATTTATTGGTGCGATTCATAAAAGTTCAGGGTTTTTAATATATTGTGGTGACCCACTCCTCTACGCAGTCCAGGTACATTTATTGGTGCGAATCAAACAAGTTGATGGTTTTCTTATTATATATATTGTGGTGACCCACTCCTCTACGCAGTCCAGGTACATTTATTGGTGCGATTCATAAAAGTTCAGGGTTTTTAATATATTGTGGTGACCCACTCCTCTACGCAGTCCAGGTACAATTATTGGTGCGAATCATAAAAGTTCAGGGTTTTTAAGATATTGTGGTGACCCACTCCTCTACGCAGTCCAGGTACAATTATTGGTGCGAATCATAAAAGTTCAGGGTTTTTAAGATATTGTGGTGACCCACTCCTCTACGCAGTCCAGGTACAATTATTGGTGCGAATCATAAAAGTTCAGGGTTTTTAAGATATTGTGGTGACCCACTCCTCTACGCAGTCCAGGTACAATTATTGGTGCGAATCATAAAAGTTCAGGGTTTTTAATATATATTGTGGTGACCCACTCCTCTACGCAGTCCAGGTACAATTATTGGTGCGAATCATAAAAGTTCAGGGTTTTTAATATATATTGTGGTGACCCACTCCTCTACGCAGTCCAGAAAGATACCTTTTTGCAACGTTTTGGACTAATAACTATATTGTGAGGTGTTCAGAATACACTGTAAATTAGTGGAAATGCTTGTTATTGAATGTTATTGAGGTTAATAATAGCCTAGGAGTGAAAATAAGCCCAAAAACTTGATTTTTAAACTTTTTATGTTTTTTTCAAAAAAAATCCGAATCCAATACCTTAAATCCGAACCGAGACCTTTCGTCAAGTGTTTTGCGAGACAAATCCGAACCTCAAAAATAACGAAAATCCGGATCCAAAACACAAAACACGAGACCTCAAAAGTCGCCGGTGCACATCCCTAGTCAGAATGGTGAGAGGAAAGAGATTTGAAGAGTCTAGGGAGAGTCGGGAGAAGGAGAGAGAGGAGCAAGGAGGTGAGGAGGAGCTGGATATGGAATAAGAGGCAGGGACTTCTATTGGGAAGACGATGTCTAGATGCTATGTGCGTTTCAGTTTTGCCAGAAATTGTGCGCTCATAAACAGTTTAGTCCCATGTATGAGCAGATTTTGGGGAGTTTAGCTGCCAAGACCACTTTTGCACGTAAAAAGGAACTGTGGTTACAATTATGTGACACAGTCAATGCGGTGGGCCCCATTAAACACTCTAGAAAAAACCGCTGCAAAAGAATTTCCTGATAATAAAAGGAGGGTGAAGGAGAAGAATGCAGAGGAGAGAAGAGCAGCTGTAGGGACTGGCGGTGGGTCTACTCTCGTGTTAACATACACCTCATGTAAGGAGGACTATAAACAGCTCATTCCAAATGAGCTCCTCAAAGGAATAAACGTGCGGGACACACAGACCTCTGTCCCAACCTAAGGCTGGTGAGTAATGTATAATTGTTCAAATATTTATCCTTTATGGTCAAACAGCAATCCTTCAGCATGTGAATGTTTGATTGTTCTGCACATGTGCTAATTTTTATGGTGAATTTATTTTGCACACAAAAAATATATTAATATCAAACTTTTCAAAATTTTCTACACACAGGGTCCTCGCAAAATCAAACAGCACCAGCAGTGACAAGCCAGGAGGATAATGAAGGTAAATACAACTATGTTGTAGTATGGGGGGGGGGGGGTGCTATTAAACTAATATAGTATTTGCCTGTAATGAAAAACACCTGTAACTGCTTTTGTTCTAATAATGATTATTAATGTTTTGTTTTTCTCCATTTTCTAAGGAACATCACAAGGCGCAAGGGAGGCCAATGTGGACACACCACAAAGAGAGGAACCAGACGTGGAAACTGAGGAGTATATCACTTTAGAAATGGTGTCTAACTTGAAGAAAGTTCAGGAGTGTGTGCGGGCTGCACCAACAACCAGCCCAATAACTTCCACACCCAGCCAACCTCAAACAGCATCAGTACTAAATTTGCCTGAATCCATTCAGCATTTAGTCGGGTACAAGAATATGTGGTGGCATTCCATCAGGACTCCCTGAGGGGAATACAGCGGCAGCTCACAAAAGGGTTTAGAAGCTTGCGTAATTTACAAGACACACAACAAAGGATGTGTACCTCTTTGGAGAGGATAGATTCAACCCTTGTACACATGAACATAGACCTAAACAATCTAACGGTGAATGTTTGTGAGTTTTATGGAAATTTAGTGGATGTCTGTGGCCAATTATTGTCACAGCTACCGGTGTCCTCAACAACACTTGGCAGCACTACCCCAAGCCCATCATTGCCTGCTACTCCAGTGCTCACTAGTGGCTGTATCAGGGGGGGAAGATGGGTTTTCAGAAGCCGGCCAAAAACACATGAGCCTGCAGCCCAAAAAAAATAAAATAAAGACTTTAAAGTTTTATGTTATGCATTTATGGCAAAGAGCTTTTTTTTCTTTCTGCAAATCAAACAAGTGTCATTGTGCAGATTGTATTGTTTATGTTATTTGAAAATTATGTAGAAAATAAATATTTACTTTATGCACACTGGTATTAACAAAGTTGATTGTCCTTAAGATGTTTAGATGAGCAATCTGGCAAATCTTGTGATATTGTTTTACCTTATAATAATGCTTAAATGGTTATTTCAAAAAACATAAACATACCCTTCAAATTAGCTTATTGGCTTTTCCAAAATATTCCTTATGATGTGGATTATGCAAGAATAGATAAAAATAATACATAAGGTTACTGACAACTACAAAACAGTTACACTTAAAAAACATACTTACCTGAAAAATAAGTCTATATGATCCATTCTCTGACCTGCCTCCCCCCCTCTGTATTATCCACATTAGCTGCAATGAGCTCACCTGCATTGTCACTGTCTACTGCTGGTTGTAGGGGTATATTTTGGTTTAGGGCTAAATTATGCCGCAGGCAGCAGACAGCACACAATATCAGCCACGTTACCTGGGGCATATAGAAGCACACCACCAAATGTATCAAGGCACCTGAATGTGGACTTAAAAGGCCAAAGTTATGTTCTATTAGCCCACTGTGTGCTGCTTTTTATATCCATGTTTATCAGCAGCAGCAGCTATTATAAAGTGCCACCAATTCCGCAGTGCTGTATAGAGAACTCACATCAGTCCCTGTCTCTTTGGAGCTTACAGTCTAGATTCCCTAAGATACCCAGAGAATAAGGTAAATTTAATAGCAGCCAATTAACCTGCTAGCATGTTAGTGCGGGAGAATACCAGAGCACCTGGAGGAAACTCACGAAAATATAAGGAAAACATACAAACTCCACATAGATAAGGCCATGGTCAGGAATCAAAAACATGACCCTAGTTCTGTGGGGCAGAATTGCCAATCACTAAGCCAATATGTTGGGCAGGACAATGTAGATTCAACAGGTGTCATAAACCAGGATTGACACCCATATCGTAAGTCACCTTGAATGAAACATAAATACATTTAGCTCAGGCCTGGCCAACCTGTGGCTCTCCAGATGCTGTGAAACTACAAGCCCCAGCATGCTTTTCCAATAGATAGCCAGCTAAAAGCTCATAGGGCATGCTGGGCGTTGTAGTTTCACAACACCTGGAGAGCCACAGGTTAGCCAGGCCTGATTTAGATGATTGAAACACCACATAAAACACCAAAAAAAAAAAAAACCACGTAGACTGCCAGATGCTGGGGATGTTCCTCTCTCCCTTTCTGTGCTGGCTCCAAAACCTGATGTTGCTCCAATATACCCAACAACAAATTTCTTATCAACTTAATTTTTTACCATCTTCAGATTAATGGCCATTTGGGGCCCTTTTTTATAGTCCTCATTAGCCTGCATAGACCAATGACTGATGTGTTTGCTAATCACGGCTATACAAAACAGCGTGTTGTGATCTGAAAATATTAGGTTTTGCCATATCATTAAAAAAATTATTGTCCAAATGGTAATTAAATAGTAATCAATATAATAATAAAAAAATATATATGTAATCATTAGAAATTTGCACCACTAATTTATTATTGAGAAAATTTGCCCCGTAATATAACTTATAATCATTTGTGTGTGACCCTCTAAACCAAAAATCATGATTAACTTAAACTTGTTTTGTGCCTCCTGGTATATTAGCCAGCAGTGTAAAAATGACGTGTTTGCTCATCTCGTCTATCCAAAGCAACAAGTTGATTCTGGCGATTTTCACATCAATGTCAAGTGAGTTCGCAAAATCGCAGCTTCATACATATGTATTGCTAGAATGGAATTACATCGGGACTGCGATCCGTAGCGATTTTGGGAATGGCGATTTTAAAAAAACACTTTACTGGCGATTTACTATCAACATGCACTTTAATACATGGTCAAGTTTAAATTCGTCTGAGAAAATCGCTAAAAATGCCAAATTGCAGCTTGATGCATTTACCTCTGCAGTCTATGCAATTGAAGGTCTGAGCAGTTATATAGAACAAAATATAGCCCCTTCATCCATTTACCCCAACCATCTAGACCGGCGGTTCCCAAAGTGTGCGCCACGGCTCCCAGGGGTGCCACGGCGCTGTCACTGGGGTGCTGCGAGCCAGACATAAAAAAAAGAGAAGACGGGGACCCAACAGCCTCCTCTCTCCCGCAGCTGTCACTGAATAAAGACGTCAGTGACAAGCTGCTGCGGAAGAGAGGAGGCTGCTGGGTCTCGGCGCCGCGCTGATTGGTAAGTTTCTGTCTTCTCTTTTTTTTATGTCTGGTGTGGGGCAGAGTGAAAAGGATGGTGGCACCGGAGGGGGACAGTGTGGCAGCGGAGGGGGACAGTGTGGCAGCGGAAAGGAACAGGGTGACAGGTGGCAGCAGAGGGGGACAGTGTGGAAGCGGAGGGGGACAGTGTGGCAGCGGAGGGGGACAGTGTGGAAGCGGAGGGGGACAGTGTGGCAGCGAAGGGGCAGGGCCGTAACAAGGGCTGTGCGACAGGGGCGACCGCCCAGGGCGCAGTGCTGAAGGGGGGCGCAATTTAGGAATATTTTAGGTTAATTTGGTTAAAATTGAGGGCTAGGGGGGCGGCATTTGTCTTTCTCGTCCCAGGCGCTAGAATTCTAAGTTACGGCTCTGCAGAGGGGGACAGGTGGCAGCAGAGGGGGACAGTGTGGAAGCGGAGGGGGACAGGTGGCAGCGGAGGGGGACAGTGTGGAAGCGGAGGGGGACAGTGGACAGTGGAGGGGGACAGGGTGGCAGCGGAGGGAGACAGGTGGCAGCAGAGGGGGACAGGTGGCAGCGGAGGGGGACAGTGTGACAGCGGAGGGGGACAGTGTGGCAGTGGAGGGGGACAGTGTGGCAGCGGAGGGGGACAGGTGGCAGCAGAGGGGGACAGGTGGCAGCGGAGGGGGACAGTGTGACAGCGGAGGGGGACAGGTAGCAGCAGAGGGGGACAGTGTGGCAGCGGAGGGGGACAGGTGGCAGCAGAGGGGGACAGGTGGCAGCAGAGGGGGACAGTGTGACAGCGGAGGGGGACAGGTGGCAGCGGAGGGGGACAGTGTGGAAGCGGAGGGGGACAGTGGACAGCGGAGGGGGACAGTGTGGCAGCGGAGGGGGACAGTGTGGAAGCGGAGGGGGACAGTGTGGCAGCGGAGGGTGACAGGTGGCACCAGAGGGGGACAGTGTGGAAGCGGAGGGGGACAGGGTGACAGCGGAGGGGGACAGGGTGACAGCGGATTGGGACAGGTGGCAGCAGAGGGGGACAGGTGGCAGCAGAGGGGGACAGTGGACAGCAGAGGGGGACAGTGTGGAAGCGGAGGGGGACAGTGTGGCAGCGAGGGGGACAGGTGGCAATGGAGGGGGACAGGTGGCAGCGGAGGGGGACAGTGTGGCACCGCAGGGGGACAGTGTGGCAGCGGAGGGGAACAGTGTGGCAGCGGAGAGGGACAGTGGACAGCGGAGGGGGACAGTGTGGAAGCGGAGGGGGACAGTGTGGCAGCGGAGGGGGACAGTGTGGCAGCAGAGGGGGACAGTGTGGAAGCGGAGGGGGACAGTGTGGCAGCGGAGGGGGACAGTGTGGAAGCGGAGGGGGACAGGGTGACAGCGGAGGGGGACAGGGTGACAGCGGATTGGGACAGGTGGCAGCAGAGGGGGACAGGTGGCAGCAGAGGGGGACAGTGGACAGCAGAGGGGGACAGTGTGGAAGCGGAGGGGGACAGTGTGGCAGCGAGGGGGACAGGTGACAATGGAGGGGGACAGGTGGCAGCGGAGGGGGACAGTGTGGCAGTGGAGGGGGACAGTGTGGCAGCGGAGGGGAACAGTGTGGCAGCGGAGGGGGACAGTGGACAGCGGAGGGGGACAGTGTGGAAGCGGAGGGGGACAGTGTGGCAGCAGAGGGGGACAGTGTGGCAGCAGAGGGGGACAGTGTGGAAGCGGAGGGGGACAGTGTGGCAGCGGAGGGGGACAGTGTGGAAGCGGAGGGGGACAGGGTGACAGCGGAGGGGGACAGGGTGACAGCGGAGGGGGACAGGTGGCAGCAGAGGGGGACAGTGTGGCAGCGGAGGGGGACAGGTGGCAGCAGAGGGGGACAGGTGGCAGCAGAGGGGGACAGTGTGACAGCGGAGGGGGACAGGTGGCAGCGGAGGGGGACAGTGTGGAAGCGGAGGGGGACAGTGGACAGCGGAGGGGGACAGGGTGACAGCGGAGGGGGACAGGGTGACAGGTGGCAGCAGAGGGGGACAGTGTGGCAGCGGAGGGGGACAGTGTGGCAGCGGAGGGGGACAGTGTGGAAGCGGAGGGGGACAGTGTGGCAGTGGAGGGTGACAGGTGGCACCAGAGGGGGACAGTGTGGCACCGGAGGGGGACAGTGTGGAAGCGGAGGGGGACAGGGTGACAACGGAGGGGGACAGGGTGACAGCGGATTGGGACAGGTGGCAGCAGAGGGGGACAGTGTGGCAGCGAGGGGGACAGGTGGCAATGGAGGGGGACAGGTGGCAGCGGAGGGGGACAGTGTGGCACCGCAGGGGGACAGTGTGGCAGCGGAGGGGGACAGTGGACAGCGGAGGGGGACAGTGTGGAAGCGGAGGGGGACAGTGTGGCAGCGGAGGGGGACAGTGTGGCAGCAGAGGGGGACAGTGTGGAAGCGGAGGGGGACAGTGTGGCAGCGGAGGGGGACAGTGTGGAAGCGGAGGGGGACAGGGTGACAGCGGAGGGGGACAGGTGGCAGCAGAGGGGGACAGTGTGGCAGCGGAGGGGGACAGGTGGCAGCAGAGGGGGACAGGTGGCAGCAGAGGGGGACAGTGTGACAGCGGAGGGGGACAGGTGGCAGCGGAGGGGGACAGTGTGGAAGCGGAGGGGGACAGTGGACAGCGGAGGGGGACAGGGTGACAGCGGAGGGGGACAGGGTGACAGGTGGCAGCAGAGAGAGACAGTGTGGCAGCGGAGGGGGACAGTGTGGAAGCGGAGGGGGACAGTGTGGCAGCGGAGGGTGACAGGTGGCACCAGAGGGGGACAGTGTGGCACCGGAGGGGGACAGTGTGGAAGCGGAGGGGGACAGGGTGACAGCGGAGGGGGACAGGGTGACAGCGGATTGGGACAGGTGGCAGCAGAGGGGGACAGGTGGCAGCAGAGGGGGACAGTGGACAGCAGAGGGGGACAGTGTGGAAGCGGAGGGGGACAGTGTGGCAGCGAGGGGGACAGGTGGCAATGGAGGGGGACAGGTGGCAGCGGAGGGGGACAGTGTGGCACCGCAGGGGGACAGTGTGGCAGCGGAGGGGAACAGTGTGGCAGCGGAGGGGGACAGTGGACAGCGGAGGGGGACAGTGTGGAAGCGGAGGGGGACAGTGTGGCAGCGGAGGGGGACAGTGTGGCAGCAGAGGGGGACAGTGTGGAAGCGGAGGGGGACAGTGTGGCAGCGGAGGGGGACAGTGTGGAAGCGGAGGGGGACAGGGTGACAGCGGAGGGGGACAGGGTGACAGCGGATTGGGACAGGTGGCAGCAGAGGGGGACAGGTGGCAGCAGAGGGGGACAGTGGACAGCAGAGGGGGACAGTGTGGAAGCGGAGGGGGACAGTGTGGCAGCGAGGGGGACAGGTGACAATGGAGGGGACAGGTGGCAGCGGAGGGGGACAGTGTGGCAGTGGAGGGGGACAGTGTGGCAGCGGAGGGGAACAGTGTGGCAGCGGAGAGGGACAGTGGACAGCGGAGGGGGACAGTGTGGAAGCGGAGGGGGACAGTGTGGCAGCGGAGGGGGACAGTGTGGCAGCAGAGGGGGACAGTGTGGAAGCGGAGGGGGACAGTGTGGCAGCGGAGGGGGACAGTGTGGAAGCGGAGGGGGACAGGGTGACAGCGGAGGGGGACAGGGTGACAGCGGAGGGGGACAGGTGGCAGCAGAGGGGGACAGTGTGGCAGCGGAGGGGGACAGGTGGCAGCAGAGGGGGACAGGTGGCAGCAGAGGGGGACAGTGTGACAGCGGAGGGGGACAGGTGGCAGCAGAGGGGGACAGTGTGGAAGCGGAGGGGGACAGTGGACAGCGGAGGGGGACAGGGTGACAGCGGAGGGGGACAGGGTGACAGGTGGCAGCAGAGGGGGACAGTGTGGCAGCGGAGGGGGACAGTGTGGCAGCGGAGGGGGACAGTGTGGAAGCGGAGGGGGACAGTGTGGCAGTGGAGGGTGACAGGTGGCACCAGAGGGGGACAGTGTGGCACCGGAGGGGGACAGTGTGGAAGCGGAGGGGGACAGGGTGACAGCGGAGGGGGACAGGGTGACAGCGGATTGGGACAGGTGGCAGCAGAGGGGGACAGTGTGGCAGCAGAGGGGGACAGGTGGCAGCAGAGGGGGACAGTGTGACAGCGGAGGGGGACAGCAGGCAGCAGAGGGGGACAGTGTGACAGCGGAGAAGGACAGCGGGCAGCGGAGGGGGACAGTGTGGCAACAGAGGGTGACAGTGGGCAGCAGAGGGGGACAGTGTAACAGCGGAGGGGGACAGTGTGACAGCGGAGGGGGACAGCGGGCAGCAAAGGGGGACAGCGTGACATAGGGCTGCAGATGCGGCAGCGTGACAGAGGGCTGCAGAGGGGGCAGCGTGCCTGGGGTAGAGGAGGGGGACAGCGTGGCAGAGGACAGAGGAGGGGACAGCGGGACAGAGGGCAGAGGAGGGGACAGCGTGACAGAGGGCAGAGGAGGGGGACAGCGTGGCAGAGGGCAGAGGGGGCAGCGTGAGAGAGGGCAGAGGAGGGGGGACAGCGTGACAGAGGGCAGAGGAGGGGACAGCGTGACAGAGGGGGCAGAGTGCCTGGATGCAGAGGGGGCAAAGTGTCTGGATGCAGAGGGTGCAGTGTCCCTGGATGCAGAGGGGCATTTTTGCATACAACTAAATAAGTATTTTTGTCGTGACCTAATTACTTATTACAATTTTTTGACCCAACTACTTCTAAAACAGGACTGCTCAGTAATTATTTTGGAGGGGTGCCTTGAAAAAATTTGGAGACTCTAAGGGTGCCGTGAACTGCAAAAGTTTGGGAACCACTGATCTAGACATTAGATTAATTTAACCTAACAAAAATTTATGGTAGCCATACAGTTAATGAATTCACTTTCACAATGAAGAAGCCCAACTTCAGAATTCATTATCTCACCAATACAGGTTTATCTGATACCCATAACAGTTTATGCAAATTCTTTTCCTGCTCCTGTGCTTGAAATATTACATTTCCTTAGTTTACTTTTATTGTAGTTTAGGACATCAGTGGTTTAGAAAGAGACAATAGAGCAGCTATATAAATATTTGATGTAAACTAGACAAAAAAAAATATTTAAAATACATTTAATTGGTATAAAAACCACTCTGCTTAATTTGGTTTTCAGTGAGCAATGCTTGCCAATGCATTTTCCTATAAGCCCTAAGCTTATAAGAGATCAGTATTAGTATCAATCAAATATTACAATCAGTCAACACGATTTTAATGGGGAACCTTTTATTAGTATTTACACAATAGTGTAAATGGATTGAACAGAGAGTGCTAGAACAATGCAGCAAGGTTTATATACATAAAATTAAAATGTGTTCCCACATTCAAAGTCAAATAAAACTAGTTTGCTGGAATATAATGGGCAGCACAGTGACTCAGTGTTTAGCACTTCTGCACTGGGGTTATGAATTATTAAGTTTGAAGCCTTATCTGTGTGGAGTTTATATATTCTCCCATGTTTGCATGGGTTTCCTCTGGGTGCTCTGGTTTAATCCCACAATCCAAAAACATACAAGTAGGTTAATTGGCTGCTGTGTGTGTCTGTCTGTGTCTGTGTTAAAAAAATTAGGTTGTATGCTCCAATGGGGCAGGGATCGATGTGAATTACAAATATTCTCTATACAGTGCTGCAGAATGATGATGATGATAAATATAATAATAAAACATATATCAGACAATTTACTAATACATTAAAACCTTCATTTAAAAGGATTGCAAATGGTAATGCAAAAGAAGTATGCTAAACTAGTTCAATGGGTGCTCAAATCAGTATCTCCAGACATAGATGTTATAAATGCTCCATGAAAATTAAGAAACCAAAATTAGTCCCACTCTGGCGAAAATGAAAAGTCCTCCATAGGATAAGGTCTTATTGTATAATTATATGGATGGTTTATGAAATCCTAAGTTAAGCACTAGAAAAGTTTTATATATATATTAAACTATAACTTCTTACATCACTGTCCAACTTAGAAAGTGAAATTGCTAAGAGTTAAATGCCGCTGAAAGATTTATGTATCATCATCCATTATTTTACTTTAAATAAGATTATATTCACTGAACTAGATTTATGTATATTTGTTATAGTTATGCAGTCCCCTTTCTTAGTGGTTTAGTAAACATTATTACTTGTATTTCATCATTATCACAGAGATCTTACATAGAATTGAAGATGGTCATTATTCATGCATTATTCAAAAATAGTAGACTGATGAGACTTAATGAGACATAAATAGGAATGAGGAAGAGAGGCAAGAAATAGAAAATAAATGATGCAAATAATGTTTATACAAACATCCTGGGGGTTTTTATATGTGAACTGGCTTCAATTCACATACATAAATCCAGATAATTTTCAAATGACTAATCAAACAAAGTACATTATTTTTTTCATCCATGATTAGCATCATATTTACTTGGTGCCCTTTACATAGCTAGTCTATCATCTCCTTAACAGGCTATAGGGAGAGGCAAGGTAATCTTACATTATCGTCTAACAAAAATATAGGTAAAAAGACAGCCTAGACAAAACTGAGTGACTATTTCCACTTCTGATTGCATTCAGCAACTAACCATGATAATAATCAATCTGTAGCTTTAACATAGAGAAGCAGATTAGCTGTACTATTGGTTAGGTGCATTTACAGTGATCACTTGTGTAAAGCGATAATTCACTGCTGTCACTATAGTAGCGGTCTGGACAATAACCTCCTTACCTGCTAGGGCAAGCCTTTTTCTACACTGACCCACCGCAACAAATCTTCAGACTTTGCATCTCTTGCCCAGGCTCTCCTCCATTGGAAGTTGCATCCAGCTTTCTGCATTGTAAACATATACTAACAGATAACAAGTGGCGGCGCTAGTGTGTTAAATGTATCAGATTTATTAAAATATATATAGAATCAATGAAATATAGAAAATAAATAAATAAAACATAAAATATGATAAATTCGTAGATAGAGCCTGGATATATGAGCACTGTAACTAGTAAAAGTGCTCTAAGAATTGCTGTGCAAATTGCATATAAAGTATGTGGTTAAACTGTGGTTCCAAATAGTAAATTGTCAGGTATAAGATGATTTTAACACAATCCTCGGAAAGCTCATATGATATTTCTCTTATGAGGGTTGTTTTACTCCTCAGTAAGACATATAACAGGTGTGTATATTCATTTTTCGGGAGAGATCCATTGAAGCTAACACGCTCCTAGCACATTGGGTGCAAAAAAGAAAGTCTTATACTCCACACATGTGGAGTATAAGACTTTACCGGAACCAGCAATTTCTCCCGAGTTCTCATATAAAGAATCCTCCTATAGCGCTATAATCAAAAAATCCCACGGTCGTGGAGAAGATAATATCCTGAAGTCCAATCACTGCAGTGATTGATGTTAGCGTATAAGGACGGAAGATCTAAACAGCAACAGGTGTATCCAACAGCCCTTCCATGTCTAACTGACGCGTTTCTCTGCCTCCAAGATGGGCGGTTTCATGCATTGTAAAGCAACAATTAACAGCAGTTCTGAGCATGTGCAGAACTTTCCTTTCATTTTCATTCATTCTGAAAGTTTTGTGCTGAAGTCATCAAGAAGCATCTACAGGTACTATTTATTATTATTAATTTTTATTTATAGGGTGCCACTAGGTGTCCGTAGCGCCGTACAGGGACAAACAAAGTTACAATACAAGGTGAGACAGCACAGTACAGTTAACAATAAGCACAGTAACTCGGTGAGCTCAAAGCACAGCTAGAGGGGCGGGGGAGGGGAGAGGGGAAGGTCCTGCATACGGCTGAGCCCGAGAGGGAGCGCCCGGATGACAGGGAAACCCCCAGAGGAGAGAGGAAGGAGCGAGAGGGGATGGGGGGGGAAGAGGGTCCTCGAGGAGGAGGGCTAGGTAGCTGGAGAGCCGAGTTAAGAGTGGTGAGGACAGGAGGAAAGATGACCCTGCTCAGAGGAGCGTACAATCTGAGGGGTGGGGTAGACAGACAGAGAGACACAGGGGAGAGAGTGAGAGAAAGGATAAGGGAAGGGAAATGAAGGGGAAGAGGTAGAAGAAAAGGTAGGAAATTAAGTGGGAGACTGGAAGGCTTTAAGAAAAAGGTGGGTTTTTAGAGCCCGTTTGAAACTGGACAGATTAGGGAAAGTTCTGATAGAGGGAGGGAGCTTGTTCCAGTGGAGGGGGGCAGCACGGGCGAAGTCTTGGATACACGCATGGGAGGAGGTGATCAGGGGGGAAGAGAGGCGATGGTCATTGGCAGATCGGAGAGGGCGGGATGGAGCATGAATAGAGAGGAGGGTGGAGATATAGGGTGCAGTGGAGTTGGTGAGGGCCTTGTATGTAAGAGTGAGGAGCTTGAAGAGGATTCTGTAGGGGAAGGGGAGCCAATGAAGGGATAGGTAGAGGGGGGAGACAGATGAGGAGCGGCGAGAAAGGAAGATAAGCCTAGCAGCCGCATTGAGGACAGATCGAAGGGGAGCGAAATGAGAGTGGGGGAGGCCAGTAAGGAGGACGTTGCAGTAGTCCAAGCGGGAAATGATCAGAGAGTGAATAAGACATTTGGTGGCATCTTGGGAGAGGAAGGGTCGGATGCGAGCGATGTTACGCAGCTGGAAGCGGCAGGATTTAGCAAGAGAGAGAATGTGGGGGCCAAAGGAGAGAGAGGAGTCGAGGATGACACCGATGAAGCGAAGTTTGGGGACATGGGAGATAGAGGTGTTGTCGACAGTGATAGAGAGATCAGAAGGGGGCGAGGTGTGAGAGGGAGGAAAGACTATGAGTTCAGTTTTGGCAAGGTTAAGTTTGAGGAATCGAGAGGACATCCAGGATGAGATGGCAGAGAGGCAGGCGGACACCCTAGAGAGGAGGGAGGGAGAGAGATCAGGAGAGGAGAGGTAAAGTTGAGTGTCGTCAGCGTAGAGGTGGAAGTTGAGGCCGTAGGAGCTGATGAGTTCACCCAGGGAAGAGGTGTAGAGGGAGAAGAGTAAGGGTCCCAGGACAGAGCCCTGGGGGACTCCGACTGGAAGGGTGGATGGGGGGAGAGAGATCCAGAGGTGGTGACAGAGAAGGATCGGTCAGCAAGGTAAAAGGTGAACCAGGACAAGACTGGGCCAGAGAGGCCAAAGGACTGGAGGGTGTGGAGGAGGAGGGGTTGGTCGACGGTGTCAAAGGCTGCAGAGAGATCAAGGAGGATGAGAAGGGAGAAGTGGCCCCTGGCTTTAGCAGAGAGGAGATCGTTGGTGACTTTAGCTAGGGCCGTTTCAGTGGAGTGAAGGGGGCGGAAGCCAGACTGGAGAGGATCAAGGAGGGAGTGTTCGGAAAGGTATGAGGAGAGACGGCTGCAGACGAGCCTCTCGAGAATTTTGGAGGCAAAGGGGAGAAGTGATATGGGGCGATAGTTAGAGGGAGAAGTAGGGTCAAGATTAGGTTTCTTGAGGATGGGGGATACGAGAGCATGTTTGAAGGAGGAGGGGAAGATGCCGGTGGAGAGGGAAAGATTAAAGAGGTGAGTGAGGTGAGAGCAGGTGGTGGGGGAAAGGGAGCGAAGAAGGTGGGAGGGGATGGGATACTATAAAAGTGACCCTCTGTCAAACAGCATTGCCAGGTAATTGTGCTAATATCCATCCTCTGTAACTGCTACTTACTTCTGTGTTTTGACCTTGCTTTTTTGCTTCTTGGACCAGCAACTCTTTAACCCGTTGGAACCTTGCTTACTGACTTGCTATACCGTGTACTTGCCTGGCTCTGAATAATTGGACTTGCTACAGTTTAAACTTCTGGAACTTTGCGTACTAATTTTTTCTAAACCCTGTATCAACCTGGCTATGGAGAATTGGACTCACTTTTGTTTAACTCCTTGGAACCTTGCTTACTGACATTTCAATACTGTGCACTGATCTGGCTCTGAACAATTGGATTCATTACAGCTTAAACTCCTTGGAAGGCTCCTGACTGACCTTCTGCTACATTAGGTATCTATTTAGATTTGGACTTTTAGGGGCGTATTCAATTGTTCCTCCGGCCGCCGGAAAAACGAGCGCTCTAAATTTATTACCGTTAATACGGTAATTACTCGCTGAATGCAGCTCCCTGAGCTGCGAGATGAAATTCAGCGTGTAAACTACCGTATTAACGGTTTTTACCCGCAATATTATCGTTTTTCCGGCGGCCGGAGGAACAATTGAATACACCCCTTAGACTTTTATTATTAACCCTGTGTAGCTTCACCTTCTAATAATACTACCTTTCAGGCCAACCTGACCAGGACTCTATAATTGTAAAAGATCAGTTCTCATTATTTTGCCACGTCTGTATCTGTACCAGAAACTACTCTACTGGAGCCACCGTCTCCTCAGCTTGTCAGATCACTTCCCAGTCAGCTTCATCAGGAACTCCTCTCTGGTCAGCCTGCTTTCAACCGTCAGAATCCGTCCACTGGAGTAAGATAACAGAGTTTCTTTTATTTGCTACCATAACCACTGCCAAATTTGACAATGAAATTTCACTCATTTCACCGCAGAACTTCACCTTAAGTATTCACAGCCCTTTCCCAACCATACTATATGGCAGAAAGAAGTGCCCACATCTATTCATAGAGTATAAATAACAAAATGCAAGTTTGCAAAAACATTTGCACATACATGCATTCTGTGGAATGGCAAAGCAAAAGAAAGAATTGAAGATTGTATCACCAGAACTTTACAATTCTGTGAAAGAGAATGGAAAACATCCCAAACCCTTGGTTACCATTACATTATAAAATAAAATCTTCTTTCTTTGTTCTTGATCCGCTGTAATCCAATGGGAAATGTGTCTGTCCTTGAAACCCAATGGGAAATTCTTATGTGCTTGTAATCCAATGAGGGGAAAAAAATCCTAAAAGCCAATTGCTCACTACAAACACTGAATGATTGTTACTTCAATTGACTGTGACTTGTCTGAGCTACTAGCCAACCTCAAACAGTCAGCATGGGAAAATTATTGTGATCATTATTATGCATAGCATAGAACACAGTACAGCACACATATAAACAGTACTTCTTGTGTAGTATCATTATACATTATTATTATTTAAACCTGTGTTCAAAATATAATACATCAGAATGTCCAACATACACAACCCCATGTCCAACTTTATATCCTGCATTAATTTAATATATCTTACATCCTGCATTTTAATACATAGGGCTATGCTCTCACTCATGCAAGATTCCTCCAGTTCACGCACCAGGAGAACTGTGAGATATAGAAGAAGCTAGCCAGGAAGCAAGCTCTCCACTTTGACATTCTAAATGGCCTTCTGAGTTGAGCATTAATGGTAAATAGTCTTCATTGTTCAGCATTACTCAACCTGCAACAGCAATACGGATTGAGACAGCGGTTTCAAAGAAACTAATTAAACAATTTGTGCTGTGACTTATTTTTACTATAACTTTAAGAGATACTGTTATTATGCAGTCCCAGTGCAGTTTGCATTCTATTATTCTGTGTGTACCTGTGTCTTCCCACTGACCAGAGGAATCATTAAGTGAACAGTTTATCAAGTTGTGTCATACAATGTGACTGTGTCATTTGGCAGGTATGTGTAATGCAAGAGATTTTTTCCTTCATGCAGTACGCCTTTTTCCATGTGCTCTCTGATGCATTTAATACTACTTTTATGCTCAGTGAATCTGCACGGAATTCCTTTTATACATTTACTTCACTTGTCTACATTAATTATGCACTATCCCTAATACTATATAATTATGTGTGCAAAAAACTGTTAACCTAACACTTTTATAAAAATACAATTAAAAGTTCTGATATGTAGTGCTCTCTATTTTCTTTCTTGATTTATACACTGACAGCATATATTTAAGTTTGTAAGTATTACATAATGCAAATCATGTGAATATTTTCTAGAATGTAAAATTGAGGAAAGAGTGTGAAGGGAACTCATAATACTACTTATTAGAAAACTGAACATCCATCTGTTATGTTTTATTACTAAATATAATTAACTAGTAAACTGTATGGCAATTTTGTGCACCCTTGATTCAATAGGGTGCACAAAACTAACGTATTAGGTGTATTCAGAGGCCACTGTGCCCAAACAGACAATACACTGAAGGATTCGTCCAATACATATGTTGGAAGTCCCAAAAGACCGCACAGAAAAATAAAAAAGATGTCATCTGTTAATAATATAGGGCCCGATTCATTAGCGATCGGATCTGTTGCGGAAGTTGCAATGCGTATTTTAAGAACAAACGGGGAGATAAGAAATTCACAATGCAATAAGGAACGGAAAGTTGAAAAGCACGCCCACCTTCAGTTCTTTACGCAACGGAATATAAGATGCAACGGATCTTCAGCTTATCTTAAAATATGAATTGTAACTTCCGCTTCTTATTTTAAGATAAGAAACTGTTACGTAACGGCAAATGTGAAAGGTGCGAGGAGTTTGTATACAAATGAAAAAACACAATCGTTGTGTATTCTGCAGCACAGTTGTAACTTTTATTTTTTATGTTTAACACTTAAAAGTTTATAGAACCTTGGACAAATGATTTGCATTTGTTTTTAATGAGCTAAACTAACACACCTTCTTAATTACCTACACGAAAGATCTTGTAAAGAGTTTGATTAGAACTAAGAAGGTGGGTGCAGATTAATCTCATAATAAATCTAGCATAAATAAACATGCATATTAAAATAAACAGTAGTGTATTTTAAAAATTGATATCATGTACCTTACAAAAATGCTTGGCCTACTCTTTCATAATCGATGCATAGTAAAGTACATACAGATAAAACTCATGAGTCTGGAATCGAACTCATGACTCCATTGTTGGAAGGTGGATTGGCTAACCACTAAGGCAACATTCATTTGGAAAGATAAATAAATTCTAGAGACTAGAGTGAGAAGCACAACAATACAGCATGTGTGCAGCAGATGGAAGAGCTAGATAATAGTACTCTTCCTTATTAGCCAAAAATATATGCCAGTTCAAATCCGCACAGGTACCTTGGTGGTTAGCACTTCTGTCTCACAACGCTGACGTCATGAGTTTGAATACCAAACATTGACTTAGCATCTGTGTGCAGCTTGTAGGCCTGAATAATTAATGAAAGGAACACAACAGGAATTGTGCCCAAACCAGGCATTTTTTTGAAAATTAGTATGGTCTACAATTAGGATAGTAGTAAGATAAAGTAATGGTTTCTTTTTATGTAACACACAAACACTTGTTAGATTGATTTTTACTCTGTCGTTCAAACGTGATCTACTACACGTTTTACCACAATGATAAATCTGTCCTCCTATTTTAGATGTATCTCCCCCTCAAATGGCACTTTCTTAAGGCAAGAAGCATTTTGAATTTATTACAATGTTTTACTTTCAAAAAGGAAGATGCCCTACAGATTACATTCACATTATTATGTGAATACTGACATCTATTACTTTGAATGGCCTAAGACTCAGAGGGGGGTGGCTTTATTTTTAGGGGTCTTTCTTGGACTACAATGCAACATTGTCTTGAATCCGTGTTTTTTCTCCATCTACGTGTTATGTTATGTACACAGTTTATCAAAACATCAATGCAGATCACAGTCGAGCAGTACGGTGGTTTAGTTGATCACACTACAGCATTACTGCACTGGGAACATGAGTTCAATTACCAACCATTCCCTTACGTATTCACTTTGAATGTTCTCTTCCATGTTTGTGTGGGTTTACTTTGACATTCGAAGTTGATGTACGCTCTGCTTTTTTACGATTAGAATCTAAACTCATATTTAGCATTTACCTACCCCTGCAAGATGGTTTTGTGAAGGTGTTAATTTGGTTTGTAATTTGGCATATACCTTCCTTAATGATTCAGGGCCGAAGGGCACCTTATGTGTCTGATATTACTGCAAATGGACTCCCTTTGGAGGGGGGGGTGTTGTTGTGAAATGCAATTAGCATCTGCCAACCTTACCTTGTTTTCTTCATCTCCTGCTTGTATGCCTTATCTGTTCTACCCATTTTTTTTTATAATTTTCCCCATCAACTCCATTTGACTTCACCAATTAAAGTGTGTGTGTATTTTTATACTATAAGCTCTATTGGGCCAGGGACTGTGTTCTCTGTAGAGCGCCTCAGAGTTGCTGGTACCATCAGAAATAAATAACTAATTAAATAAATTATGATGTAGTGCAAAGGGACCAATGCAAATTAAATATTGAGGTATGTTCTAAATCTCCAGCCATTATTGGTTCAAATAACCTCTACATATTTCTGTAAATTACAAAAAATACACACAACATTTTTTGTTTTAGCTTTGTGAATTTTTTATAAACAATTTTGCAAATTGAAAATGTAAAAAAAATCAACATTTTAATTTTGATAAACTAATAGTTGGTTTGCAAAATTAACTTTTATTTTTTTTATTTTTCTTCTATATTTTAGAACAGGGGTAGGCAACCTGCGGCTCTCCAGGTGTTGTGAAACTACAAATCCCAGCATGCCTTGACACTTATCTGCTGATTATCTATTGGCAAAGCATGCTGGGACTGGTAGTTTCACAACACCTGGAGAGCCGCAGGTTGCCTACCCCTGTTTTAGAATATCATGGTAAATTTTTTGTTTTGGTTCTGGCATTTCAACCCCAGCCGGGGTGTCTTCTTGAGCTGTTGAAAACCAAAAAAAAACATAATTAGCTCATTGTTCAGACATATATTACTTCAAAAGGGTGTTCTTTGTTTTACACATTTGATGGGATCAGTAGAGGCATGAAGTGTTAGGGAGAGGGGTGAGAGCTAGGGGGGAAAGGGGCGCTGGGAGATTGGTGAGAGCGCCAGTGGGGAAGAGGGTGCTGGGAGATGGGTGAGAGAGCCAGGAGGGAAGGGGATGCAGGAAGAGGGGTGAAAGAACCAGGGGGAAGGGGTGAGAGAGCCAGGGGGTATGAGGTGTAGGAAGAGGGGTGAGAGAGCCAGGGAGGTAGAGGGTGCAGGAAGAGGGGTGAGATAGCCAGAGGTGTAGGGGGTGCAGGAAGAGGGGTGAGAGACAAGGGATAGGTGGTGCAGGAAGAGGGGTGAGAGAGCCAGGGGGTATGGGGTGCAGGAAGAGGGGTGAGAGAGCCAGAGGGGTAGGGGGTGCAGGAAGAGGGGTGAGAGAGCCAGGGGGTAGGGGGTGCAGGAAGAGAGGTGAGAGAGCAAGGGGGAAGGGGGTGCTGGGAGAGGGGTGAGAGAGCCAGGGGGAAGGGGGAGAAGCGTGTGAGAGCCAGGGGAGAAGGGGGTGCTGAGAGAGGGGTGAGAGAGCCAGGAGGGAAGGGGTGCAAGAAGAGGGTTAAGAGAGCCAGGGGGGAAGGGGGTGCTGGGAGAGGGGTGAGAGAGCCAGAGGGGTATGGGGTGCAGGAAGAGGGTGAGAGAGCCAGGGGGGTAGGGGGTGCAGGAAGAGGGGTGAGAAAGTCAGGGGGGTAGGGGTGCAGGAAGAGGGGTGAGAGAGCCAGGTGGCAGGGGGTGCAGGAAGAGGGGTGAGAGAGCAAGGGGGAAGGGGTGCTGAGAGAGAGGTGAGAGAGCCAGGGGGAAGGGGGTGCTGGGAGAAGGGTGAGAGAGCCAGGGGGAAGGGGGAGAGGGGTGTGAGAGCCAGGGGAGAAGGGGTTGCTGGGAGAGGGGTGAGATAGCCAGGGGGGAAGGGGGTGCAGGGAGAGGGTGAGAGCAAGGGGGGAAGGAAGAGGGTGAGAACCATGGAGGAAGGGGGTGCTGGAAGAGGGTGAGAGCCAGGGGGGAAGGTAGAGGGTGAGAACCATGGAGGAAGGGGGTGCTGGAGGAGGGTGAGAGCAAGGGGGAAAGGAAGAGAGTGAGAACCATGGAGGAAGGGGGTGCTGGAAGAGGGTGAGAGCCGGGGGGAAGGAAGAGGGTGAGAACCATGGAGGAAGGGGGTGCTGGAAGAGGGTGAGAGCCAGGGGGGAAGGAAGAGGGTGAGAACCATGGAAGAAGGGGGTGCTGGAAGAGGGTGAGAGCCAGGGGGGAAGGGGTTGCTGGAAGAGGGGAGAGAGAGCCAGAGGTAAATGGGGTGCTGGAAGAGGGGTGAGAGAGCCAGGAGGGAAGGGGGTACTGGAATAGGGGTTAGAGAGCCAGGGGGGGAAGGGGGTGCAGGAAGAGGGGTGATAGCCAGGGGGGAAGGGAGTGCAGGGATTAAAGTGAGAGGGACAAAGGAGAAGATGGTGCAGGGGCATAGGTAAAAGAAAGTGTAAAGGGAGAGACATCTTAAGAATGGGAATGTCAGGGATGCAGCCATCATAGCACAAGTAGTAATGAAGAATGGGAATGCATAGAGAGGACAAGTGTTAAAAAAATATATAAAATCAAACCTTCATACTCCATTCACTTATATTTTCCATACCCCCACTTATGAATTTCTACATCGACCACTGCCCTCTGTTCCTGCTCGCGACTTGCTGTGTAAGCTGACAGCTGCAGAACCCTCATCGCCCAGCGCGCCCAGTAGGAGAACAGAACACAGAATGTCATAATCGGGTAAGTTCATATATTTTCTAGTGTGCAATGTGTTTTTAACCATACTTTCTTGAACTGGGGGCACTACTGTGTATCCAATGACGTTTATAACCCTATGTATTGCTCATAAAACACTATGTATTGCTCATTATTGCGCTGTAATGTTTCTTGCATATTTATCTATACAGAGATTTTTAATTAAGAGGAAAAAACACTGCTTGTCATAAATTTTATCTGTGATTGTGTCAATATATCTATTTTGTTTGCATTGTAAATGGTGCATTACCCTTCTCCTGGGACTCACACTCTCAGTATCTGATATGCTGTACCAATTTTTATTTGTTAATGAGTTTTTGTCTGGGCACTACTAATGATTTGGGGGCACTACTATGGCATAATTTTATTTGAGGGCACTATTGTGGCATAATATGATTTGGAGGCACTAGTGTGGCATAATGTTATTTGGGGGCAGTATTGTGGCATAATATGATTTGGAGGCACTATTGTGGCATAATATGATTTGGGGGCACTACTATGCCATAATATGATTTGTGGGCACTACTGCATGGCCAAATATGAATTGAGGGTAATACTATGTGGCATAATATGACCTTGGGGCACTACGATGTGGCATAATATGAACTGGACGCACTACGGTCTGGCATATTATGAACTTCTGCCAAAGGCATTTCTCTCATTGTTGAATATGATGGGAGCCCAAAGAAGTTGCTGTACCGGGGCCCAAAATTCCTCTTGTCGGCCCTGCCTGTGAGTCAAGGGGGTAGACGTCTCCAGGTAAATAATCTAAATGTCCTATCTAATCAAACTGATGGATCACATCCAATTATCTCTCATCCACCTCCTCTATCCCCCTTTGTTTATATACTGTGTTATTTAAAATGAATAGAAAAGACGCATATCCAGTTACTGTAGTAAAAACAATATTTTTCTCTGACATTTTGCTGTAGATGGAAATACTTTTAATGCGGCCGTGTGAGTTCAAATGATCATTCAATAGTTATGTTTTTTCTGATATATTTGTTAGAGTTTTATTTCACGTGGAATGATTCATGAAAATTCTGCTATTACTATTTAATTGAGGGAAAAGGGTACCTGTCTCCATAATGTGTGTATGTATTCTGTTGTTGCTATTTTGTGGGAGATTTGGAAAAAAAGCAAAACATTGGTTTCCTACAGTGGCGCCTCTATAATTGGTGGTATTGCTGTAGTATGGGGTGGCGTGGTGGTGGCAATGTTTTAATGTGTTTGGGGCTTAGTATTGCTAATAAGTAGGATAGGGTATTGCTGTAATGTGGGGGGTGATGCTGGTTGCTGGAATGTGGGGGGGAGGGTAAAGCTGGTTGCTGTAATATGGGTGGGTATTGACGTAGTATGAGTGTGTGTGGGGGGTTATTGATTGCTGTAATTTGGACACTAATAATGTATTGTTATGGCATTTTTTAATGTAATTAGGGTGCTAACAATGTAATGTTGAGGGTCATTAGGAGAAATAAATACTGCCCACGCGCACACACTCATACTACATACATATTGTACTGCACCAGCAACGCGCACTGTGCCAGCATCAGTGTGCAACAATATAGTGCATGGAGCCCACAACATGTGGGGCTGTGTGTTTTCAATGCCAGGGCTGATCTTTAGTCCCAGTCCGGCCCTGATGGCATGTATATATATATATATATATATATATATATATACACACAGTTGTGTGGTGAACGGGGGGGGGGGGGGGTTTTAATTGAATCACCAACAATTAATATTATGGCCATCCTGTTTGAAACCTGTGGAATGCATAACTAGGTATTGGGTAAATGGCATGTGGTAAATCATGGCTTTTGGACAACTACTATGCACCTCAAAAAGAATACAATCAGGAAAAGGGTTTAATGTCAATACTTACATTCAACCCTCGCCTTCTCCTCCACCGCCTGTGTGGCAGACGTAGGAGCTTGAGCCACCTCCTCCTCCAAGACTACCTCATACACCTTTGGCTTGTCCTCCTCCTCCACCTCTGTCACCTTTTCTGCCGCCTCCTCAACCTCCTCCTCCACCTCTGCCACTGCCTGCTGTTAGCGGACACGATTTCTATAGTCTATTTGAATAAATATTACACATAAGCTTATTGTAAAAACTTCATCCAGCTTCTCACTTATAAACGTCTATCCAGATAATAATGGGAGCTGACATTGTGAAACATGCATTTTTCTTCAGATATGAAGATAATCTTTAAGAAAAGGAAATATATTTGACAGACACTCACCACTTTCAGATGGTCTGTAACAATGTTGAGTTTGGGATTATGGATGTTGAAATGTCATTATTACAGTTTAAATTTGTACTAAAGTATTCATTTTTTCCACCTTCTAAGATTATAACATCTAATTAGTGTCAGATTAGGAAGACATTTTACAGGGGGTATTTGGGTAAGGCCTTGTAACCACCTTTGGACAACTGTGAGCATTGTCCCCAAAAATGGCGTCCCACTCCTTTTGCAATAGAACACATCTGCCTCTGTAATGTTATAAATGTCTGCAAAGTAATGTCAGCAAGTTGCCTTAGTGGGTAGCACTTCTGCCTCCCTGCACTGGGCTTATGAGTTTGAATCCCAAACATGGCTTATTGGTCTAGAGCTTGGGCCTCAATGATTAAGGAAAATAAATGTAGCACCATAAAATCAGGCCCCTGAGGTCTAAGTATGTGGCATTAGCTAGGGATTTTACATTTCAAATATGGATACACATTTCATTAAATCACCCCTATCCAAGTCATTAAACCCCCATCTAGCCAGTTCATTACCTCCCCATTTTCACTTCAATAATCCCCCCCTCTAGCCACTTCATAAATCCCTCCCATCCAATTCATAAGCCCCCCTCTAGCCAGTTCATTACCTCCCCATTTCACTCCATTAATCCCCCCTCTACTAGCCATTTCATGAATCCCCCCTATCCAATTTATAAGCCCCCCCTCCAGCCAGTTCATTAATCCCCCATATCCAATTCATAAGCCCTCCCATCTAGCCAGTTCATTAATCCCCCCCAGTCATCTCTCCCCCTTCACATCCGATGTGTCACCCCCCCGCCCTGATATTTAACAAACTGCACTTACCCCGCTGTCTTCTGTTCCTCCTCTCTCCAGATGCCGGCGCTTCTGTCTTCTGTCAGCATCCGATGTTGTTAGCTGCACTGTCACTGCGGGCGCACTCTGTGTGATTAATGTGGTCACGTGAGATGTAAGATCTCATGTGACCACACTAAGCAATACACCGCAGCCGCACTGACAGGGCAGCTAACAGCATTGGATGTGCTGTTAGCTGCATGATTGAGTACAGGGACAAGCGAGACTGTCCCCTTGAGGCCAGGGGCAGCCCCATTAGAGGAGGAAGAAGCCGATCAATGGCATTTGAAAAAAAAATAACAAAAGAAAAAACAGCTTGTTAGTGTGCCGTGCTGCGCACCCCAGGACTCAGCGCCCCAGGCTGCAGCCTGATCAGCCTAGTGATTGATCAGGCACTGGGTAGCGACCCACCCCTAACATGGCCGTTATCTCCTCTAGGTACATTTGGACTATATTCTATTGGTGTCTGTTAATGTTTGTGTTTTGTTAACGAATATGTGGCACCTCTAACAGTATGCACATCATAATGACTCTAATTTCATGACTGATTCTCAAATGTGTTAATATTTTGTTTCAGTCTAACCCTAAACCTAATATCTGAATAATAATGGATGACTGACAATGGTTTTTTGGTTTAAATTGTTTTTGGGAATTGACACCTAAACAATTTTTTTTTTTATCTCATTTTTACAAAGCAGCGGGAGGAGCCACAAATTCTGTCTGCAAACCCCGACGGAGAGCAAGTGCAGATGGATGCCCGTGATGTTGAGCCCCCACAGAGGAAGCATGCACAACTCTTGAGGCAGCAGACACTATCACACATAAGTCAAAATTTTGAATCTGCAACAGAGTCCCTTGTCGTAAAGTTTGATAATATTGACAATGCCCTCACCCGTATAGAGCACACATTTGACCAACACTTTAAATTCTACCTTCACAAATATGTGCACCCAAATCGTAAATATTCTGCAAACTTCACCACGCCCTCGACTAAATGTCACTCCTCTAGAACCTCAATCAGGTCACTAATCCAAATTATTCCCCAATTTCGATTTCTCTGCATCCTTCCCCTTCTCATCCTCTTGGCCCTTCACATCCCTCGGCACCCCCCTCGGCACACACCACCTACCCCCCTGTTCAGGCCCCTGCCTACCCCATGCCCAGGCCCCTGCCTACCCGCCTGCCCAGGACAATGCCTACCCCACTGGCCAGGGCTCTGTCTACCCCCTGCCTACTCCCCTGGCCAGGCCCATGCCTACCCCCCTGCCCAGGCCCTTGCCTACCCCCCTGGCAAGGACCCTGTCCCTTCATCATGCAGTCAGTCACACCCTGCTGACCAAGAAAGTAGTGATGCTTCCTCTGAGCCCTCAACATCACCAGTGACAAGAAGTCAAGAGCATGTTTCAGCCTCTGAGCGGGGCAAAAAGAGGAAAAAAAATCAACTTTTTTTTCCTCTTGTTTAAATTTAATGTTAATTTTTAAATTGCAAATTAAATTTGAAAGTATTTAAAAAATTATTGTCTTTCTTGGATAAATTATGCAGACACGGGAAAAGGTAACATCTGGTTGTTTGTGAGTACACAGTAAAATTAGTATACTGAATTGACATAACTTTAAACAATAAAATAGCCAAACCACAACATTACTGTTAACTAGACCAATGGGACAGCAATGTGTTTACAAAGTTGATTTCAAATGATGATTGTTGAGAAGTTGCTGCTGAGTGTAAACAAACACATACACAAGCACCCCTCATCCCCTTCCCTCATGCACATATCCAAGACTTCTCCCGCGCCGCTCCCCTCCATTGGAACAAGCTCCCCCGCTCCATCAGAACTTCCCCTAATCTGTCCTCTTTCAAACGAACATTAAAAACCCACCTTTTCCTTAAAGCCTTCCAGTCTCATGCCTAAACTCCCACCGGTCGGCTACCTCTCTTTCTCATCCCTTCTTCCCTTCTACCCTTCCTCGACTCCGTCTCCGTTTCTCCCGTCTCTCCGTCTCATCCATGTGTCTGTCTGTCTTCCCCTCCCTTTAGATTGTTCGCTCCTTTGAGCAGGGCTCTCCTACCTTCTGTTTCCATCACTTTTAACTGCGCTCTCCAGCTACTCAGCTCACCTCCTCTCAGTCCCTCTGCCCTCTGTCTCCTCTCGCTTCTCTCCGCTCCCCTCAGTGACTCTCAACCTGTCATCCGTGCCCACCCTCTTGGCCCATAGTTTCCTGCCTATACTCACTTTTCCCCTCCCTCCCTCTCTTTCATGCTGTGCCTGAGCCCCCAGAGTTATAGTGCTTACTGTTACTTGTACTGTGCTGTTTCACCTTGTACTGTGCCATTGTTTGTCCTTTTACGGCGCTACGGATACTTTGTGGCGCCCTATAAATAAAAATTAATAATAATAATATCACACAAAATATTAAACCAGGCAAAAACTGAGTTACATTCAAAACATAAGAGTCTTGTTTGAGGCACAGCTACAAGTGTGTAACATCAGCATACACTTTAACTTTGTAAAGTGATAAGCATGGATGCTTAATTGTGGCATTTCTTAAAAATGTAAAAACATTTTGAGCTCTCTGTTCATTATTGCGGGGTCCCTCAATATGTATGTACCTCCTAATGTAGAACAAGCAAAGATGTTATTGTCCTGTGGTTTGTGTTGTATGTACAGGTTATTTAGGGTGTCCTTATGCAGATAATTAATGGAGGAAATGATTGATTTGGCAGTTTAGGCCAAACATGTTGCATTGTAGTGCACTTTAAAATTACTATGTCATCTGCAAATGCTTTAAACAATACATGCTTTGGTTATGAAACACATTATGTAAGTTCTAAACAAAAGAGAGTATTCATTAGCCCCACCTGCAGTGTAGCACATACTTACCTACTTTCTGTATTCTGATTCTGGGAGATGGGCGTGACTGGAGGGCGGGAGGGGGCGGGGCGGGGCAGAGCAAGACAAATCGCGTCATTTTAGCCCCACCCCCCGCGACGAAAATGACGTTTTGTCGTGGGGGGCGGGGCCAAAATGCCGCGATTCTGGCTGAATCGTGTCATTTAGCGGTGGCTGCAGCGGGATGCAGGAGATTTGCCAGCTCTCCCGGGAGCATTTCGGGAGTCTCCCGGACATTCCGGGAGAGTTGGCAAGTATGGTGTAGCATGTTTTGATTTTGAAATTTATTTGTAGTAGTTTTTCTTAAAAAATAAAAACTAAGCTAATCCAGGGAAGATTTGGAGTAGTGTTAGGTCTGGTCCTAGTATAACTGTACCTTTATTTTTATTTTTATTTTTTTGCTGCGTTTTTTATTCAAATTTTGGAATTACATTGTTACATCCAATACATTATTGTATTCACCATTGCTTTGCGACATGGTTGTTTACATTTTCACATTTACAGCTTGGTCCTGCTTTCCTTTCCAAATCATTCCCTCTAAGTCACAGCATGGGCCTGCAGCCATGGCATATTCCTCACCTAGTAGTACTAGTGCTACTTAGGTCCCAAAAACACTACTTAGTGAAGGGAGATATTAATAAATGCACATGGTTGAAAATCCCTATGTTGGACGTGGAGGGGTGGATCCATCTCCCTAGGAAATGTGTGGCAGTGGTCAGTAATAACTGCGGGCCTGATTCAATAAGCTAAGTAAACCAAAAAATTTAGTATGTTTTCGCACTCAAGTGTTTAGGACAAAACCATGTTGCAATGCAATGGGTGCAAAGTAGTTTCTTAGTTTGAAGATAAGGAAAATACTGGCTGCTTTTTTATGTAGCACACAAATACTTGAGTGCTGTTTTGTACACTGAAATTTAAAGTTGATCTAGGACATGCCCTACCCCAACTCTAAATTTGCAATCACATTTTAAATGTACCTCCCACTCCAATGCAACATGGGTTTGCCTTACTTACTTTTGCTTAACTGACCTTATTGAATCATGCCCTGCTTGATTACTGGCGACCCTCCTGTATACATTCTGGAGGGTGGCCAGTATGCTGTGTGAGGAGAATGAAATGGGTGTATCGTAGTGCTATTATGGAAAACATTTTGCAAGTATAAACTTAGACACATGTCCAAGCCCCAATTGGTCTTACAATAGTAGAATGTTGTCCAAACTATTAATTACACACACAGTTTCAGATGCTACTTGCAGATACTACCATCAATATTCTGGCTTCAGTGTAATGCTTTGATCTTTCAGGGACAAATCCCAATGTTAATGTTATTGAAAATGCATTAATTCTTATTGCATCAATATCCAATAATATTGAGTTTAGTTACATACTGCTCTTCAAAATACACATGTCAGGTCATCCTGGGAACACGTTCACACTATATATATTCAGGACGGTTAGATCCTTTGATATCATAACCACTATATATTTAAATTTAAAAAACAAGATGCACCCTATCCAAGCAGACCACACAATAATGGCCAGGAATCACCTGGGTCAGTCTAGCTATTACTACATTAGTAAGTGTAAGAGATAAAGTGCAGGCTTGTTCTGAATTCATGTTGGACAACAAAACTAAATTCATCACAAGGCAAACGTCTCCTGTCCCCCAGAATTTCTAAATCCCAAACAAGATAAAAATCAGAGAGGTGTGTGCAAGTGGTGGAAGTTCACAATATGTGTCATCCACCAACAATGTAGTCTGCTTAGATGTATGTATATATGTGTTGCAGCAATAGAACATTGCACGAACGTGTCAAAAACATTGCAGATGTTTAGCAGATGGATAATACGTTAGGAAGTAGGTTTATTAGGAAAATGCCAGATTGTGTGATTGTGTGACTGCTGGTCTCGACTGGAAGTGTGGTAAATGTTGTGGAGGTTTGTTTTTTTTATGTTACCCTAACATTTTACCTCTAGGTGTGTGCTCCAAATCAACCAGTGCAGTCTGTGACTGTGCGGGAGGCTTGGGGCTTTGAACCCTGGCCCAAAGGGAAATGGCCCCGTTTCCTCAAAATCCATCATGAGCTAAAGGACCCATAGAGGGACGAAAGAGTTTTTCAGGTCCTCCTTTGCCAAGGGTAGGGAGAACCCCTTTACATTCCACACCTCCGGAGGCAAAAGGCCCCTTAGGAGGCAAGAGTCTTCAAGACCATTTCTGCTGCAAGGCTCTAGCGGGCCCCTATTTCACCAAGGTTTGACGAAGTTTCCCTCCTGGGGCACTGTTTCCTCAACTCCCCCCGTAGGAAGGGAGACTCAGAAGACTTAGGGAGAGAAGGTCACCCATAATGGTCTATACTCAAACCCCATAAAACGTGCTCAACTGCAATCCTATTTTAAAAATGTAAAACCAAACTTCGTGATAAGTGTTCTGTGTCCAACAATTAAATACCTCCCCGCAGGCACCAGCCTAATGGCCGGTGTTTTTATACATTTTTCGGCTCAAGCCAAAAGCACAGGACCAAGTAATAATTAGTGAAGAAGGTAGGTTACAAGTGCCTAGTGTTCGTACCATACTCTGTTTACAGTGTGGATTTAAACAAATGCTGAATACGCGTATGACACCAAGACATTGAACTTGATTGTCTCCACTTTGTGGTTTGCCTTTGACTGCGGGCAAAATTTTTAGCACAATGTGGATTGTGACAAGAATCCAAATGTTGCAATGTGATTTGATTATGTAGTGGCTGAGAAAGCTGCAAACCATTGAAATATTTCCTAACCCTACTTTGCATACATTAACCGAGGTAACGCTAAAATAGTAAGATTGAAGTAAGTTAAAATGCCATGTTGAATTTGCAAACTAATAAAACTAAACAAGTGCCACAATAAAAGAGTGCTTACATACTAACCACACAAATATAACTACTACTAGCTAGTTTAAACACCAAATAAATATTGTCAGTTAAGGGGAAGGGCTGTATGAGGCAGATTATAAATTAATCAAGGAAGGAAACAATATATATTTTAAGTATACATGGACCTAAATGGGCCCCAAAGGATAATGAAACCAATGGTGTGTATGAGAAGAGGGTGAACAGCAGTGTAGTAAGCAGAAGACACTTCATTGGTAGTGATTGCTGACACTATTGAAGGGTACTATTTATTTTTATGAGGCATTAAAACATAATTTCACCACAATACATACACACTAAAAGACACTGGCATTTGAAGTAAATCTCCTTAGGTTCTGACCAAACAATCAGACCAAGTTAAAGATTCACATAGGCACTGTTGTTGATTTTTCACAAATCTTTAATGTGTCATAAGACAGGAAATGCAGGTTTCCAAAATGCATCACATCTTTTCCTGTTGAAATGATAAAAAGTGGATTAAAATTATACCAAAATATTAGTTCAGAACTTACCTTAATGCGTGCATTTTCTTTATGCCTTTCTGCAGATGAAGGTGACCAGTGTAACATAACATGCAAGGCATCTGGTTAGCCTTAGCACAGTTTTCTACGGAATAGTGCATTGTGGGTTCCTGCTATATATTGGTTTGGGAGTCTCGTTTGTTGATGATTGGTAGAGCTTAACATTAAAAACTCATCATATCTTAAACCTGGGGATTTGATTTTGTGGGCAAGCCACACACACAAATCACCTTGTGACTGCATAAGCTTTATTACCCACAAATTCTATGCTGCAACCACACTTTAAAATACTAGTACCTGTAATTTTAAAATACACTGTAGATACTTAAAATCTTCACCTGGGTGCAACTCCATGGCCACCTTCATCGACACCAAATGACAGTGCTGTAGCCCCATCTCCCTGGCAGCACCTACATGGTGCCGCATGTGGCTCAAACAATCTGTGGTTAGAAAGGTCACACATTACTTCATTTACCAATGTTGCATGCTTTTGGCTATTAACAAAAGAGTTTTACAATTTCTTTTCTAAACCTTTGGAAACGCTGTAATCCCACTGTTTTTCTAACAATGTTAGGGACTAATAATTGAAAGCTCCTTGCCATTGCCTGAAATAAAACCATTGTTCCATTTAAACAATGTTAATCTTAAAACAGCATATGGGTAATGTTAGAAGATGTGAAAACCAAGTCTGTGCTTCTAAGCTTTAGGACGCTGAGGTTTGGAAATTAGGCATTACTGAGTTGCTCTCTTTTTTTTCAAACATTATTGAAACAATTGGTTTTGAACCAAATGATTGACATATATAATGACCCTAAAGTCAGGAGAGATGCAAACACATTTCCAAGTATTCTAACAGGTTGCTATACAGTTGACAAGCATTTCTAATGGATGTGTTATTTACAAAAACAATTACACATTTTTGTTTTGCAAAACATTTCTTCATGGCCAATGTAGATTCACATATCATTTTTCCTTCAACTTTTTTACACCAGATAGCATTGTTGTATTTGACATTTGAGCTTGACAGGAAAAAGTAATTATAACTTAGATTTACCTTAAAAGTAGTTATCAATGTCATAATGCCTGAAACTGACCCCCTCCAGAGAATCCTGCCATCTGCGTGCAGGCTCCCCCACCTCGTCCATCCCAGCAACCATGTCCTCCACCCCAGGAGCCCCACTCCGGATTGTGAAACACCACACACAGAACTATGATATCACATACTTTACTCGGCCCATACATCAGTGCACCACCAGGCCGGTCAAGACATCTGAAACGGGCCTTTAAAAGGCCAAATGTCTGCTCAATGACCAATCTGGTGGTTGCATGAGCCGAATTATATGTAACCTCGTGCACTGTGTGTTGGCTCAACATCGGAGTGAGGAGCCAAGGGAGTAAGGGATAAGCATTGTCTCCTATGTAGGGTGAGAAGAAAGACAGAAGAACCACACATTAATAAACTCTTTGACAAATAACTGACCACCCTCCAAATGCAAAAATTTTAAAATGTTACAAGTACATTCTGGCAAAGGCAAAATGCACGCCAAGTGTGGACTTGGAAAAAAACAAAACAAAAAAGAAACTAAACACATTTGCAAAACCACAAAATATAGGTGGCTGAAGGCTTTTTTCAATGTGTTTTCTATGGGGTTTTTTAGGGATTGCATGGGCAATATCTAGCTCACATGTAGTGATTACTTTAAAACTAACCACCTCTTTAACAATTTAAGGTTCCAAAATGTTAGCTAACAGGTACAAAATATACTTAATCATATTGGATTTTTGAAACTTTAGATTGTGTAGCCAATTTGGTTAATTTGAAAGATCATTTCACCTTAGATGTTATTTTTCAGATTAGTACATGTGGATACATTAACATGAGCATTTTGAAACATGCCCAAACAAACTAAACAGTTTACTTACAACATGCACTATATGACAATGTTGAAGTCTATCATCCAAGGTCAATTATCACATTCAGAGAACAGTCACTTACAACTTAAGGTTTGTATTGAATGAAATATTTATTCAATAAGATAAAAAAACATTAGTCCAATAACCAGGAAGCCACACACCTCCATGTGGCCTTGCACCCCCTTGTCTCTCTTGCAATCTGTGCTATGCCCCTGATTGCCTAAACGCAAAGGAGTCACAGGTACTCCCACCCCATTTGGCAACCAGGTCTCGAATCTGGAGAGACGGATCACATATGGCCTGGACATTAATCGAGTGGAAATGCTTCCTGTTCAAATACAGAGAAGCATTCACACTCGACGGGACCAAGGCCACATGTGTCCAATCTACTGCCCCTATGACATGTGGTAAGCCGGCTATGGTGGCAAACTTCTGCTTAATCCGCTCATCGAGTGGCAGATGTATAAACTGGGAGATGCGCTACAGGAATGCCCTGAGCACAACCTTCAGCACATGACTGAAGGTGGCCTGGGACATACCTGCCGCGACCCACACTGTGGTCTGGAACGACCCAGTCGCACAGGAGTGCAGTACCGCCAATAGTTTGGTCAAAGGCAGTACTGCTGTCGGGATGTGGCACATTGGCTCAAGGTCACTCTGCACAATGCGCAGGGTGTCCAAGATGACATGATGAGTAAGCCGATAGCGACGGACACAACTCAGCATCAGACATCCCAAAGAGGCTGACACGTGGCCTGAAGACACGCTCCCTAGGACGGCGATGTTGTACCAGTTGCAGGTTCGGACGGTGTGAAGGCTCATTCTCCTCGAGAGCCAGATTCACATCCAACTTCAGAATCTCCTGTATGTGTGACAATAGTATGATTTAAAAAGCAAACACACTAATTACCTGAGGGCTTTACAGCTTGGTATTTCCTATGTAGACTCCAAATATGCAAACCAAAACTTACAACAAAATCGAGCATTATATTGAGGCTTCATTTTTGCAAGTACAGTCAGGAATAAGAGTGGGAAAAAAACAAACCAACCTTGAGTAAATACTCAGACCAAAGTCAAAGTGACCAAACACCACAACATAAAAACACATCACCATCAAGTTACAGAAAGAGATGCACAACAGACAGAACAGTAGGTTGGAGTAGATACTTACCACACAGGAAAAACAAAAGTGACACCTTCCAAAAATCAAACTTAAAAAGCCACAACCGGGATAGGTCCAAAAACCAATATGCAAATCTGTTTGGGGTGAGAAACAAAGACAAGAAAAGGAGCCAAAATTTTACAAAAAAAAAAAACCTTGAGTAAATACTCAGACTGAAGTCAAAGTGACATGACACAGTGCAAGAAGCTTGACAATTCAAAATAGTTTACAATAAACAAAAGAAAAACAATAAACTGCCACCACCCCAAACTTACAAAAAATTACAAGTTTAAAAACATTACATAGACAAGTAGAGATGCGTATTTAAGGCACACAAAACCATACCTTTTGACAGCACTTTTCCGGACCAATCTAACTCCCTAAACGCCCAACAAAAAACAAGTGCAACAAATGGTGTTTTAAACCAATTCATAATTAAAGAAGTGTCTGCAGGTGTACACGCTGCCGCGGATCAAATGATAACAGATGCAGGTAAGAAAATGCAGTTCCCTTGTATGTTTGAAAAGTACCAAACTCATAGCATGTATTCTGATCACAAAGAATGAAGTTGTATTAAGTGTCTGTGTTCATTTTTATCAGATATATTGTAACAATCTTTAGGTGTACCTTATGTGAAATGTAACAGTTGTCTCACTTGCATTTTTAATATTTTTAATATAGTATATGTAAATTTCAATCTGGACGTTGCCATAGTGATTAGGCATTCAACCTACCAATAGTAGGGTACTGAGTTCGAATCCAGAGTCGTGCCTGTATCTGTGTGGACTTTACATATCCCCATGTTTCAGAGTTTACTTGAATGTGTCACTTAGAAAAGAGTACGCTTGTATGTTTTGGGGCACCGCGTATGTATATTTATGATTGAGAATTATCAGGTGTTGATTTCACAAATACAATGTGTGTGCACTTTTAAATTGTTTAGCCTTAAACCTTCATGTTGCCATTTAGTGCCCATGTGTTGTGTTGTGTTGTATGATTTTTTAGAGCAGTATTACCTTGTTTTCTGGCATTTGTACTCACATGTTATGAGTTAACCTTATAGAACTTTCAAACATGGTGGTTGTCATTCAAGTCTTTGTGGATTGGAATGTATGAAATGGTCAATCTGCATGTTGGGTTAGTGGTTAGACAAACCACTTTTCATCAGTGGGTTCATGAGTTCAATTCCTGACACAGAAAAACAGCTGAGCCAAATAACTTGATTCCAAAGACATAGAAAATATCCACAGATAAAAGCTAAAAAACCTAAGCCCCCCCCCCCCGAAAATAAAAGAACAATGAATTTTAAGTCCTATTATTATTATTGTTATTATTAAACATGAATGCTTTTCCATATATGAAAAATTTAAACTGTGCATGTAACAAGAATTTATGTCTATAATATTTAAAAGTATACTTGTTGACATTAATAAATAATAAAAAATGACTAAAGAATGGTATGAGAGAAGTTGATGCTCAGCTTTTCCTTCTAGTCTATTTTATGCACATATTGTTTCCACTTGCACGTTGGCGTAGTGGTAAGACAATCCACCTTTCAACAGTGGAAACTTGAGTTTGATTGCTCACCAATACCCTATACCAGGGGTCCTCAAACTACGGCCCGCGGGCCACATGCGGTCCGCTGAGGCCATTTATCCGGCCCGCCGCGGCGTCAGCAGGGGGGGGTTTCGGGGCTCCCTTCGTTGGTGGGGGGAGCCGGGTAGTAAAAAAAAAAAAAGATACACTACTCACCTCACCGCGGCGCTGGTGTCCCTCCTCCTCCTTCCTCTCTGCACTGTTGATACTGAATGACAGGCGTGACGTCATCAAGTCACGCTTGTCATTCAGTGAGGAGCAGCGCGGAGAGGAAGTAAGAAGACAGAAGACGGGGGAGAGGAGAAGAAAAGAAAAACTAATAGAAAGGTAAGTAAAAAAAAAAAGGGAATAACGTAAAAAGGCACAGTATGGAGGAAAAGGGGTAGAAGAGGCACAGTATGGAGGAAAAAGGGTAGAAGAGGCACAGTATGGAGGAAAAGGGGTAGAAGAGGCACAGTATGGAGGAAAAAGGGTAGAAGAGGCACAGTATGGAGGAAAAGGGGTAGAAGAGGCACAGTATAGAGGAAAAAGGTGCAGAAGAGGCACAGTATGGAGGAAAGGGTAGAAGAGGCACAGTATGAAGGAAAAGGGGTAGAAGAGGCACAGTATGGAGGAAAAAGGGGCAGAAGAGGCACAGTATGGAGGAAAAAGGGGGAGAAGAAAGGCACACTATGGAGGAAAAAGGGGGAGAAGAAAGGCACACTATGGAGGAAAAAGGGGGCGAAGAAAGGCACACTATGGAGGAAAAAGGGGGAGAAGAGAGGCACAGTAAGGAAAAAGGGGGAGAGGCACAGCATGGGAAAAAAGGGGGGAGAAAGGCACAGTATAAGAAAAAAAGGGTAGAAACAGAGAGAAACAAGAGAGAAACAGCATGAGGAAAAAGGGGGGAGAGAGACACAATAGTGGGGACAATTAATTAATTTAAGATGGGGTGGTTTGGGGAGAATGATGTCCCTTTATTAAATGCGCCTATGAATTATTTAATGGCAGTGACGGTTGCGGGAAATAGGTATATTTCTGAAATGTAAATACTATTTATTTATTGCTGGGGCTGTTTGTAGGGAGGGAAATAGGTTTATTTATTAAATGTGAATACTATTATTTTAATGTTGGGGCTGGAGGAAGGCCTAATTATTAATCATGGGTGGTACTGATTTAACGCCGGGGGTGGCTGTAATTTTCTAAATGTACCCATTTTTTTTCCAAATAGGGCCCCTAACATTCCAGGATCCAGACAAGCCGCAACTAAAGAAACCTGCAGCACAGGTGGTGAAAGTGAGAAGAACAGGTAGGAGAGAGCAGCAAAGTCTGTGAAATGTTGTGATTGTAGTGGGATAATCCCAATTTTTGGTGACCGTTCAATGGTGTACACAACAATGCAGTTTTTTTGTCTGTAGGAGGGTGGCCTGGCCATGCCCAATGATGCATTATCAATGGTATTTTAATTTGCGGTATCATTGCTAGTTTTAATGTGCATTATAAATTTTATTTTTAAAGTGCGGTATCATTGCTAGTTTTAGTGCACATTATCAATGGTATTTTTAATGTGTTATATCAATGCTAGTTTTAATGTGTGGTGTCAATACCCATTTTAATGTGGTGTTTTGATGATTGTTTTAATGTACAGTATTTTAGTTTGTGGAAAAAATGATTTTTCTTATGCAGACAACCTAAGCGAGCCCTCTGGGAGAGCTATAAGTGTCACTGTAGGTGATGTAATGCAGGATGTGTCACTATGCCCTTAATTTTAGATCTTAGGGGCCCCCCTGTCTTAAGTGCCCCGGGCCTCCCGAAGCCTTAATCCAGCTCTGCCGCCGGGTGTTTATGCCGCCGCTGCCTGTCTGTCATTTTTTTTACATGAGAAGGACAGTCATTGGTGGAAGAAGGAGAGGGGCCGGCGGCCGCCGCCGATTGGCTGCCCGGCTGAAGCGCTGGATCATAGTTTTTGTTTTTACTATAGTCCGGCCCTCCAATGGTCTGAGAGACAGTGAACTGGCCCCCTGTTTAAAAAGTTTGAGGACCCCTGCCCTATACCATGTATGTGTGGATTTCCTATGTATCCCTTATGTAAGAGTACGCTTGGTTTAAGTTTGCAAAAATTATCCGGTCAATTTTCATAAATTAAACTGTTATGCTTTTATTTGATTACTAGCGTATTGCTAGTAATTTTTTACAAATATCAGCAACTAGCTGTTGCCATATCAGCCACTTTACATTGCAATTTATTAGAATTCTTGTTGTAATTAAAAAGAGGTTGCCTTTTAAAAAATGTACACAATGTTTAACGTTAGATATAAATAGAAAATACATTTTCCCAAACCAAAAACAAAAAAATTATGTGAAGTGCATTATGAATATGTTGTGCATTGTCACGAACACGCTCACAGCTACCGTGACTTTGGGGTGTTTGCTGTATGAGGTCGCACACGATTTCAACCCGCAGTCTCTCTCTCTACCTATCACACAGGTTATAGACCTACTGAATCGCCCCCAAACAGCGCTCGCACCACCACACACTTCAGGTTTGCCGCCACCTATTGAATACGGGCAAAAGAACCCCAACATACTGTCCCACACTGGCACACAAGGCTGCTCACAGATTAGCAAGACCCACACCAGCGAACAAAGGGTTAAATCTTCAGACCTCTAGACTGTTACACAAATGTAAATGCAAGCACACACTAAGCTAGTTAATGAAATGTATCAACAAATCACACACTGGCATTGGAGGGTTAACTTGGTTGAGCTATGTCTTCTTAACAGGCTAATGGATTCGCTAGAGTATCAAGGACGCAACATATTAAATTATAGATTTAATATACAAAAGTACAGGGCATTCAGACATAAAAAATAATTAATAAACAATTAATAGATTGATATAACATACACAAGCAAAACAGTTTAAAATAAAAAGGATTAGATTCAGAGTATAACTTACATTGAAGTGGTATATTCTGGCCAAGGGAAATTGACTTGGAAGATGGACATCTTATCAATGTGAATTGGTTCCCCAAAGTCTGACAATTTGCTGTACCTGTTATCACCCTTTTAAAGACACTTCCACAGCTCTACCTACCCCCAGGGGGTTGTGGCCTGTGACACTTTTATCAATCACCATTTGCATGTTGCCAAACTCCATCCCAGGTCAGGCTATATCTCACAGCAGCCACATTTTACACTTTAATAGCTCAATTTATCAATGGATTCATTTGATATATCATATTTACACTGCAGTTATGATTTTAGGCCTTATCCCCCACAATTATGTGATGGGTTAACCCTTATAAATATCTGTAAGTTCTCGCTTTTCACGACATGCATATTTAATTGTGAGTGTTTTAAAATAAGGAAGCTATTTGAACAGATTAGTGTTGTTTTTCAACACTGCTGCGGCTCTAGCTGCTTTGAATTTAAACATGACCCTGAGCTTCCTTAAGTTTAAGCAAGAAGTTAAGATACAACTCACAGCATTTCTTCTTAACTAACCAATGGATTCTGAGGTAACGCCTACTCTTCTTAAGTCACTACAAATAACGCCTACTCTTCTTAACTTGTTAACTTCTTAACCCATTCCCCTCCCATTCCCAACCCTTTTTTTTAAGTGTTTGGAGAACTTCTTAAGTGCAGTTAAGAAGGATTTTCTTCTTAAGTTAAGACGCAACAGATTTTCCTTCTTATCTCCCTTTTCTGTGCATGCGCAGAGAAGATTTTTGTATTATCCTCAAAAAACGGCAGATCCGATCGCTAATGATTCAGGCCCATAGTCATTAATGAAAAAACATTAAAACAGAACTAAGGGTTTTTTCATGTTTCCCACATAAAATACATGTATTAGGATGTTATTAAGGTCTACTGTACATATAATTAGTTTTTAGAGTTGCTCCTGTTTGCAAGCACATGTTCTAACTTGCATACGTGACTGTTATCATTAGTAATCGGCACTTACACACGACTTGTAGCTGGTGCAAATCATACAACAGAAAATCACATACCGTTAAGATGGCCAAAGCTTGATTTGGACTCTGCTGCGTGCACATGCCTTACTGTACAGTAACTACATGCATATGCCCAGTACGCTCCCCATGAAACCATGGGCTATAGTAATGGTCCTTTGTGCTCAAAGTTTAATTGTATGTTTCTGCGGTCACTGGCATATGGTCCAGTTCTGGGCATGCACAGAATGATTTTACTCAAAAAGAGCACATGATGGCATTTACGTACCTTAAGGAATCAGGCCTGGAGTGTCATTTAAATCCTAAAGGGCAGAGCACCCAATGCAACCATTCTTTTAAAAAGTGATACACTACTGCAGCAGATAAATGACTGGGAATTTAACAAACTGTAGCAAATAGGATTAGCATTAAAAATTGCTATGTTATCTGTAGCATATAATTTTTTTTGTAAAATCCTGTTCCCAATCAGCCCAACAAATTAACAGGATTTTAAGATGTCATAGGCACATTTTACAAAAAGATGATATCCTTCGGACAAACATACCCCAGTACCCAAAGATAGTGTACCAAAAAGCCCGAACATTAAGGCAAAAATAACACAAAACCATCTGAGTGTTAAAACTCAATCCGAGACGTGGTTATCCAAGGCAACTTCAAAAAATGGATTTTATCATTGTGGGAAATGCCAATGTTGTAGAATATTGAGATATAGAACTAACATCCCCTTGTGTACGTTTTCTTCATGTCATACTGGGAAGTCATTTAAAGTTAAGGATAGATTGACATGCGATTCAAAGAATGTCATATATATATTAGAATGCCCGTGTAAGATTCAATATGTGGGACGAACAGTGCGAAAATTGAAAGTGAGAATAAGTGAGCACATTAGAAATATTAAGAATGGCTTCCCGCTACATAGTGTCTCCAAGCACTTCTGCGAACATTACAACTGTGATCCCACAGGCCTCCAATTTATGGCTATTACTTCTGTAAAACAAAGTTGGAGAGGGGGTAACTTTTTGAACGTGATTAACAAAGAAGAAGTCAGGTGGATGTATGAACTTCATACTTTAGCGCCAACTGGTTTAAATATTGATCTAGAACTAAAGTCAATATTATAATAATTAACATCTATTAAATATACTAACTGATTAGGGTGTTATTCGATATTCTATTCTTACTTATGGGATGTTTGTATGTCCTTTTGGACAGTCTGAAGTCTAATTAAGCTAAATTTGAAGCGGAAGTTTTAGAGTGTAGTGGTAATTTTTAGAAAGTTAATTGAGTTACGGAATATTTAAGGAGGTTAAGGTAATGTAAGTTTGTGTTTTTGGATACATTTAGTCTAAAAAAAATAATATATACATATATAGGTCACATTGTGACCACGCATTAGAGTAAATATTTTTATAGTGGAACGAGATTTTAGTTGATATATAAATGTGATTATTATTACAACTATATACACTTTAGGTAAAATAGGATAACTATTTGATGTTATAATTTTAACATTGTTCAATTTTATTGTAGATTTTAATATTGTGAATGTTCATTATTTTAATTTGTGGGTTTATATAGAATTTCTTTTAAGAATGCTTTTTATATATATACTAAAATGGAACTTGGTAAAGGAAGGGTTAATAACATCATTATGGGTGTTCCGATGGATACCATTGTAAACAACCTATCAGGAGAGTTTACCACTTAAGTAGAAAGTATATAACATATCTTCCCTCACGTTTAATATTACTCTTGAAAAAGTTCTTTAACAGAACGAAATGCGTAGAGGTGTATATTGAAGACTGTCAGTGTTTTTTTAACTGGACACTGTACCATTGCAGCGTGTAGCTGTCACTATAACAGAATGGAATAAAGTTATCTTGAGTTTGAATCCCGCCTCTTTACTCCGTCGAATAGAACGAGAGGAAATTACAAGGAGATCATCGGAACTCTGCAGACTCACATTGTTTAGAACACTGGACGTTATCGCCTAAGAGATTGTGGGCACTGCATACAATACCCTGCGGAGACTGGGACCTTACAGTGACGGGGTTTTGTTACCGGACGGAATTGGACCTTCATAATCATACATGTGTGTAACGGATGTTACAGTTTTTGGTTTACTTGGCTTGAAGACTCACAGTTGTTTCTTTGATTTATATGGAACGGGAGTGTTATCGGAGAGGTGTGAATACATGACAGGCTACAAAAGTTGATACGGAGTAGAGCAGAACACATTTGAGGACTATTCTACATGTGGACACTGTCTATGTACATGAATCATTTTTTATAAGCATAAGGGAGTTTACTTATTTTGGGAGGTGTTGTAGATTGGCTGAGCGCTGCAGTGTTTATCAATTTGTATGTATTTAGGAGGGTGGGATCTCCTATGCAGCTGGACGCCAATTCTTCTATAAGTAGATAGAGTTAGTGCACAGAGGTCAAATTTGTTATTTAAGGTAAACCTTAACCCTAACTCCTAACCCTAACCTTAACTCCTACCCCTAACTCCTAATCCTAACCCTAGCCCGTAAAATATTACTTAAATTGAATCAATGGTAGCCAGGTCCATCATTCGGCACTTTAAAGGGAGTCGTGTTTTGACGTGATGTCATTTTCTTTAGTCGGCAACACATTAGGTCATCACATCCTTTCATCTGTGTCATGGTAAGTTGTTTTTTTTCATGTCGGGGTAGTACTCTTTGGAATTGCTATGTCGTTGTAGTTGCTGTCGGGGTTGTCAGAATTTCTAAACTCTACCACCGGTTGCTCCAGGCTTTATTAGGCTTGCTGTCCAGTACATGATCGCCTGCTGTTAGTTATAACACATTCCTTGCTTTCCAAAAGGAGCACAGACATTTACACTTAGCAAAAGCACTTCAATTTTGAAACCTATGCAATGGGTGAGATGAATCACGATCCAACAATTTGTACAGATTAGATATTATTAGTATTATTATTATCACAGATTTGTAAGGCGCAACAGTGTTCCACATCGTGGTAAACTAGGGAAAACAGGAAATAAATAAGACATGGACATACAAGGTAGACAAAGTAAATGCAGATATGAAAACAAAACATATTGAGGATTGGCACAGTTTAAACAAACATTAGAGAGTGTGTAACGATTTGAAGACTGTGGGACAGACTGACTGGGTGTGATAGGAAATTGGGGAGCAACAAGGGAGAAGTCTTCTAGGTGGGAGTGAGAGGTGGTTACGAAAAAAGACACAGGTGAGAGGAAGATCTAAGAGGGTGGTCGAGAGAGTATTGTGATAGGAGATTTGAGATGCATGAAGGGGTTGTTGAGGGATTTGTAGGTAAGGATCAGTAATTTGAATTGGCTTCTGAAGGAAATCTGCTGCACCATTTTGCCAGAGTAGGGATTTGCAAAGTGGTGCAGCAGATGTGGAGCAGTGAGAGAGAGGAAGTTTGATCTTGCAGCAGCATTTAGGATGGATTGAAGTGGGGATACATGGGTGTCGAGAATGCCAGATAGCAAGAGCTTGCAATAGTCAAAAAGGAAGATGATGATAAAATTTTGGAAGCATTTTGGGTAAGAAAAGGTTGTACTCTGGCAATGTTTTTAAGGAGGAGTCGACCACACTAGGAGAGAGTCTGGATGTGTGGAATAGAGCAGATGGCAGAGTCAAGTGTGACACCAAGGCAGTGGGCTCGGGACACTGATGAAATTGTGGTGCTATTAACAGTGAGGGAAATTTGATGTGAGGTGGTGACTCTGGCAGAAGAGAAGATGAAAAGATCTGTTTTAGATGTTGAGCTTTTGGTAGCATTGGGACACCCATGTGGAGATACCATAAAAACAGTTGGTTAAACAAGATAGTACAGAAAAGGAGAAGTCAGGGGACGAGATATAGTTTAGGGTGTTGTCAGCGAAGAGGTGGTACTGGAGGATGAATGAGCCTATTGGTTCCCCAAGAGAAGAGGTATACAGTGAAAAGATTAAAGAGCCAAGAACAGAGCCTTTTGAGACCTCAACGGATATTGAAAGTGGAGGGGAGGATGTTCCAGAGGTAGGAACACTAAAGGAGCAGTTTGATATGTAGGAAGTGATCGAAAAAAGAACTGTGTCACAAAGGTCAATGGAGAGAAGGGTGTGTAGGAGAAGAGGGTGATCAGCAGTGTGAAAGCAGCAGAGAGATCCAGGAGAATGAGCATGTAGAAATGGTCCATAGACTTTGCAGTAAATAGATAACTAATCATTTTTGTAAGAGCAGTTGTAGTGGAATGCTGAGGGCAGAAGCCTGATTGCAGAGAGACAATTATTGAGTGACAGGTAAGAAAGTGAGACAGGAGGCTGTACACTAATCACCCAAGTAGATTGGAGGCATGGGCGAGTGGTAGTTGGAGAGAGAGACAGGATCGAGAGAGATGGTTTCTTTAGAATTGGTGAGATGAGCGCATGTTTAAAGGAGGATGGATATGTGCCAGTGGAGAGCGTCAGGTTGAAGAGGTGAGCTAGAGGTGAGTATACAGTGTGGGAGAGGGAGCTGTAGATTTGGGAGGGAAAAGGGTAGAGGGGCAGGTTGTAGGTGAAGGTGGATGCAATGTGTGGAATTTGCAATTAGCAAGGGAGACTGAAAATGCATTCTCACTGTTACTTTTAGTGAGAGATTCAATTGCACAAATGTATTATTACTCGTCTGACTTGGTACCTAAAACACCTTGGTCTGATATAGCAGCAGGGATTCAGAGGTTGAGTGAATTAGCATGTTTGACTAAAATACAGCTTCTGTTCATTGTAAATCTATCTTATTTGCAATGTTGTCTGTTAAACAGACTGTTGAATCAATTGTTTGACATATGTACAATGTTGAGTCAGTGGCATGTTTAGACACTGTTAGCAAGCACAGACAATAGCCTATTACAGGAGGGACGGGAGACAACAGAAACAGTATAACCACCCCACCACAGGTGACTATAAAACAAATGTTTCTTGATTTGTTAAATGCAGAAGTACCTAAAGACAAAATATATGGTGTACCAATTGCAGATTTTTTAAACAGTGGAGCAGGGGGTGAGGGAGGTTGGTAGAGGGTGCCAACCCTTTATGAAATGAATGTCCCAGGAGCCACAAGTACATTTTAACATCCGTGTTATGAAACCAAGGGACCAACGCATCTATGTAACAGTGGGAATATACTGGCAATCAAATGTGAGCCCTATATAATGCACAGCTTTACAGGACACAGGAGCAGAGGTCTCACTATTTCATGTTTCACATATCCCTGCTTCACCAAACACATCCGTAGCTGTAGAAGGCTTAGTAGGTACGCAGTTGTGGGTGACCCGTGTAAACTGCATACTCCAAATCGCAAAAGGACAAATTTTCCCAGCTGATGTTTTGGTCACTTAATTACCCGATAATATAATTGGTATGGATATTATGAGAAGGCAGTCCATAGACACACCCTCAAGCACTTATGGTGTCTGCAGTGAAACCGGTAATTAGAGAAAATGCAAAATGGTCCAGTGTAGTTTGCTCCTCCAGCACAACCTGTAAACTACAAACAATAGTGCATTAAGGAGGTTTTAAAATAATTGGGGAACCTGTACAAACATTGCTACAAGCAGGTGTGTTCCGTCAAGCGTTCAGCTCATTTAATGCTCCATTGTACCCGTGAACAAGCCAGATAGTGTCACAACTTCTATATCAATCATTCCCAACGTGGGCAATATTGCCCACCAGTGGGCAAATGAAGATGCATGGGAGGCAATGAAGAGTTAAGATTACTTTGGGGGGCGATTTTATATGAGTTTGGGTGATAGGTAGACTTTGTATACTCACTTTTTTTTATTAACAAATGAAATTCAAACAATAAATATTAAAGAACAAGTTAACCCGTGCATGATACTCATGCATTCTAGTCAAATCAAGCTACTTAAGGTGTTAAAAAGGTTCTTGTCATGCATTTGGGCTTAGCCCAGGCCTCCTCAGGGGAAGAGCGTTACTTCCCGACGCAAGCGCCCTTTTTTAACGTGGTTTTGTCCACATGTCACCACCTCATCATTTTTCTCCATCACCTCATCCTTCATTTTCATCGCCACATCCTTTATCAAGCTACTTAAGGTGTTAAAAACTCCCCACTGTCACCCCCGGCAACCACCAACCACTCCCAACTGTCACTTCTCCTTCAAGAAATATATAGGTCAGTGTATAACTCTGCCCACCAGGTGGCGCTGCAGCTTGGTTTTTTTTTTCCACACACGCCACTAGGCATTTATATAGTAGATACTCAAACATTGGTTTAAAGTCAATAGACATCTTTTGCTACGGGTATGTAAGATGATCCGATACAGAACGAGCGAGTTCAGTACCTACTGTTTCATCCGTTGGGAGAATAGCAAAGATAACATTAAAATACTCATTTGTAGATGGCAGAGTGTTCAGTTTATAAAATTCATTATAAGATGGCATACCCTACACTGTGTTTCTGCCACTTCTGTGAACCCCCGAATACCCTGTGCCATAAGTGTTAGTTGCTTTTTACCAATCCGACCAAGTAAATCGGAGAAAATAAAGTGAATAAAAAATTACACCTGATTCAATCCTTTTTTTGTTAGAACTCAGTGGTGCACCCAGGGGGGTTTTTAGTAGCCCAGAAACCCCCAAAATAAAAATAAGGAAGAAAAAAAAGAGACTTAATACATTAAAACACAGAGGGGCAGTCGCTCTCTACACTTCATGCTGTTTTTTTTTTTGCTCAAACTTTACTCGCTGCATGTTTCTTGCATGCTGAGAATAAAGTTTAAACAAGAAAAAAACCTACTAGAGCTGCTCCTTGCTGTTCTGCACGGAGACAGCACACAACCTGAAATACCTGAACAGTTTCTTCTGGGGATTACAAAGTGAACCCCCCTTCCCCTAATATAACCCACATGTATGACATGTGGGTTTATTAGGGGGTCTGGGGATGTAGCACACTAAAGCAGTGCGCACTTTTAATGATTTGTACTCTTAATGGGTTCAGGGTGATTATTAGTACATTACAGTATATGTTAGTTATCATATATATACATTTTGTGCCATCTATTAACGCTTTAATTCACGGGACAAATAAGCCACGCCCACAATGACAACATAATTCTGTATTTATTACTTCATTCAGATTCAATCAAAACATTTTTTTTCAGCTCCAAAAATGGTTGATTTGAAGAAAAAATGCAGACAGTAGAGTGTCGAGTGCCTAAAATTTGGATTTGAGTCGCCTTCCAATAAAACATTACCAATGTGCCTTTTATGTAGAGATGGTCACTGACCCCCGTGTTTTGGTTTTGGATTCGGTTTTGGATCTGGATTACCGTCGTGTTTTGGTTTTGGTTTTGGTTTTGCAAAACCGCCATTGCGTGTTTTGGTTTTGGTTTTGGTTTTGTTTGGTTTTGTTTTGCTATTTTTTGGGAAAATCCATGTTTTTGGGCCTAAATTAACCCAATTTAGTGCTCCAACTGTTTTAGAGACAAGTAATCTAATTGTTGAGGTAATAAATCATCCAAAAAAACAGTTTAATTCTTCGTTGGTAGGCCTATTCTACACACAAAACAGATTGTCTTCCTCTCCATCTATGCATATTGGCAATGCAGCCATCGTCTTTGAATGTATATTACACCCTACACTTATAGTTAAATATGTAAAGAAATGGAAAAAGCCAGTTTGGTTTCTGTCTCTCAAGGCCCCCCTCCACTTGTATAAAATAGCAAAAAATTCAGCCATTATAGACTGTACAATATTAATTGACATGGAGAAAGGCAGTTTGGTTTCTGTCTCTCTAGGCCCCCCTCCACTTGTATAAAATACTAAAAAATTCAGCCATTATAGACTGTACAATATTAATTGACATGGAGAAAGACAGTTTGGGGTCACTCTGTCTCTCTAGGCCCCCCTCCACTTGTATAAAATACTAATAAATTCAGCCGTTATATACTGTACAATATAAATTGAAATGGACAAAGGCAGTTTGGTATCTGTCTGCATCAGATCCTCTCTCCACTAGGAGTAAAATAGAAAACTATTCAGCCGTTATATAATCTAGAATATAAATAGAAATTGAGAAAGGCAATTTGGTATCTGTCTGCATCATAATCATCAACATCATCATTAGCGCCCTCGTCGCCTACACAAATCTCCCCCTCATCCTCTTCTAATTCCAAAGTGGCATCCTCAATTTGGGTATCACCGGCTACACTCAGGCTATTAAGGCACACATCAGCAGAATGCTCACGATTAGACATCCCACTGTTGGATGGACTCTCCACAGGGATTGTTATCATTTGTGAATCAGAGCAAATATTCTCCTGTAATGCCTCACTGTTATCTTGCAGCTCGGCTTTGACGCGTAACAGTAGTTGTGCACCAATTGTAGGCTGGGTAACTTTTTGGGATCTGCCACTAATAGCCAAAGGTGAAGGCCTCATTCTCTCTTTGCCACTGCGTGTGTAGAATGGCATGCTTGCAATTTTTTTTTTATCGTCACTTAACTTTTGCTCAGTTACACTTCTTTTTCGCTTCAATACAGTAAATTTTTTTTTGGTTTTTGTTTTTTGCACTAATTTGAAAACACTCTGTTGTTTGACATCGCCTTGGCCAGATGACGTACTGGGAACACTAACATCAGGACTGGTGACAGAACCTGGTTGCTCATTTAGATCATATGTGGACTGCTTTGAATCCATTCTGAGCGCAAACCACTGAGGAGTGCTAAAAATTATTGAGTAGATACTGCTGACAGATATGACTTTTGACAGCCAGAAATATTAATGCACAATTAGGGAGGACACCCCAAAAACACTGAGGAGTGCTAAAAATTATTGAGTAGATACTGCTGACAGATATGACTTTTGACAGCCAGAAATATTAATGCACAATTAGGGAGGACACCCCAAAAACACTGAGGAGTGCTAAAAATTATTGAGTAGATACTGCTGACAGATATGACTTTTGACAGCCAGAAATATTAATGCACAATTAGAGAGGACACCCCAAAAACACTGAGGAGTGCTAACATTTATTGAGTAGATACTGCTGACAGATATGACTTTTGACAGCCAGAAATATTAATGCACAATTAGGGAGGACACCCCAAAAACACAGAGGAGTGCTAAAATTTATTGAGTAGATACTGCTGACAGATATGACTTTTGACAGCCAGAAATATTAATGCACAATTAGAGAGGACACCCCAAAAACACTGAGGAGTGCTTAAAATTATTGAGTAGATACTGCTGACAGATATGACTTTTGACAGCCAGAAATATTAATGCACAATTAGGGAGGACACCCCAAAAACACAGAGGAGTGCTAAAATTTATTGAGTAGATACTGCTGACAGATATGACTTTTGACAGCCAGAAATATTAATGCACAATTAGAGAGGACACCCCAAAAACACTGAGGAGTGCTTAAAATTATTGAGTAGATACTGCTGACAGATATGACTTTTGACAGCCAGAAATATTAATGCACAATTAGGGAGGACACCCCAAAAACACAGAGGAGTGCTAAAATTTATTGAGTAGATACTGCTGACAGATATGACTTTTGACAGCCAGAAATATTAATGCACAATTAGAGAGGACACCCCAAAAACACTGAGGAGTGCTTAAAATTATTGAGTAGATACTGCTGACAGATATGACTTTTGACAGCCAGAAATATTAATGCACAATTAGAGAGGACACCCCAAAAACACTGAGGAGTGCTTAAAATTATTGAGTAGATACTGCTGACAGATATGACTTTTGACAGCCAGAAATATTAATGCACAATTAGAGAGGACACCCCAAAAACACTGAGGAGTGCTAACATTTATTGAGTAGATACTGCTGACAGATATGACTTTTGACAGCCAGAAATATTAATGCACAATTATGGGGGACAACCCAAAAGCGCTGGGGAGTGCCAAATATGAAGAAAAAATAATAAACCTCTATCCTCCTCTCTGCACTAGCGATTTTGGTTAGAGCAATTGCAAGAACAATATTGTATTCTTTCTCTGTCCCTGCTCTAATTAGCCTATGACTACACCCTGCTCTCTCCCTCTGTCAAATGGCGATGGATTGCTGTGGAGGCGTGTATTTATAAAGTTGAAGTATCGCGAGAACCGAGTCCCGAGATCCGACGACGTCACAATGACGTTCGGCCTCGATTTGGATTCGGAATTGGCGGGAGAGTACCGAGCTGCTCAGCTCGGTACTCGGATACCCAAAGTTCGGGTGGGTTCGGTTCTCGGAGAACCGGACCCGCCCATCTCTACTTTTATGTCACAAAACTTTCATTAATGAAACTATGAAGCCATCTAGATTGCAAGATCACTTAGTTATACCCCATTCATATTGCACCAAAATCCCGGGTTTTTGCCGGGGCAAGCTCAAACGACCCGGGTCTTGGTGCAGTATGAATGGTACAAGTCAAAAATCCCGGGTCTAAAAACCTGGGTCTTCAACCCGGAATTTATCGAGGGGTAATTCCCGGGTCGGACCCGGGTTGCCTGCACTATAAATGGTGCAACCCGGGTTTTTCAACCCGGGTTGCACAGAAAACAAGCTGATTGGCTGTCTGCCTGTCTCTGGAGGATGATGTCATCGGTGGGAGCCCGTGGAAGATTCGAGAAGGAGTTTAGGAGAAATGGTGGATGTGGAGTGCAGATCAAGCTGAAGCAGAATTTTTGCATCATCTTTATGCGTCAAAAAACCAGTCACCTTTCAATGACATCACCATTTTTCAGCCAATGAAAACTGCTCTGGTGATGACTCCCACAAAGCACAGGGCACAGACTTGTGCAGTATGAATGGGGTCAACCCGGGAAATCCCGGGTCCTAGGTGCAGTATGAATGGTGTTTCTGAGCTGGGACGCTCCGAGCCCCGGCAAAAACCCGGCTTGAAAAACCCGGGATATTGCCGGGGCGGCAGTATGAAAGCGGTATTAGGGTGCACGCTGATAAGAAAAACAAGGGATTATTATAGTTTCAATCACTCCAGGACCAGTTTTTGAAAAGACCCACAGTATCCGTTATGTTTTCAACCAGTTCAAAGCGAGACAATGATGGCTTGCAAGCAGGGCCAGATTAACCTGAGGTCTAACTGGGCTAGAGCCCAGGGACCTCGGTCCTCTGGTTGGCCCACCGGCATTCATTGGGTCTGGGGTGTCCTCTTTCCCGGCTCCGACTGTCAGCTGGAGAATGGCAGGAAGCTAACAGCAAATGTTATACTGTTAACATTGATAGCTTATTGATAGGGATATCTGAAATGCTGCATACTATTGGCGAGGAATTAATTTTGCCATCCATTGCTGAAGTGTTACGCACTGTTCTTCACAAATCTCCATTTGATACATTGAAGAAGATTGCATTGAGTAACAACACAGTTCAACATAGAATAGATGAAATGGCTCAAGATGTCGAACAATCTCTCTGTGAAATTTTGCAATCGTCTCATTTTCCCTGCAACTAGATGAATCCACATTGCCAGGGAATGAAGCATTATTGCTAGCTTATGTACTCAGATGGAGCTCCCGCAATGGTAGGATGTCCTTGAGGATTCATAGCTTTCCTAAAGAAGACTGTTCCAAACGTTCATGCTGTGCATTGTGTGAATCATCGACATCATATAGTAGCAAGGCACCTCAGCGAGAATCTTCACCAAACTCTACAATTCGTCATTGCTGGAGTCAATAAAATTAAGTCTAATCCACTCAACAATAGGATATTCTCATAACTGTGCGAAGAAAATGATGAGGACTAAAATAATTTGTTGCTGCACACGGAAGTTCGCTGGCTATCCAGAAGCTCTTGTCTAAAAAGATTTTACACGCTCTTTGATTCTGCTTTTTTTATTTCTTGCAATAAAAGATCTAGGGCTAGATTTACTAAGCTGCGGGTTTGAAAAAGTGGGGATGTTGCCTATAGCAACCAATCAGATTCTAGCTTTCATTTATTTAGTACCTTCTACAAAATGATAGCTAGAATCTGATTGGTTGCTATAGACAACATCCCCACTTTTTCAAACCCGCAGCTTAGTAAATCTAGCCCCTAGACTTAAGAGCAAATTTGGTAAACTCCAAAACAAAAATTGCCTATCTGACAGATTTATTCGAAAAATTCAACGAAATGAACTTACAGCTGCAAGGAGATAACTTGAAGCTGATTAAAACAAAAACAATCATTTCATGCTTTGTTGCTAAGCTCAAAATGTCCAAACAAAATATGGGCAGGTCAGAACTTTCGCAGTTTTCAAGATTATCAACCAATGACCTCGCCAATAAGGACCTCATTTTATTTTGTGTACATTTGGGAGCCCTTTACAAAGATTTTACATCTCGTTTTGAAGATTTCCTTATACTAGAAATACCAAATGGGTTCTTGGATCCTTTTTCTGCTACAGAATAAACTGACATCGACCTGCAAGAGAAACTTATTGAACTGACATCCAACGAAGAGCTGAAATTTAAATTTAAAGATGGTTATCAAATTTTTTGGTTACAAAATCAAACACCTACGTTGTTTCCTGAATTATGGAAGGTCGTAAGGAAATATCATGCATTTCCATCGTCCTATTTGGTTGAAAGGGGATTTAGTGCAGTCGCAAATCTTGTGACAAAAAAAAAGAGCAAGCTGCACATCACAGAATGTGGCGATCTGCGATTATTGTTGATGTCGATGAAACCAATCGTAAAAAAAATGGTTGATGACCATCCGGTTCAACCATCACACTAATTTCTTTTGTATTTTGTATTTTGTAATTTCACTAAATAAATAGTAATTAGTAGTCGTACGACATACCCTTTGTATTTTTTTTAATTTCCAGTATTTTGTTTTCCATCTAAAATAAATGATTGATTCAAGGAAGCAACTCTCCTTACCATTAACCAAATAATGTAGCTTTATTTTTATTTCATCACGGAACCTATGCTTTGAAAAACTGAGTTAGTCGTATCAGGCACCATAATTAGATAGGTGTTTCAAAAAAAACAACTTTCCATTAAATCATAAGGGGCAACTGAAAAGTACAATGTCTCCAAGGGGGCAATGGGCTCAGAAAGGCTGGCAAGCTCAAGCCACAGTCTTCCCATTCTGGTCAGTCCTAACATTATCAGATGCTATGCTTTTCTATCTGGGCTAAAGGCTTACCTGCACATAGCTTTTAAAGGCAAGTCTTTCCCAAGCACTAGTAGCCGTGGGTGACCTAGGGCTCAACTGACACAAGTTGGAATTAATTAATGTAAATAATGGGGTGCAAGAGAGATGGGACTTACATTGTATAAACAAAAAAAAGACATAGATGCTCTGCACTCTCCATGTACAGACTGGGGTGCAAGAGAGGGTTGCCCACATTGTAAAGACAAAAAACAGGGTTACTATATAAATTAAAATATATGAATAAATTGTTTGATCTGATGCAAATTATGATAAAAAGGATTCTCAAAATGTAATGTTTAGAAGAATTCTAGATTTTATTGAGAATTCTGTAATTCTCAATAGATTCCAGTAGATTATAAAGAATCTGTTGTTTTTTTAAGCATTACATTGATTATCATATAATAAAGCTTGTACATACTTTTTTTTCGCGTGCATCTGAGCAGCTCTACTTGCTTCTGAAGCACATATTTTTCTAATACATCTGTATTGGTATTTATCAATATTTTGTTTTAAATGTGTATAATGAAAATAATCAAAATTGTATTGCATATACAGGGTTTTCTATATAAAGTTTGTTGAACGCTATTGTCTTCCACATACAAGAGAAAATGTAAATATTCTAATAACTGAAAGAGGAGTAGTCAAATAGGAGAAATCTTTTTTCTAATACCTGGAATTGCACTCTTGATGATTTGTTGCTAGACAGATTAATCACTGTTCCTTTGCAGATCATGTTTATGTAGATGTGTGTAAGTTATTTGTATCAGGATCGGCCTTCACCTTCCATGCTGCATCGCCCATGGGCATGTTGTTCTGCCTTTGCTGCTCCTATCAAGCTCGACTATGTTTGGACTTTGTCTTTATTTTACACCAGCCCTGCAGTACCCCTGTCTCACCAGTGGTGCTGCTATTGCCATTTTCCCCTCACCAGCATGAGTTCTTCCTGATTAATTACTGCACATGTGTCTCTGCCTATGTATGCCTGCTTCCCACAGTGCACTTTGCTGGTCATTGTTATTGTTCTTGTTCCATTGGACTACATGCAAGCTGCTAGCTGTCATCCCTGAACCTGGCTATTCATCTCATTCAGATAGTTCACCTGTACCTGCTGTTGGGAGGTATTTTGTTCACTGCTGCTCACCATGGCCGGTCAGACCTACTGTCGGCGTATGCTACATTGGTAGTGTATTTAATGAACATCTGAGAAGAAAATGGTAGGAAAGGGACGTACTAGAAGAAACTTCAGACACAAAGTTAAATTATATGATAGCACTGTGACTTAATGACAAATGCGATCCTCCAATAACACCTTTAAACCACCCTGAAAAAAAATGTCAACTCAATTGACTAATGCTAATTGCCCAATTCAGTAATCTACAGTACTCAAAAAATACTTAACCCCTTTCCATACTCTTCGCTTACACTATAGAAAGCATGGCTTCTAACTGATCTGTAATGAAACCTCCATCGCTATAGTTATATGCTACTGTGATGGACTATTACTAACATACAGCAAGAGCCAACTGCACTTAGTCACTAATTGGTATTTATTATTATTTTTAATATTATTATTATTATTATTATTATTATTATTGAAATGTGCACTTGTGCACATTTCATTCATTTAAAGAAGCGCCCTTTTTTCCTTTCACTATTTTCTAGTTTTTTGGGAGTTGACCACTCCCTACAAAGGTGCTGCAGGCTTTATAAGATGGAGGTTCAGGGGAAGGTTTTAAATGGAACACCCTGAATGTAAATTTGTATCACTAGCTTAGGGACTCACCTACAGGAGATGCCTTGACGTCCGGCAGGTGAGCTTAACCCCAATATAGCTATATTGTGCACAAAATTCTCCTTTATGTTTATGCTGACACAGTGATTTTTAAATTCTGTTTGTTTCTGAGCGCCGGACAACATTTTTCTTTTATTTGCACTTGCACATTGGTCCTATTTGTCCTTGGCTGCCGTTTCAAATGATTTTATACACTTGTGCACATTTCATTAATTTAAAGAAGCGCCCTTTTTTCCTTTCATTATTATTAACATTTATTTATATAGTGCCAGCATATTCTGTAGCGCTTTACAATTGGGAACAAACACAGTAATAAAATGAGGTATCACAGACAGAGGGGTAAGATGGCCCTGCTCGCGACCTTACAATCTATAGGACAGTAGGAGTTTGATACAAAAGGTGCTACAGCCAAAGGTAAAATGTGCTTAGAGTGCTAAGTGATCCAGTAACACAGCAATTTTGGTCAGGGCGTCAGAGGTGGCATTAGAGGAGAATGTTTGCTCTGATTCACAAATGACAACAATCCCTGTGGAGAGTCCATCCAACAGTGGGATGTCTAATCATGAGCATTCTGCTGACGTGTGCCTTAATAGCCTGAGTGTAGCCGGTGATACACAAATTGAGGATGCCACTTTGGAATTAGAAGAGGATGAGGGAGGGATTTGTGTAGGCGACGAGGGCACTAATGAGGATGATGATGAGGTTGTTTGTGTAAGTCCTGCACCAGTGGCAGCAGTTCTGGCACATGACAAGAAAAAGGCCATTGTCATGACTAGCCATAAAACAAAAAAATCCACTACTTATGTGTGGAATGATTTCTATCCAGACAACAATTGTGTAGTCATTTCTAGTGTATGTCAAGCCACAGTCAGTCGAAGGAGGGACCTTAACCATCTTGGAACCTCGTCTAGGTTACGCCATTTAACGAGAGTTCATGGCAACGTGTTGGGAAAAGCTGAAAGTTCTTCCCAAAACAATACAAGCAGTCCATCATCAGCTAAGACCCTCCGCTCACCGACATCCCGACGGCTACAAAATACACCCACCACACCATCCTCATCAATATCCTCAGTAGCGCTCGGAGTTAGCCCGGCATCCCACTTAAGGCTGGATGACTCCTGCACTATTATTGATTCCTCTGAAGAAAGCATTAGTCCCACTGCTGCTGCTGTTGCTGCTGCTGGGGGTGAATCGTCATCCCAGAGGCAGGTCAAGAAAATGAGCAGTCCTACATTTCAGCAATTAACTGTGAAACAATCATTTGCGAGGGGAAGCAAATATGACAGCAGTCACCCAGTCGCCAAGCGAATCACAGACGTCATGGCTGCAATGTTAGTGTTAGATCTGCGTCCAATCTCCACAATAAACGCAGCTGGATTTTCACAGTTAATTGAGGTTTTGTGTCTGCGTTACAGAATTCCATCGCGACACCATTTGTCCCGTAAAACAATTCCACAACTATACCAAAAAGTGTGTAAAAATGTAGAGTTTGCGCTGAAAAATGCCATTCTGCCCACTGTCCACTTAACCACAGATATGTGGACAAGTGGAAGTGGGCAAACCAAAGACTATATGACTGTGACAGCCCACTGGGTTGGTCATTCACCTTCACCAGCAGGAACAGCAGCAGCATGTACACCACTACGTAACATTTGTCACAGGCAAGCCACTCTTTGTATCACCGGCTTCACTAACAGGCATATGGCTTAAAATTTGTTACGCAAACTGAGAGATGTGATTGATGCATGGCTTATACCACTCGGACTCTCCCCAGGGTATGTCATTTCTGATAAAGCCAACAATATAGTGCGAGCATTACAGCTGGGTGATTTCCAACATATTCCCTGTTTTGCTGACACCATCAACTGGGTGGTGCAGAGCTTCCTACGAAAAAACTGTGAGGTGCAGGAGATGCTTTCGGTGGCCCGTAAAATTTCAGGCCATTTCAGGCATTCAGCCACAGCATGTAGGAGATTACAGCAGCTCCAAGAGCAGTTTAACTTGCCCTGCCACCAACTTGGCCTTGTCGATCAAGTACTTAATTCGCTTCACAATGATCCTCGATTTATTAAGATCTTGAACTCGGATCAGTACGTTTTGGCCACTGTGCTTGATCCAAGGTTTAAAACCTACATTGAGTCTTTACTTGTAAATGAGCGAGATGTGAATTTTTGCATGGAGTTATTGCTCAGCAAGCTGACCGCTGAACTGGGCCTCGGCTTGACAACGTGTCCTCCTTCACTTTCTCAAGCTGCTGCTGCTCGTAAAAAATTTAATTTCCCAAAAAGAAGCAGGGAAGACACAGGGGGCAGACCAGAACAATTTAACATCTGGGGGTAAATGTATCAATCTGCGGGTTCTTCAACACCCTCGTGTTCAGCCTCTTCCGCGATTAAATTTCAAGCGGCGCTGCATTGTAAAGCGTTAACTTCCCTTTACAATGCAGCACCGCTTGAAATTTAATGGCGGAAGAGGCTGAACACGCGGGTGTTGAAGAACCCGCAGATTGATACATTTACCCCCTGGGCTGGTTTGAAGGATTTTTCCAAAAAATGTGTCAATTTGCCCATAACTCCATCCAATATGAGTATAAACATGCAAAGGATGGTGGAGGATCACTTTCAAGAGGTAGTTGATATGGAAATGTCAGACAGCCCCTTTCCTTACTGGAAAGAAAAGCAGGCCATTTGGGAACCCATGTACAAACTTCCTTTGCAATACTTAAGCTGCCCACCCTCCAGTGTGTACTCTGAAGGAGTGTTCAGCACAGCAGGGAACTTAGTCATTGATCGCCGTAGAAGGTTACGTCCCAAAAATGTGGAGAAAATGATGTTTATAAAAGTGAACTACATCTTCCACGAGGAAGGCCTTCACCATCCAAGACATCCAAGCACTGACTGTTCTCTAATGGCGGATTCAAGTGGCGATGAATTGATAGTCTGTGATGATGACGTACACACTGATGAGGGTGAGGATGAAGCTGAAGATGATGATGATAACATCTTTTTAAAACTTTCTATGTAAGTGTAGGGTGCAATCTACCCCCAAAGAGGAAAGGGACTTATGGCATTTCCATATCACGTACCGTCTTTAAAGGCTGCTTTTTTGGCAATTTCTCCTTAAGGGTAGGGTGTCATAGACAGAGTGACCCCAAACTGGCTTTGTCCATTTCTCTTAATATTGTACAGTCTATAATGGCTGAATTTTTTGGTATTTTATACAAGTGGAGGGGGCCTATAGAGCCAGAAACCAAACTGGCTTTGTCCATTTCAATTAATATTGTACAGTCTATAATGGCTGAATTTTTTTGTATTTTCGACAAGTGAAGGGGGTAACTATAGAGCCAGAAACCAAACTGGCTTTGTCCATTTCAATTAATATTGTACAGTCTATAACGGCTGAATTTGTTAGTTTTGTAAACAAGGGGAGGAGGGCCTATAGAGACAGAAAGCAAACTGCCTTTTTCCATTTCTTTACATATTTAACTATAAGTGTAGGGTGTAATATACATCCAAAGACGATGGCTGCATTGCCAATATGCATAGATGGAGAGGAAGACAATCTGTTTTGTGTGTATAATAAATGAAGGCCTACCAACGAAGAATTAAACTGTTTTTTTGGATGATTTATTACCTCTACAATTAGATTACTTATCTCTAAAACAGTTGGAGCACTAAATTGGGTTATTTTAGGCCCAAAAACATTGATTTTCCAACAAAATAGCAAAACAAAACCAAACAAAACCAAAACCAAAACACGCTATGGCGGTTTTGCAAAACCAAAACCAAAACACGACAGTAATCCAGATCCAAAACCGAATCCAAAACCAAAACACGGAGGTCAGTGACCATCTCTAAAAATAACTAACAAAACCGTTCCCACATTAATTTACTAAACAATATATGCACAAAGTATCTGAGTTATAGGCATAAAACTATTCTGAAAATGATAATTTGTCTGGCTAAATCAGAACAGAAGCTATGGTAAAACTTGGATTCATGTGAACCTTTCAAATAACGTATAGAATTCTGTGAAACAGATATTTTATACTATTCAGAAAATCATATAGCTCTGTAATTTTAATTACATAACCTTTTAGGGTGAATAGCCTGAAAAGGAAACACAAGATCAGAGCTTTCAATTATATAAATTCAGGTTGTTAAATAATAATTTGAATTCCAACATTCAATCATTGAAATAATGTATGCTCTGAATTTAATATGAACATTAAAGTTAAAGCATAACTAATTTTCTGCAATAACTTATAAAATAGATGTAAATGCCAGAAGAGCTTTACCCATGCTCTTATCTATAGAATTTAATGTGTTTGATACTTGAATGCTGAATACACTGTGCACAGTATAAAGTGGCTAATATGTATTAGAGATGAGCGCACTCGGATTTCTGAAATCCGAGCCCACCCGAACGTTGCCGATCCGAGTCGGATCCGAGACAGATCCGGGTATTGGCGCCAAATTCAAATCTGAAACTGAGGCTCTGACTCATAATCCCGTTGTCGGATCTCGCGATACTCGGATCCTATAAATTCCCCGCTAGTCGCCGCCATCTTCACTCGGGCATTGATCAGGGTAGAGGGAGGGTGTGTTAGATGGTCCTCTGTCCTGGTAGATCTCGTGCTGTGCTGTTTAGTTCTGTGCTGTGCTGTGCTGTGCTGTGCTGTGCTGTGTTCTGCAGTATCAGTCCAGTGGTGCTGTGTGCTGTGCTCTGTCCTTCTGAGGTCAGTGGTGCTGCTGGGTCCTGTGCTGTGTCCTGTTCAGTCCAGTGGTGCTGTGTCCTGTGCTCTGTGCTTCTAAGGGCATAGTTATTTCCCCAATATTCCCCTGTGTTTAAAAAAATAAAAAAAAGTTATTTAAAAAAATACCAAAAACTAATTTAATTTTTTTTAATTACCACAAAATTTGCACAACCAATCCTGCAGTATAAGCCCATTGGTACTGCAATATTACCAAGTTCACACATTCAGCAGTAAAAGTCCAGTGGTACTGCAATATTACAAAGTTCACACATTCTGCAGTATCAGTCCAGTGGTGCTGTGTCCTGTGCTCTGTCCTGCTGAGTTCCGTAGTGCTGCTGGGTCCTGTGCCGTGTCCTGTTCAGTCCAGTGGTGCTGTGTCCTGTGCTCTGTGCTTCTAAGGGCATAGTTATTTCCCCATTATTCCCAAGTTTTTTAAAAATAAAAAAAAAGTAAAAAAAAATAAAAAATTAAAAATAAAAAAAAAAATATATAATTATAACCAAATTTGCAAAACCAATCCAGCAGTATAAGTCCATTGGTACTGCAATATTACCAAGTTCACACATTCAGCAGTAAAAGTCCAGTGGTTCTGCAATATTACAAAGTTCACACATTCTGCAGTATCAGTCCAGTGGTGCTGTGTCCTGTGCTCTGTCCTGCTGAGTTCAGTAGTGCTGCTGGGTCCTGTTCAGTCCAGTGGTGCTGTGTCCTGTGCTCTGTGCTTCTAAAGGCATAGTTATTTCCCCATTATTCCCAAGTTTTTAAAAAATAAAAAAAAAGTTATAAAAAAAATTAAAATAAAATTTTTTAAAAAAAAATAATTATAACCAAATTTGCAAAGCCAATCCAGCAGTATATAAGCCCATTGGTACTGCAATATTACCAAGTTCACACATTCAGCAGTAAAAGTCCAGTGGTACTGCTATTACAAAGTTCACTGATTCAGCAGTATAAGTCCAGTGCTACTCTCCTGTGCCGCATATAATTTCTAAAGGCTTTGCCGAGTGTGTGTGGCTTAGGGGTACGCTCTCTTGTGCTACATATAATGGAAAACCAAAATTTGGAGGATAAAGTAGGGAAAGATCAAGACCCACTTCCTCCTAATGCTGAAGCTGCTGCCACTAGTCATGACATAGACGATGAAATGCCATCAACGTCGTCTGGCAAGCCCGATGCCCAATCTCCTAGTACAGGGCATGTAAAATCCAAAAAGCCCAAGTTCTCAAAAAATAGCAAAAAGAGAAACTTAAAATCATCTGAGGAGAAACGTAAAGTTGGCAATATGCCATTTACGACACGTAGTGGCAAGGAACGGCTTAGGCCCTGGCCCGTGTTCATGACTAGTGGTCCAGCTTCACCCAAGGATCTAAGCCCACCTCCCCCCCCCTACAAAAAATTTAAGAGAGTTATGCTGTCAGCAACAACAACAAAACAGCAAAGAACTCTGCCTTCTAAACAGATGACATCACAAATCCCCAAGGCGAGTCAAAGGGTGTTGTTGGTTGTGAACCCTGACCTTCCCATCACTGTACGGGAAGAGGTGACTCCATCCAGCATTTGCAGCATGCCCTCTGCATATGCTGGAAGGATCACCCACAGTCCAGTTACAGATTTGGCTAATGAAGGTGTGAATGTTGTACACTGGGAGGAGGATATTGATGTAGCTGGCGCTGAGGAAGATGTTGATGATTATGATGCAGACAGATACCAAATTGCCTTTCTCAATTTCTATTTATATTCTAGATTATATAACGGCTGAAAAGTTTCCTGTTTTACTCCTAGTGGAGAGGGGATCTGATGCAGACAGATACCAAACTGCCTTTGTCCATTTCTTTGTATATTTGAATTTCTAGTTCTACAGTCTATGCAGGCTGCTTTATTTATATTCAACTACAAGTGTAGGGCGGTGGGGGGGGGGGGCATAGATAGCCACCAAAGTAACATGGTCCATTTAATTTCACTTTCTAGCTCAACAGTCTGTGCAGCCTGCTTTTTTTATCTTCAAAGTATTTATATTTACAAGCCTTGCAATCTAAATTAACTAGAGGTAGTGACGTGGTAGAACTCCAAAAGGCAGTTTGGAAGCCCCTGTACAAACTGGCTCTATTTTTTAACTGAGTTGTCCCCCCTCCAGTGTGTACTCGGAAAGAGTTTTTAGTGCAGCGGGGAACCTGGTCAGTGAGCGGCGAAGGAGGTTGCTTCCTCACAACATAGAAAAAATGATGTTTATAAAAATGAATAATCAATTCCTCAATGAAGTACAGCACTGCCCTCCAGACAGTACAGAGGGACTGTGGTTGTGGAGTCCAGCGGGGACGAATTGATAATGTGTGAGGAGGAGGAAGTACACACTGTAGGGAGAGAGGAATCAGAGGTTGAGGATGAGGACGACATCTTTCCTCAGTAGAGCCTGTTTAGTTTGTACAGGGAGAGATGAATTGTTTTATTGGTGTGGGGGCCCAAACAAACCAATCATTTCAGCCACAGTTGTTTGGTAGGCCCTGTCGCTGAAATGATTGGTTTGTTAAAGTGTGCATGTCCTATTTCAACAACATAAGGGTGGGTGGGAGGGCCCAAGGACAATTCCATCTTGCAACTTTTTTTTTGGCATTATGTGACCATTCAACAGTCGTTTGCCATGTTCAAAAAGTAAAAGAAAATGCCAACAAATTCAATAAATTAAATCAAAAGTTAAATGCCCTGTCATTATTTAAAACAAGAGGTTTTGACGTGCTAGAATTAGTGTAGTGTTAAGATGTTATAAACACTACACTTGGAAATTGGAGGAGGTATTGTGGCCCCGGTATCAAATTGGGTACCGGGGCCACCCCACTACGCAGTCCAGATACTTGTTTGGTGGAATTCAGACCAGTTGAGGGTGTATTTATTTTATTGTGGCCCCGGTATCAAATTGGGTACCGGGGCCACCCCACTACGCAGTCCAGATACTTGTTTGGTGGAATTCAGACCAGTTGAGGGTTTTATTATTATATTGTGGGGACCACTCTATCTATACCACACTACAACTCTATACCACTCTATTTAATACTTTAATTCTATTTAATACTTTAATTCTATTACTAATTCCCATAAAGAGGAACTGCCGCTTCTATTTAATACCTTAATTCTATTAGTAGTTACCATAAAGAGGAACAAAATAAACCAATTTTACCAAAAGTATAATATGACTTAGACTTACAAACACTACACTTGAAAGATGGTGCCTTTAAATGAAAAAGTCAGTCTTCATTGCACGACTATGTGCAACAGGGACAGTTTTTTGGTTTACAAAGTCAACCAATAACACTTCGACCCTGTCTGTCTTTAACATACTTGATGGGATCTCAATGACGAATGGTCTGTACCATGTTTGGAGGAGGTATTGTGGCCCCGGTATCAAATTGGGTACCGGGGCCACCCCACTACGCAGTCCAGATACTTGTTTGGTGGAATTCAGACCAGTTGAGGGTTTTATTATTATATTGTGGGGACCACTCTATCTATACCACACTACAACTCTATACCACTCTATTTAATACTTTAATTCTATTTAATACTTTAATTCTATTACTAATTCCCATAAAGAGGAACTGCAGCTTCTATTTGATACTTTAATTCTATTAGTAGTTACCATAAAGAGGAACAAAATAAACCAATTTTACCAAAAGTATAATATGACTTAGACTTACAAACACTACACTTGAAAGATGGTGCCTTTAAATGAAAAAGTCAGTCTTCATTGCACGACTATGTGCAACAGGGACAGTTTTTTGGTTTACAAAGTCAACCAATAACACTTCGACCCTGTCTGTCTTTAACATACTTGATGGGATCTCAATGACGAATGGTCTGTACCATGTTTGGAGGAGGTATTGTGGCCCCGGTATCAAATTGGGTACCGGGGCCAACCCACTACGCAGTCCAGATACTTGTTTGGTGGAATTCAGACCAGTTGAGGGTTTTATTATTATATTGTGGGGACCACTCTATCTATACCACACTACAACTCTATACCACTCTATTTAATACTTTAATTCTATTTAATACTTTAATTCTATTACTAATTCCCATAAAGAGGAACTGCAGCTTCTATTTGATACTTTAATTCTATTAGTAGTTACCATAAAGAGGAACAAAATAAACCAATTTTACCAAAAGTATAATATGACTTAGACTTACAAACACTACACTTGAAAGATGGTGCCTTTAAATGAAAAAGTCAGTCTTCATTGCACGACTATGTGCAACAGGGACAGTTTTTTGGTTTACAAAGTCAACCAATAACACTTCGACCCTGTCTGTCTTTAACATACTTGATGGGATCTCAATGACGAATGGTCTGTACCATGTTTGGAGGAGGTATTGTGGCCCCGGTATCAAATTGGGTACCGGGGCCACCCCACTACGCAGTCCAGATACTTGTTTGGTGGAATTCAGACCAGTTGAGGGTTTTATTATTATATTGTGGGGACCACTCTATCTATACCACACTACAACTCTATACCACTCTATTTAATACTTTAATTCTATTTAATACTTTAATTCTATTACTAATTCCCATAAAGAGGAACTGCAGCTTCTATTTGATACTTTAATTCTATTAGTAGTTACCATAAAGAGGAACAAAATAAACCAATTTTACCAAAAGTATAATATGACTTAGACTTACAAACACTACACTTGAAAGATGGTGCCTTTAAATGAAAAAGTCAGTCTTCATTGCACGACTATGTGCAACAGGGACAGTTTTTTGGTTTACAAAGTCAACCAATAACACTTCGACCCTGTCTGTCTTTAACATACTTGATGGGATCTCAATGACGAATGGTCTGTACCATGTTTGGAGGAGGTATTGTGGCCCCGGTACCAAATTGGGTACCGGGGCCACTCCACTATGCAGTCCAGATAGAGGTGTATCAGATATTAAACAACGTTGACTGTTGCTGCAAAAATTTTAAATAATATTGTGGGGAACACTACACTACGCAGTCCATAAACTTTTTGGCTGGAATTCAGACCTATGTAGGGTTTTTTAATAATATTGTGGTGACCCACTCCTCTACGCAGTCCAGGTACATTTATTGGTGCGAATCATACAAGTTGATGGTTTTTAATATATATTGTGGTGACCCACTCCTCTACGCAGTCCAGGTACATTTATTGGTGCGAATCATACAAGTTGATGGTTTTCTTGTTATATATATTGTGGTGACCCACTCCTCTACGCAGTCCAGGTACATTTATTGGTGCGAATCATACAAGTTCAGGGTTTTTAATATATATTGTGGTGACCCACTCCTCTACGCAGTCCAAGTACATTTATTGGTGCGAATCATACAAGTTCAGGGTTTTTAATATATATTGTGGTGACCCACTCCTCTACGCAGTCCAGGTACATTTATTGGTGCGAATCATACAAGTTGATGGTTTTCTTGTTATATATATTGTGGTGACCCACTCCTCTACGCAGTCCAGGTACATTTATTGGTGCGCATCATACAAGTTGATGGTTTTCTTATTATATATATTGTGGTGACCCACTCCTCTACGCAGTCCAGGTACATTTATTGCTGCGAATCATACAAGTTGGTGGTTTTCTTATTATATATATTGTGGTGACCCACTCTTCTACGCAGTCCAGAAAGATACCTCGTTGCAACGTTTTGGACTAATAACTATATTTTGAGGTGTTCAGAATACACTGTAAATTAGTGGAAATGCTTGTTATTGAATGTTATTGAGGTTAATAATAGCGTAGGAGTGAAAATAAGCCCAAAAACTTGATTTTTAAACTTTTTATGTTTTTTTCAAAAAAAATCCGAATCCAAAACCTTAAATCCGAACCGAGACCTTTCGTCAAGTGTTTTGCGAGACAAATCCGAACCCCAAAAATAATGAAAATCCGGATCCAAAACACAAAACACGAGACCTCAAAAGTCGCCGGTGCACATCCCTAATATGTATATATCTATGTATTATATATGGATATATAGACATCAATCTCATCTTTTAGTGAGCAGTGTATCTAATAAAATATTAATAAAAACTGTACCATTGATGATTTACTGCATGAGAAAATCAATGTGTAAATTGCCACCAATATATGTAAAATAAGAAGTTTGTTTGTTTGTAGGCAAATATCTTCAACACCCCTGCATCGATTGGGATGAAACCAACGCGAGGTGGTCTAGTTGGATCCTAGCCAGGTTTTAGGAGGTTTTGGGTCCCAAATAGACCTCCCGTTGATGTACACTGGGCAGAACTTTGACCCGGGGAACTTGTTCTAAGCCTTCCACTTGATGGATTTGGAAAACATCTATATACATTAAAAAAAAGTTTGCTTCTTTGTTTGTTGGCCAATATCTTCAACACCATTGCACCAGTTGAGATGAAACTAACATGAACTGGTCCAGTTGGATCCTGGTCAGGTTTTAAGGAGGTTAGGGTCCTGGTTGAACCTCCCGTTGTTGTACACTGGGCAGAACTTTGACCTGGGGAGCCTGTTCTGAGCCTTCCACTGGATGGATTTGGAGAAACTTTCACAGACTGGTAACATTGGATCATAGAAGACATATGAGGGGGTTGAGGTTCCGGTTAGACGTTCCATTCGTGTACGCTGGCCAGAATTTTGACCTGGGGAGTCTGTTCTGGGCCTTCCACTGGATGGATTTAGATGACATCTTATATATAAAATCCATTGGTTTATTTTTTTGTTTGTTTGTCCATTTATGCATTTGGACACCTCTGCACTGATTAGAATGAAATCAACGCGAGGTGGTCCAGTTGGGTCCTGGTCAGGTATTAAAGGGGGTTATGGTCCGGGTCAGACCTCCTGTTGATGTACACTGGCCAGAACTTTGACCCAGGGAGCCTGTTCTGAACATTCCACTGGATGGATTTGGCCGAAAACTTCACAAACCGGTAACCTTCTATCCCCGAAGACATACTAGCGGGTTGAGGTCCCGGTTGATCCTACTGTTGATGTCCACTGGCTGGATTTGGATGATATTTAATATAAAAACAAAAATGACACTGGGCAGCCTTCTCATTGATGTGTTGGAAGAGCTGCTAAGCATCTAAAATATTTATAAAATGTTGACAGTTACATCCAGCTCACTGATAACTTAATAACTTGAAGATTTAAACCCGAGCAAAGCGGGAACCTCAGCTAGTTTCCTATAGATTAGAACATACACATTGAGTGCAGAGTGTATATAATATTATCATCTACATCTACAGTATTTAAACTATATTAAATACCTATCATCACTGTGCACTATATGGGGAAATTAATGTGTATATACCTACGGTATCTATAGTATTATATACAACGCTGTCTATAGGAGGAGATCAACAGGAATCAAATTGTATTGGATGCACCGCAGGAGGGTGGGTGTGAGGGAAAGTGGAAAATGAATTACCAGGGAGAGAAAGTGCAGGTAATGAAATGTATGTTGGGTAGAATTTTGTAACTCAGTCTCACTGTTCATGCAGAACCAGGACTTGACTGTCCTGCTAACAGGGAATGTTGAGAGGTATGTTCCCATCTTACTATTCTGCAATGCAGGGCATCAAGAAGGATGAATCACATCCAGTTAACAGTGGTGCACACTGCAATACAAAGGAGAAGGCAAGGGGCTGGAAGATAAATAAAGCTTATTCATTTGTAGTCACGACCACACCATAGGATGGCCATTTCCCATCCAAAATCAAGCATTTGGGAAACCACTTTAGAAAACTCCTGTAAAAGTCACCAACTTGTGAAAGATTATCTTTAAGATCTATAGAGCCTGATTACTTAAGGAACGCATGCGCAAAACCATGAGTTACACAAAAGAACGCAATTCATGTTCACACATAAATGACACTTCTTTACATATTTACATGAATGTTTAAAACTATTTACATTTAACATTTAAGGCAAAAAAAACACCTAATCATACAAGGTCGACCAATAGGCCATTTTCTGCTCCAGCTCCTCCATGCATTTTTGCTGCTCCTTTTGGTGAGGCTTTATTTTCTGGAAGGATGCAGCAATTTCCGCCCGCATCTCTGACAAGGTTGGTGGGGGGCTGTAGGCCAATTGTACGCTTCCTCCATGTGTGCTGAAACAAATCAGAAAAAAAACACATTACATACATGTATACCTATTTTGATAAACAGACAGTATTTACTAGAGATGCCTACTGTTACATTACTTTCAAATGTTAGGGCTCTAGGTACAAATGCATTTTGGAGCACAATAGATGTTGAGCATTTGGATAGATGTTCTACATTCTGGTGTGGCCCGTGGACAGGGTGGTCTTAACAGCATTATAGGCCCCAAGGCAAACCACTACAGTGGCCCACTATCTACACAACCACTCACAGGAAGTTACAATAATTTGGTTTAGATTTGAAGTTAAAAAAAACCCATTCATATACTGACACATTGACAAGGCCATCGGGCACATTTGTGTTGCCCTGCGTGGCCATGTGTTATGATGGCTCTGTCTGTGGTTTGAGTGGTTAAAGACATTGACATTTATAAGGCCATTTAAACGTGTGACATTTAGGCTACCATTAAATCAACATGTGTGAAAGCAGGGTTTTTTTTCCCAAGGATAATGGACATCTCAATGTTATCCAATTATGTCCAGCACTTATAGCAAATACTTACTATCTCCAAATGGCTCTTGGCTGGCCGATGCTGCCTCCTGCCGACTCTCCTCCTCCAGCACCACCACCGGCAGATGCAGCTGGTCGTCCTCCTGCTCCTCCTCATCTGCCTCCACCACCGCCACCTCCTGCTCCTCCGATGACAGTGCCACTGCCACTGCCACTGCCACTGGCTGCTCCTCCTCCTCCTCCACCACTGCCCGGCGGCGTTGCCGGCGTTCCCAGCGTGCCCGGTCTGTTGGAAAAAAGGAAATATAAAAAAAATAAAAAAATCATGTTAACACAATCAACAGTTGAAAAAACTGATAGTATCATCATAATCAGGTGATCATACATATTTAATAAACTTTACATTGTTAGCAGACAGAAATATTAGCTACTAACGAAGCAAGGAGCTAAACATGATGAACACAAAGCATTTCACATGACTTGTCCCAATTTTTTTTATTTTCCATAGAGATGTGGAATTTCTCAGTGGCCTAGTGGTCAGCACTTTGCTCTCACAGCACTGGGGTCAGGAGTTAAAGTCCCTGATTATTGTTTCATATGTGTGGAGTTTGGCGGCTTGCTCCATATTTGCATGTGTTGTCTACCACACTCCCCAAACATACTACTGGCCGCCTAATTTGTTTGTTTTTTTTCGAAATTGCCAGTAGTATGTTTGTTCATGTTGGTGAATTTAAGTCTGCAAACTCCCATGGGGCTGGTAATGATGTCAATTAGTTCTCTTTACAGGACCACTGAATTAGTGCATGGATCTCAAAATCTTTGAATGATAAGTATACTTTGGAAATCACCCTTTGTTGGGACTACCTCACAGTCTAAATAGGCAGTTAAATAATGATTGATTAACTATATGTAGTACACTCCAGGCTCGGACTGGCCTGCAGGGCAGCAGGACTATCCACCGGTAGGCCCCGCCACATTATAGCCATGCCCCCTCCATTGCTAGGGAGGAGCCAAGAAAAAAAGCTGACTCCCGACTTGCATACAATTCATCTTTTGGACATACGCGAGAACAGGAAGGGACAGATGCGTTCCACGCAGGCACCTTCCTCTCCAACAGTAACAAGCACGGACCATGAGAAACATCCTCTGATTTCAGCACACTGGGTACCCGCCCACCATCTCTATATACATCGAAGCTGCAAGTAAACAAAGCTAAATTTGAAAGCATCGCAGCAATAACCATGTGATATATGTGGACAGTGATCTGAATATTTATATTGCACTAGCAGAGACTTAAAGAAATACCAATTCCCATCTACTGGACTTGTATGCTATGAACATTATTTTATTGAGATATCAGTGACTGTGTTATATCTGGATCAATGCAGCATTTATACCCACTGCCATTTGCCTCCCAGTAGCTAGACTAGTCCAGGTCTATATACCTAGGGTTGTCTGATTTTTTATGTATGTTCAATTGATGCCATACCATATGTATGTATATAGAAATCAATGCCTCATAATATAAATACTGTGGTTTAATTGGAGTATTTTATTTGTCTATATTAATGTATTTTTATGTATTTTAACCAGGATTCAATAAATTGTGATAAAACTAACATTAAATGTTATCCCACTAATTGAACCGAGCCTCTTGCTCACAGCCTAATACAAGATATAGAAAAATACGAATTGTATTCAAGATAAAAGAATACAAATTTTATTATTAGCATTACACTTGGAATAATACATAAGTCAATGAGCGCTTAACTTTTAGTATATTATTAGTTCGTAGAAAGGGATAACCTGTGTTAATGCTGCTCTTGCAACAGTAGGGGTAGAGCGCAATTCCTCCCCCCCCCCCCCATTTTTGCCAAACACTCCTGTTAAACACACTACCACACAGGTGCAGAGAGTCGCGTCTGGGCTCTCTGAACCTGCGCGGTAGTGTGTTTTTCACTTTGAGCAGGGCAGATGAGAGTAGGAGTTCCGGATATCCAACCGCCCAGAGGAGCATGAGCAGGTTAGTAACCAAGTGCGCAGTCAGCCTGTCATTTTAAAAGAGAAGGATGAGCACACTACATTCTTTATATACTACACTATGGTGCTAGCTGTCCTTCGTGGGCTGACCACTCTCCCTTTAGTGTCTGGTCTCGCCTCTATGATGGCTGGCTACACCCCTTCTGGTTGGCCCCTAGGATTGCAGTCTCCCAGTGGGCCCTTCATGCCCCAGTCCGACACTGGTACACTCTGTAATCTGTTTGCATCTTATGGGAGCTTGTAAAAATTTGTCTAAACACTAAGGTGTTTGGTATTTGAAACATGCCTTTTAAATCTTTGCCCAATAATGACAACACATCTGACACTCCAAAAACCACCCTTAATGTTCCGATTTGTCACACAAAAATATTTAGGTCAGTAAATTGTCAGCAGACAAATGTAGGAGACAGAAGGCAAAGCATTTTGGGTGCACTGGAAGGGGCATGATCTTTATAGTGTGCTTGCACATTGTAATGTAGGCCATGTCAGGTGATTAGGGTGAACATATCGCACAGATATGTGTACACATGGTTTTTGCTATTAATAGAGAACTCACTTATTCTAATCTCCCGCTGGAGCTCTTCCACAAGCTGGGGCTGGCGGCGCCGGAGATCGCTCCACCGCCGTTGCAGCTGCACAATAGTTCTCCAGATGTTATACCGCTGCCAGAGATGTCTGCACATCCTTTCATAGGCCCACAGCTTGACATCGTTGGAGATATACCTCCCAAAAGGTACATTGTCCATACCCTCTGTGAGGACTCTCAATTCTCGCCTACTGAAAATAGTAGCCCTCATTTTGGAATGCTATCTCTCACTCAAAATGGAGGGTTCTGCGTTCCGATTGGTTCTCAGAGCACGTATGGGCGTGCGCACATCACACTCGGATCTTTCAGACACCTGTGTGTAATGGGTGCCTCTCCCACCAAGAACATGGCGCCCGTCGCCGATGAGATGAGTACTCTATGTGTTGCAGTGAGAAAACATTAACGTACACCTCGCTTCTCTATTAAATCAGTTATTTAATCCCACTTGTCCCTTTTTCTTTTCTCCTGCAAATTTGAAATTTCACTGAGCAGGCTCTGGCATACTGTGGACATAACAGTTTTTTGGGCCAGAAATTTGAACAACATGTGTCAACATTGTTAATACCAAATGGGCCTACCTGGAAATGCATGTTACTGATGTGTTTTATTGAGAATACACATACAATTAGCCATTACGCATAAGTGACCAGTAGGAAGTCTCATACTAACCAAAAAAATATAACATACAGTGTATCTGACCAACTGTAAACATCAAATCCAACCCCAGTGTGGAACTGAGCACAGAGATGCTATGGGAATGAGTAACAACAGTGTTAGCAGTTATCTACATTACTATTGTTAGTGTGTGCTAGGCTAGTCCATACACTCTAGGGGGGACATGGGGATAGTAAGTAAATCTTACACCATATAGTGTAAGTTTTGTCCTGGTGTTAGCTTGGTTTTTATGCTGTCATCAGAAGGTGTTTGAAATGGAGTATACATTTGTGGTAGGGTAATGGCTTTTCAAAGTAGAACAGTACAAATGTTTGGGGAAGGCTTGGCCTACCTGTCATTTTGATTTAAATATCTGCCTTTTATTTGGTGCATGCAATTTTTGGACTCTACAAGTTGTGTCATGGTTGTACACAGTTACCATTAGGCCTCTTGGTATTGCTTCCCTTTAACAAAAACCACAGTGGCAGTTGGTCACAGGATGGCCATGCAGACATGGCATATTCCTAGCCTATTAGCTAGGTAGCCACACCAAACTGCTTATTGATTAGATTTATATCCAAACGCACCTTTGTGTCAACCACTATGTTCGGGGTTGGGTTTGGAATCTCACTACAGATTGTGTGCCAGTGTTCTGTACTTACTGCTTGCCAATCTGGAGTACGGACACTCTGCTGGGTGAGGAGAATGTTACTGTGGCCTCAGACTGCTATTATGTGCCACACTATGAACGTATTTGAGCTACCTTACACGTAGACACATGTTAAAGCAGCCATTGGTCTTACTCTACAGAAAATAGTTCAAACATAGAAATTACACACACCTTGCAGATGTTCCCAACATGAATGTGTTTTAAGGTTAGTTTTTTGCAAGCCCCATTAGCAATGTGAATGCTAGTGCAAATTAACTAATTCTTACACCCCAATCCAATATGAACATTTGAGTTCACATCCATAATACTTATACCTCTGAATTTGAAGGCCACTAAATATACAATATGACAGGTGTGTGCAAAGGAAAATCCCTAGATTTCACACACATTTTACTAGGCTTAAAAATGTTTATATGTGCTGCTGCAAAGGAACATTGCATGACTGCAATACACAATATAGTGAAAGTGTAACATATGAAAAATAGCTTATGAGGCCACCCAACAGTGCTGTCCAAAAGGGACATTTATAAATATGTTGTGACCAACTCCAACAGATGCCTAACTTGCATCTGACTCAAAGACCTTGGTCTTGAATATGTGGACTTTGTGTGCAGCATTTGTCTGTGGCCACAATTCAAAACAAAGTTGCATTTGAGTTGCAAGTGTTTTTGGCCCTGTTGCCTTCTACAGGTCCTAGAATATAGAAAAATTATCATATACAGCGCTTCATGAATTGCAGCAAGAAAGTAACCTTCAGAAAAACCGTACAAAAGTTTTAAATAGATATAACAAAAAATAGGGAGAAAGACACTTTCTACACTATCCGTTCTCACTCTAACATACAATACAATAAAATAAGGAACCAATATCTCCTTTTCAAGTAATGTTAATTGCCATATAGAAGGTAGAGACTTCACAACTTCAGGATATTTAATCCCCACAATCAGAAATAGACTTACAATTTGTATAAGCCCGTGTTCCCGTAGCAGGTACTTGTAATGAGGAAACCTGATCTTGTCCGCCCGCTTTTCACATATGGTAACAATCAGAGTACTTCAGAAGTCTCCCACATGTCTCGAATACCACATTAAAAAGAAAGATGAAAACATCTAGTGTAGTATGTTAAAACATTTAATACAAAACATCCAAATACAACAGGGGATGCAGTTGCCCGTACCGGATAATTGAAAGAAAATCGCATGGATAGTTAAAGATGTTCCGGAGCTCCTAACCATAGCATTTTCTGACAATGATGTAGAATCACGAGAAAGGGTTCCCGGTCCGTCTGCTGTCCACTTCACCAACGCGTTTCAACTGCAATCAGTCTTTCTAGGAAGTGTGCCATTCAATGCCATCAACATTTAAGAAACACTTTGACAGAGGTGTTGTGCAAATCGCTATATGTGCACAGACCATGTTGAATGTGCACAATATCACATTTTAAAATGCACCACAACCATAGAGACTATACTAAATACACAAATATCTGTAAAATTAAATGAAAACCACTACATATAGTGTGAATTCAGGGGTGGACCAGTATGTGGCTAAAGGGGCCAAAAACCAAACATGGCCACAATATATTGGACAAGTAGACATGTCCCTAAACATGCCCCAAAGGACTATGTATGGATTATTGGGTATGACAATACAAATAACAGCAGTATAGTAGTCAGCAGATACTTGATTGGGACTGATTGATGACACTAATGCATGGTCACATTTATTGTAAACAAACATGAGTCTATAGTTTCAGCACAATACATAGCAAATAAGACAGTGGTCTTTGTGGCAAAGTTACTTGCATCAAGAGTAGACAATCTGGCCAAAGTCAAGAAACATAAGCAGCCTAGGAGCATTGGATAAATACTTCAACGTGTAGTGAGACACAAACTGCTGAACTCCAAAAGGCACACCAGCTTGGCCTGTAGAATGGAAAAACAAAACATTACTTCTGCAAGATTTGCTCAAATACTAAATTAAAGAATGTACTTAGTATATGCATTGGTGCACATGAAGGTGTCCCCTGGAATGTAACCTGGAAAGCTTGCTTTAGCTGTGTGTTGTGCATCATTGGTGGCTTGAAAGTCCTCCCACAAAAAATAGTTTCCAAATGTGCAAAATGCCTATTGACCACAAGGCCGAGCAGCAAATTAATCTCACACATGTACTGTTTTGTTGACACTAAAATTTAAACCAGCAACACCACTTTACTGTAACATATTAGGCAAAACAGTAGAGACTTTCATTCCTCCACAGCATACCCCATGGCCACATCCTGCCAAGCATTGGGGACAGCTGGTGTTCCATATTAATTTATATCATTTGTACACAAATGATTTCTTGCCATACCTCAATAGAGAGATATTCGAAGGGAGATTTTGCAACAGGTGCCTATAGTACAGGAGCAGTTATCTAGGTAGCAAGTGACCCAGAAGAGACCTGTGTCTAGATGGACAATGGAGTGAAGGATGTGTAGGATGTTAATCAGTGTCCAAAGCAGCAGAGTTACAATTGAATGAGTATCTCCAAAACATTCTACATAATAATTGGGGATAATACATTTACAGTAAGCAACTGAAACATTAAAAAACTATTAAACAACTTCTTTCTAAGCATTGCTTAGAAGTGTAGCAAGGCAGCTCATGCAGGAACCCATAATGCCTGTCTATGTTTCAAATATCAGATAGAAAGCAAACAACCTTGGGCCAATTTAAAGTAACAATCATTGCCTGTGTTCTTTGTACACCTGCACTTTCAAGCATTAAAATCTACAATATGTTATCTTAACTGTAACACAAGTCCACAAATGACATAATAGGATCATAAATATATACTTACACGCTGAAAAAGTCTACAAGTCCATGTCAGTTGCCTTCTGGATGTAATGGACATTTGCAATCCACCTTGATTAATTATTTTCAGGTGAGCCAGACATGTCCCAACCAAGGCCTGTTAGTACACAAAGGAAAGCCTTTAGTTTTGCTATAAACACAACAATCATCAACATTATTGTTCAAACTGTTCTGCCTATAAAAGGCACATCTGATAAGCTCCATAATTCCACACACAAGCCTTCCAGCAGCATTTCGATTTAGCAAAAATCAAAGGTACACTTTTGATTCCCTCCCAAGTATCTGGTCCCAACATTTGTATTTGTTTCTTAAAAAGAAAAATCCATTAACATAAATCCCAATACAATAGTTTGGGTGGACTGACAGATAGTACCCAAAGTGTGAAAAACCATATTGATCATTTTTTTTTTTTTAACCTTGCAAATCCATGTTGAAGGTTAGGTGTCAAGGCTCCACATTTTCGTGAGGGCTGGTGATCTGTGGAATAAACATGCACCATGGCAATTTGGCTATACCACATAAGAGTTTAAATAATAGGTATAAGACTGAAATGCTTCACAACACCATGCCCCAAAAAAAAAAAAAAAGATTACAAATCAATAGTCAAATTAGACACATTAAAATGCTCATTAAACCTGCAATACAAAATGCACTGTTATTGTGGAACATCAAACATCTTGAAAACATTTAAAGTGCCTATAACACAGTAACTTTAAATAACACTCAATACAAATAAAATGCAATTAAGGAAACCAGCAGCAGCAAAACACAGTACTATCTATTGCTTTCTAATCTAACAAACTTTTAGTGCGCATGAAGGTGTATTTTATAGGTAATTGTAATAAGCTAAGTATATGCAGGTGTATAGGCCAGGTATCAGCTGACGAGATCTGATGCTGGGTCTATGCAATGGTGGTTATGAGTAACTCTCTTTTATTTTATACTGATTAAAACAAGTTTGTGTTTAGTTCTTATAGTATAAATATCTGATATTCATTAGACTACACATTGCTTTCTTGATTTTCACATCACCAAACATGATCCTTTCTGTCTGTTACTAAGAAGGTGTGTTCAAGTGTTCAATTAATTCTGTTGAAGGACATTTTTGTGTGCAAATAGTTCATGTGCAGTTTGGTGTGGGTATTTCCATCTGAACTATACCTTAGTGGCTAAAGAAATGAGCTGTCAATGAGAAGGTAAAGAGTTTGAACCCTGAATGATTCCTGTATGTGGCTTAACTTTGTCTCTTTCCATGTTTCACTTTATCTATTACACTCTGTCATTTATCTAAGAGTGCTTTAGTATCTTTTGGTGTGTAATATGCATGTTGAACAGTGTGGTCAGCTACAACAGAGAAAAGCAGTTGGTGCAAATTACTTGATTGCAAAGACATAGGAAATCTCTACTGGCAAAAGGGGAAAAACCTAAGTGTCCAAAATCACCTTAGAGACAAAGGAATAATTGGAAGTGCTAGCAATATTATTATACTTTGGGTTTGTATTAATATACATAGCTACATTTCAATATGCAGACATTTTCACTCTGCATGTACCAAATCTGTATGTGTTTAATATTTCTAAGTATTGGCCTTTTAACAAAGTTTTATGAAAAACAACTTATGATTGAAGTAGGTGGTCAGCTTGTAGTTCTGACATTTCCTTGACATGTTGTTTTCATCACTTGTACATTGGCGTAGCAGTTACCTATACTACCTTGCAAGCCTGCATGCGTTAGTTCAAGTCCTCACCAATGCTCTTGTCTCTGAGGGATCATTAATATGCTTGCCATATTTGTGTTGATGTTAAAAGTGTTCCTGGCTAAAGTCACGTGTAATTTGCAAAAATGTAATATTTTTTCTTTTGCTTCATAGTGGTTTTGCATGCAAAAGCACCATCAACAAGTGTCACATTATCCATTTCACATTGACAGTAATTAGAATGGTGGTTGTGGTTATTGTAAAGAGAATTAACATCAACATTTATGCGAACGTTGACTGTTAGTGCTATAAAAAAAAAAAATTTTTTTAAATCATGCACGCTGCACTCCATTCCGGAAACCACAATGAATGGCAAATGGAGTGTGCACTCCATTCCGGAAACTGTCATGAATGGGGAATGGAGTGTGCACTCCATTTTGGAAACTGTCATGAATGGCAAATGGAGTGTGCACTCCATTCCGGAAACTGTCATGAATGGGGAATGGAGTGTGCACTCCATTCCGGAAACTGTCATGAATGGGGAATGGGGTGTGCACTCCATTCTGGAAACTGTAATAAATGGGGAATGGAGTGTGCACTCCATTTTGGCAGCCGGAATGGATAGGGAGTGATAGTAGAAAATATATCTGCCTAGCATACCAAACTGCAGTGTAGAGGCCTATAAAAGTCAGGCCTCTTTACTGAAGAGGCAGCAAGCAGCATAGTGCGCTATATTATATATTTATTTATTTTTTATTTTTTTTTACATTTGTGAATAAAATACCAAATATTAATATGTGTGTTTGTTTAGCATATTTTTTTAAAATTTTTCATACGCAGAGTATGCTTCTAAAGGCTTTTAACAGTTGTTGCGCTAGGTGTTTTGGATTTAAACATGACCCCGGCCTTCCTTAACTTTTGTCAAGGATTTGAGACAGGAGTGATGTCAGTTTCACTCAACTGGACAGAGGGAACGCCTACTTCTCAAGTGAAAAAGCAGAACGCCTACCTTACTAAAATGATATCTCATCTCCGCCCAGTCCGCGCCTACTCTCCGCCCATTCCCATCCCTTTTTTCTCAAGTGGTCAGCAGCCATCTCAAATCTATTTGCATTGGACTTTTAGATTGCGTTGACTTTGAGAGTAGTATCTGCCGTGATTGCGTAGCGTATGTGGCGTTTTGCGCTTCTCAAGTGTTGTTTCGCGCATGCACAGCACAAATTAGCAGATGCGTATGCGTTTGCGTTCCTTGATGAATTGGGCCCACCATTCTTATCCACAAACAATAACAATGTAATTGTACATAGGTATATGATGTCTTAGTATTGAAATAAAGCCAAATAAAATCGAGAAATTTAGTTTGGATCATGTTAGACTTTTATGTGGAATTTCAATTTATTAGTTTTAAAAAGGAAATGTAATTTATCTTACAAGTATATAAAATATAGCAAACTACATACAATAATATGTTACTGTATATTTAATATAAAATAACATCTATAGGGGATTTTTAGAATTAAGCTGATCACCTAACACTTGCATTCAACCTTGCAGCACATTGTTCGGCCAGATATGTTCAACTGCTAACCATTCTGTGATCTAGTGAAGACAGGAAGTGATGAATAAAAAGTTCTCAGTCCAGTAGCACCCTGTTTCTTGACATTCCTCACCCACTTTTTAAACATAAGCCCCAGTTTCTTCTGCAGACACTACTGCAGGTTTTATGCGGTCCCCCGCAAGGTGAACCAACTTCCTTCTGGGCTGTGCGCAGCCTCCAGCGTTCACTTGTTGCACCTTGTTATATTCTTGTAGCCGCCAGCACCGTTCAATTCCCATAGCCTCTGCGGGAAGTCTTGGTCTCTTGCTCCAGTAGCTACTCTGAGCCCTACTGCTTGAGAACCCTACTGACTGCCTTTCCCTGGTTGTCTGGAGTCCTACCTGGCTAAGCATTCACCTACCCCAGTCCCTTTCTGCACTGGGGTTACTCATTTCCCTGCTTATGGACTGGCTTCTTGCAGGAATCCTGCTGCTCACTATCTCCTACAGGGACTACTGAGAGTAACAGTCATCAATATCCTGCTTTCTATGCTGCCTTCTCTCCCTTCTGTGTCTGACTCTCACTGTTGCAGCCCTGCCCTAACATATTCTTGCAGGCTACACAGTTGACTATGTAGCAGTTTATATCCCTTGTTAAACCTAACCACATGAACTGCTGCCTGAGCCTGACTAATGTTCTCCTTTTCCCTATGTGATCGGTACTGCCTTCCCCAAGGGCCTGAGCTATGAACCAATCCCGATATTTGGGTGGGACTACCAACCTGTACTTCTGATTTGGGCTGGACACCGTATAGAGTAACCCGTCCAACCAAGCACATTCATCTACCACCTAGTCTTATATGACATATCTGCTAGTGACCACATCCCTTCTAGATCTGGATCTAGTAACTGGGCTTCTTGCAGTCTAGATTTATCCTCCTCCCCCCAGGACTAACCCCCCCTCGGGATGGTCTTTGCTACTCACCCTCAGAGGCCGGAGATGGAAAAGATAGGTTAATGACACCCGCTTGTCATTGGTGTGTAGGGGTGGATGTTCTTCCTCTGCCTGGTGCTCCCTTTTCCAAGGGCATCTTTTCCAACAAAATAATTCCTGATGTCTTGCCCCAAATCATAGCCCAAAATCACCTCATTGGACATTCCCACCATAACTCCCACTTCCGCTAGGTTGTTACAATGGCCCCAATGCAACTGGACTTGGGCTGTTGGGATCTCTGCCCATCACCCATCCGCCATCCTAAAGTACTTGTTGTGGATAATTCTTCTGGAATCCACCAACTCGGTCCGTACCAGAGTGATGGCTGCCTCAGAGTCCCTAAGTCCTTGGACTTTTCTGTCATCCACCCACACAGGTTGCAAGCTTCTGTAAAGGCATCTTCCTGTTGTTTGCCTTATGCCAGCCACAGCATTGCAAGTGACAATTACCCTCCTCGTCTTTGGCGCATCGGGGTGGTAGTGTTTGTTTTTCAGGGAGTGGCTCCTGCCAACAACCCCCATGGGTGGGGAATGATCTGATTGAGCTCCCTTCCTGGGACACTCCTATCGAAGATGCCCCCATTATCCACATCAATTACACCCCTTCCAGACTTGTCCCGAGTGTGGTATCGCTGGGCCTCAGTTGCTGGGTCACCTTGGGCTTTCACTCTGCCTCTTTTCTATTTTTTCCCAGTACTTTGCCACCCAGTCCTGAAGGCTGGGTAATATCTCAGTCAGCCCTGCTTTTACCAACTCAAATCCTTTTCTCCGGATCCACTGACCGAGGATGTGCTGCAGCTCTTGGCGAAGCTGATCATAGTCATAGCTTCCACCGTGCACTGCTGACTGGCCTGGGGTGGGGGTGGTCTGTATGGTAGCTGTGATCTCCTGTAGTCCTACTGGCTGCTCCTGAGAGAGTAGGGTAAGGTCTGAGGATTCCAGTAGCGCCTGCTCCTCGGCCAGTGAGGTGGTATAGTATCATATCCCAGTCTCCCTGGACCATTCCCCCACCACATCTGGGAATTTCTCCTGACTTCCCTTTATAAAGTCCATCTCAGAAAGTTTTGCACATATGAATCCCTCATCACTCAGCACCAATATATGAGGTTGCTCCTGGTTCTCACCCGACTCCTTGGCTTCCAGGATTTCTGAAACATAAGTACCAACTTAGACGGCTACCACTGCTGGGAGCTCACCTATTTCCATCCTGCCCGCATCATTGAGAAGGCACGGGTCCCATTTGCGCAGTTTTTTCACTAGTTGTGGCCTGAAGTCATCCTGGGTAGTGTCAATTTTCCTAGCCCGGCATAATTCCAGGAGTTCATCCAGTTTTAGTGAGCTATAGTTGTTCATGGCTCACGTTTCTTGTAACTCCTCTGATATACTTCCTCTGGATGTTGTATAGCCCGTGCTGTGCTGTACCTACAAGGCTCTTGAACCACAACTGCTTGCGTCCTTTGCAGCCTTTTCAGTTCTTGCAACACCGGACTGGGTGATCCCACTGCTCCAAACCAATTGTGAGGATACCATCCTTAGCTGGGATGGCAGTTACCCTCTGTGGGATTCAATTCACTTGAGTAGACCAGAATATATCCAAAATAAGGATTATTATTACAACACCACAAGACGTTCACAAGATACAGGGTAATTTGGTAGCATGTATCCTCCAGCAGCCTCTTGCAGTCAGCACTCCAAAACAATAATCTCAGTCTCTTTCAGAGTCTTGTCCTCCCGCAATATTACCACTACCAATTAGCTAGACAGTTACAGTGTCACCCAGCCTGGGTTACTGGCTCACACAGACCCTGTCCTGGTAGGGTTTCCTCCATGGCACCACGATGCCTGGCCCAGAGTCCTTTTCGCTGATGACTTGAACTCCAGGATCCTCCAAGCTAGAATACCTCTCTTGGCATTCTCCTCTCCCTATATTCTTGGTTGTATACACAGGGAGTAGGGTCAAATGTCTCAATCCTCCCCCTTACAGCAGGGGTCTATCAGTGGATACTTTAACTGTTAGACATACTGTCTCTGTTACCTTGATTATACAATGGAATGGATTGATTCAATTAGCTATTTGGCTGAATACACTAAACAAAGGGTTACAGTTTAACATCAAGGAATGACACTTCACGCTTGCGTGAAACAACAAAACATTTGACACATTGTATCTGCCACATTACACAATCTGAGTTTGTGATACATTCTGATACAATGACATATATATTGATACATTTTAATACATTTCCCAATGCTATTTCAGCCAGTATATTATTTTGGAGACACATTGCATATCATCTAGAAGTTCTAACCTAATTACCTCTCAGATTACCTGCTGACCTAGCTAATTAACTTTTGCCGCCAGCTAGTTAACTCAGACATTGTTCTGATTACAAGCCAAATCTTAGCTGCACCTCATAACAAGCCGCATTTGAGACAAATGGTAATTACATTAGCTAGCACAAGCAAAATGATTTCTGCTGTCCTGTTATTTTCACACAGTATTGCAATATTCTTTATTTTTCTAATACATACAGTATTGTAGGTAATAGCAAGGACAAAATGTACCTAATAACTTGAAATAATAATACACATAATACACTGATGCTCTGGTGTATATACTTAGACTGGACCAAGAATTAAAATCATTAACATTAAACTGTGAGAAACGGGTGAATAAAATTTTCTCAGTCCAGTAGCACCCCGTTTCTTGACAGTCAGTATCAACTGTGAGCAGCTGTATATATGTATATATCATCTGTTACAACAAGTTCTGAAATAAAACCAACAAATTGGTTAAGTCTAAAAGCTTCTTGTGGTTTAACATCTACCACCAATGTCAGTGACACCTATTACCTATAACAGCACAAGGGCATTGATAATAAGTTTCTGCCAATAAAAGATTGCAATACAACCAAGTGTTTCCATTAACTTCAACACACTGCTTTTTCCAGTCATATGGCAAATGTTGTTTAAGTACCTTTAGTAGAGTTGGTGGTCTTCTCTCCTGGTGCTCTTAACACCTGTCTCTCGCCATCATCTCTCCCTCAAGTCTGTCTTCTCGCCTGTCTCTCTATAATTCTATGCAATTTGAAGATGTGTAAATGCAGTGACAACTTCCTCATTGAGATAATTTGATTAATTCTTGCACCAGGAGTTTCAGCATTTGCTTATCGAATGCTTTTCTATTTTTTATCACTAGGCAATCAATTTTTTCCACATGTCTGGAGAAGCTGGGCAGGGCTAGAGAGGGGTAATGTACGCTGAGTACAGTTAGGGCATGTACGTGCAATTGTGAACAGATATAGGCTGGGGAAAAAATGTAGCTATGTCTGAAAAAGCCATATTATTTGAGGATGGTTGAGTGCAGGTTTAAACGGTGGATGATGATGACGGTTTCCGGCATGCGTGAATTAGCTGTTTGCTTAAGCTGATTGGTGCTTTCTTTGTTCTTTGTTCTTTCTTGATGAATGATTGCTTTGCTAATTTTGGAGTAGGCCAATGTTTTTTTCCACATACACTAAATCAGTTCATAAATAGAATACAAATTACCTATTGATTTGTAAGACTTAGGCAACATTTCATTTCACTTCACCACACTGTTAGTGAATCAGCTTCTACGCATTCTTCAACAAAATTAGTTGAAAGAAAATAGATCTATTCATCATATGTGTGTACTATTATTTTAATGTTGGGAGGGGAGGGAGGCCTAATTACTAAATGTGGCTGCTATTTATTTAATACCAGGACTGGTTGGCGTTTTCTAAATTTCATGTACCATTTTGTTTTTTCTAATAGGGCATCCAACATTCCAGGATCCAGACAAGCAGCAACTGATCTAAAGAAACCAGTAGCCACAGGTGGCGAAAGTGACAAGAACAGGTAGGATAGAGCAGGACAGTTGGCAGACTGTCCTTCTCTCTCCTATCTGGTGGGACAGTCTTAAATGTGGGTGACTTTCTCGTTTAGTCAGGGACAGTTGGGAGTTGGGTGGTATGTCTTGCTTTACATTGTACTACTTGTGAAGGTAAAGATGCATGCACCTAACAGTAGTGCACACAGTTTTGCCTGTGTCAAAAATGTATCTAAAATAATAACCACCCTGTCTTAAGTGCCCCAGGCCCACCAGAGTCTTATTTCAGCTCTGGTGATACTTTAGTGGTGCTTGCATTGATCCCATTGCCTGCCTTCTAAATTGCACTGGTCCCATTCTCAGATCACATTGTTGAACCTATGGCTACCTCTCATTGCACTGACAATATCATTTATCCTTGGAATAGCACTCTCCTTCATGTATGACAATGTCTGTTAACCCTACCTGCACTGTTTCAAACACCCCCTATCACAGGGCACAATAGGGCTCATACACAATTGTTACAAAAAAGTGTTTTCTTTCAAATGCTTGAAGCATCCCATCTTTGTGGTGATCACACTGGATAGCGATTTATTATAAGGATTATTTTGAAACACATAGATAGATAGAAATATATGGATATATATATATATAAAATATAAAATATTAACTATATATATATATATATATAGATAATAAAGATGCAATAGTGCTTGAAGTGCTCATATGCTGCTCTTGCAGACTGATCAAATACAATTGTGTCAATATGTTTCGTAATAGTTAAACTTATTAAACAGTCTCAGATATGTTTCTATGAAGGAAATATTGGAAGGATGTGTTAGTAGGCAACTTAACAAGTTTGAGCACAGTGGCAAAAACCAATTTGCAGATCATGTATTCTTATAACACAGGACTGGCAGCTTTTTCCCTGCATTGACTTAGAGATGACCCACTGTGTCTTAAGTTATCACAACCAGGTTTTCCTAAACCAATTTCCAGTAGTTCTAAATCCCACCTACTTTTGTGCTGCCCCACCTACAGTTGCCTTGGTCCCACCCACCTGAGGCCACTTCAAGAATTTTTTCCAGGGCCACTTTAAGTTCCCTATCTGCTCCTGTGTGAGGCCAATGATCTGTACTTGGATATAACTGCAAAAACCAGCTAACCATGGTGTTCATTTCTAGCAGCGCCTTTTCCCATAAAGCATGATATGTTCACCAGTACTCTCTTACTCCCAGGACTTAAGTGCGTGGTTGCACAATATTATTATTAGTGGATTCCTGTGGCACAAAGAATATATAAGAGACCCAATATAGAAAGATGTGTAACAAATGATAGACTCACAGATAGCAGTGTAGACAAGGTGTAGATCCACCGGCAGAATTCATGGGTAAGGGTGCAGGCAGATGCAGACAGAGTAAGCAGTCCATATCCAGTCACAGGGTCAGAACATTAGGCAACAAGCAGGAGTCAGGAATGCAGGATACAGCATTTAATGCCAGTGACATGGAGAAGGATTTTCTAGTTTGAAAAGAACAGGCAGTCAGTCAGAGGGAAGCTACCGGAATGAGTCCCCTAAACAAGATATGTGCAGTATGATCATGTGATCGCCTGTACATTCACTCCAGCTGCATTACATTTGCCCTGGAATCGGGCGGCTGCAAGAGTAGCACCCCTATCTCTATCACTAACAGACTGAGGCTCAGAGTGCTTGATACATTTGCATACAACAGTCAACAAAGGAATATGGTACATTGTGCACAAATGTTCTGTAGCCCATAGTAACCAATCAGTTTATAAATATCAGTTTTTAAACTGTACTGAAAATAACCTCTATAACCTAATTGGTAGCTATGAGTTTCAGCTAGAGGAGAGATAAAGTACAGTGCAATTTAGGATGGAACAAACTATTTTGCAGAGGTGTGAAGTTCTTTTTAATCAATCTTCAAGTTTTGCTTTTGTTTCCACCAATTTTACACCAAATGCAGAATGATGGGAATAGTCTGCAAATATTTAGCATTTTTAACACATACTTCAATGTGCATAGACTATCCAGAAACTAGTCACTAGGTGTCAGCATGTAATGTGTGCTGCCATGGTTCATTTTAGAGCTGCCATGGTGCCCAGTATTTGCCCTGTTTATAAATTACAAAATGAGAACAGTTTATATGTTCTTTTCAAATGAAAATTTTTATAATCGCAGAGGGAAAAAAATTAAGCTTTTATTGCAAACAGGTCAATGAATTTTAAGATTATATTATTAAAGTCCATATATATGACATAATTTGGTAGCTTTATGATTATCTAGTAAATAAAATGATCAATATAAACAGATTATATTAAAACAAAATAGATAATGCTCCATAAAAGAAATTAAATAATCCCCTGCTGTGAGAAAGCATATCTTGGAAGCCCATAGATAAACAGGGAGCATCTGTGGCTATGGAGAAAGGAGTTATATGTGTACCGAGGTAAACACAACGTAGCATTATAATCACATAATTATATAAATATGTTTTTAAGATCTGACAATCCTGGAATTGCTGTTGATAATTAGTCCCACAGAAAAGAACTCTTCTGTTAAATGAATCATCATTTTGCTTATTGTTAGAGTTTATAGTTACAGGGGGTGGACAAACAAATGCAAATATCTGAATAAATATGGACTCCACTTACTCACATGGACTATTTATAATGCATTGAGCTGAGAGATGTAATATTTCATGCTTTAATTTTTAATTAGAATATCAGTTAATTCTTTAACACAAGCTTTTAAGAAACAATGTATTTTCAGTGGTTCAAGCCAAGTAGAAATAAGTGAAATCTGTAAAACTGTTCCACAAAATATTTGCATTGTTAAGCATGTAGTCATGAAATTATGCATGTTTTGTAACTTTGAATTTGGCCTAAAAGGGTTCTCTCATCAGCCTTCACATGACTGCTTTGCAAACAGTTGTCATTCTGTCAGTTATAGAAGCAAACTCTGGCAGATGAGCGGTTTGAGTCTGGAGAAATCCGACAGATGTGTATTTTGGGGTACCAAGGCAAAAAAATTCATATTGGGAAGATGGCAGATCCTGCGAGTTTTGAATTGATATCTTCTGGACATAGCACTCTCAATCAATATATATATATATATATATATATATATATATATATATATATATATGTATATGTATATATATATATATATATATATATATACATAATATGTGTGTATATATATGTATATATATATATATATATATATATATATATATATATACATAATATGTGTGTATATATATGTATATATATATATATATATATATATATATATACATAATATGTGTGTATATATATGTATATATATATATATATATATATATATATATATATATATATATATATATATATACATAATATGTGTATATATATATATATATATATATATATATCTTTTAAAATCAAAGTGTTTCAATTTGAACGCAGTTGTATGAGGGGTAGTAAGTATCAACTGCATGTACTACTGCTGTACTACTAGACAGTCAAAACACAGGGTGCTGTTAGAATCTGAGCAACGCACCATTAAAAAAGGATATTTGTATAAGAATTGCAAGGTGACAGTTCCTCCCGTTTTCTATTTCATTGGGCGTTCACCTGGTGTGGTGGCAGCTACAAGTTGCTCCAACTTCAAGCAGCTTTACTCCTCTTGCCAATCATGGGTTAATGTTCACATCAGGAGCATCCCAGTATTAGTACTGGCAGTAATAGTACTTATTCAACCTCTACTAAAGAAAAAGTTTATGTGGGAATAAAGTGTAAGAAATTGTGCTCCAAATCCAATCACTGTTTTTCAATCTCAAAGGAAATATCAGCTCTTGATATAAGGATTAAGGAAAAAGTTACTGATGAATGTGATGATTTGTCAAAAAAATGAAAATAGCTAACATTCCATACAACACCTGCAGTGGCACAAAAAGGCTCAGACCATGTCCACTTTTTGCTAGTAGTGGTCTTGTTACCCATACTAGAATGTCCATTGCAACAGAGAGTGCCCAAACGCAGGGCCGGATTTACCGCTAGGCAACCTAGGCACCTGCCTAGGGCCTAGTGGCTCTCGGGGGGCACAGCTGGGGGGGGACAGGAGCAATTTTTTTTTAAAAAAAATAATTTCGGCCCCTCCCCCGACTCACGGCACCCCCCGCGACTCGTGCCGGGGGGGGGGTGCCGCGAGTCGGGGGAGGGGGGGTCGGGTGCCGCAAATCGGGTCCCGGCAGCCTCTTCTCCTCTCAGTGTCTCAGTGATAGAGAGAGGAGGAGAGGCTGCCGGGACTCGACGAGCGATCACGTGACTCTTTTTATTTTTTTTTTATTTTTTTTTAAATCTGGACTGACCGAGGAGGAGCAGCGCGCCGGAGAAGAAAGGCAATAGAAAGGTAAGTAAAACAACGGAGGGACAGAGGTGGTGATGGTGAAGGGGCACAGAAGTGGTGATGGTGATGGGCACAGAGGTGGTGATGGGCACAGAGGTGGTGATGGTGAAGGGCACAGATATGGTGATTGGCACAGAAGTGGTGATGGTGATTGGCACAGAAGTGGTGATGGTGAAGGGCACAGAGGTGGTGATGGTGAAGAGGCACAGAGGTGGTGATGGTGATTGGCACAGAAGTGGTGATGGTGAAGGGCACAGAGGTGGTGATGGGCACAGAGGTGGTGATGGTGATTGGCACAGAGGTGGTGATGGTGATGGGCACAGAGGTGATGGTGAAAGGGCACATGTGATATTGTGAAGGGGCAAAAGTGACAATGAAGGGGCACAGTGTGATGATAGAGGGACAAGAGCACATACTTGGATTTATGCGTATTATTTTTGCAAACAACTTAAGTAAGTATTTCTGCCCTGACTTCAATATTTATTAAGTTGTTTTGACCCAACTACTTAAAAAAACGGGACTGCTTGGTAATTATTTAGGGGTGCCTTTTTCTGCAGCAGGGTGGCCTTGCTCTTTTCACAATAACAGTATTCTGCCTAGGGCCCTATGAGGTCTAAATCCGGCTCTGCCCAAACGGCGTCTTCTGTAACTTCCCATGTACCACCTTCTCAATATAAGTGTAGGTCTGTCACCTTCAAAATAGATGCACACACATAAGTGCATGAATAGAACACTGAGGCTGAAGAACAAATTGAGTATTCTCCATGTGTGCTATATGTGAGTTTACTATTTCAGATTCTTTAATTATTTAGCAGCCTCCTTCCAAAATTACTCAAACATTTGGAAATGTGAGCATTAGTAATAATGATGAGGATTTAGACATAGAAGATGAAGATGCTACTTTGGAATTTAATGTGCAACAAAATGAGAGGAGTAATTGTGGATATGAAAAGGATGAATGTGTTGTATTTGAACAAGAGGAGGAGGATATTTTGTAGAGTATCTTAGAAGATAGTCCAATGTCCAATGATAGTTGAACCTATGGATTTTTCACTGGTACACTCAAATCTGCCCTATCTGAGCTGCTGTACTATGAGTCCAGTTACAGGGAAGATCTGTTTATTCCACATGGCTGTTTTTGTGAATCAATGTCCTTGACTTCTAGCTCACTATTGCCAAAGGTACTTACCCACAAATTGCCCAAAGTAAAAGTTCTCTCTGTGTCCGCGGGACTGATGATGAATATGTTAGGAATCTTTTGACTGTTACTGTAAATGGACAAACAGTCACAATATCAACTGCAATTGCTGCCTTATCTTTTAATACTTGGCAGAGACTTTCCACTGTTGAAACAGATCATAAGCGAGATCAGCTAGACACTGCAGCAATTGAATTATGGACTGAATGTCCAGCTATGAAGGGCAAATTTGAGGAAAAAGGAGAGAAAAAGTGTCATGCTCTGCAACAAAACCTGAACCACAGTACTGTTTGCGAGAATAAACCTCCACTAGCTAAACGGATGGAAAAAAGACAAAGGCAAGCTGCACAAGTTCCAAAGCAGAACTGATTCCAGACATCATTTGTTGGTCTGAGGAATCAGATTGGCCAGTTTTATCTAACTTGTTTCCACTGACAGACTTTGGCCGAGACCAGCTTGGAGATGCGACCATAATGAATGTCTATTACAATGTCATTGAGATAAATGAGATAGAGAAGGCTGACAGGCCTGCAGAAGGTATTGATTATTATATCTTGAAAAGTGATCTGCTGTATAGAATTGCTAAAGTTCAAGATGCAGAGTATCTTAGAATATAGTCCAAACTGAAATGGTGGGAGAAAGACTACAGACACAATATTTTCAACATTAGACAGCATGTGTGCCACAATGCAGAGAGGCAGTAATAAAATCTCATTAGAGAGACAGAGCATCTATAGACATTTTAGACAAGTAGATAGATGAACATGGGCTGCACCCAGAAGTTAAATGCTGGGAGAAAAACCTTCAACTTATTTATAATTCTCAATGTTAGATAGTCTATCTTCTTTTCTTAAAACAACCATGCTATCAGGCAGTGTTCTGTCACTATGTTTAATAGGGATTATATATTTTATTGCCATGTATATGTGCTGCTGCTTTGTCACTATCTTTAGCCAGCCAGCTCGCTGCAGCTTTTTTCCAATATTGGTGAAAATATTGACAGCTGTGAGGTAGTCAAAAATATACTATAAATGACTGTAAATGAATTTTAATGAGAAAAATTCTAATGTAGGAATAAAAACAGCTCAAAATTACACGATTTAACCAGTTATTCACAAAGTTTAATGAAATTCAAATCTCAAATCAAAACACATGAGAATTTTCGTCTAAAATCAAAAAAGCAAAGTTAGATTGCATGCCATTGACACTAACACATTTTGTTGAATTTTATAACTCATGTTATAAAAAATAAACTAACCAAATAATTGCCACTAAAATCCAACCTACTTCAACTTTAGGACAACCCCCTTCATTAATTCAAACATTATTTTTTTCTCATAAAACAGCAAAAATGTGCCATGGTAAAGCCGGGTCTGCCACAAAAACACTCATGCACAAAGTATACAATATTAAAATTATTTATTAAAACATATAAAAAAATAATAATAATTGGCAAATGCAAAATAGAAACACATATGTGCTAATATCAGTGCAAATATCAGCTTGTAGCGAAGTAGGTGCACCTACACGCTAAACATTGTATATGTACCAGTCCAGCAACTGTGTATAACAGCTCCTCTTCTGTGATATAAACAGATATGATATAAATCTCATGGGGATAGGGCTCCCTTGTTGTTATAAATAGTAGTGTGGAGCTGTGAATGATGTAGTAGGGGAGGATCAACTCCGTGAATACTGAGGGAACTCCAACAGATAATATCAGGTAACAAAGTCTCTTACCAAATCCTTGGCAATGTTTCATAAGACCAATACCTTGATATATTTTCTCTCTAGGAACGGATGTAGTCCTCCTCTAAAAGGTGTATATGAGTGTTAAACGGAGCTCCGTATCATGCTCCTATCCTCTCCACACAGACTCCAAACACTAGCGCATGGTCCCGCATACAGCTGACGTCATAGGGGTGCGCCCCCGTTTCCTACAAGATTTTCCAGAAATAGTTGGAAACTGAGCGGTCACTTAGAAGGATGTGTTGGTAAACAAAGCACTGGTGTTGTGGCACACAGTATTATTTCTGCTCATGAGCAGAAAAATCTTGTAGGAGACGGAGGCGCACCCCTATGACGTCAGCTGTATGCGGGACCATGCGCTAGTGTTTGGAGCCTGTGCGGAGAGGATAGGAGCGTGATACGGAGAAAATATATCAAGGTATTGGTCTTATGAAACATTGCCAAGGATTTGGTAAGAGACATAAAGTCCCAGCAAGTAACCCTTCTTTCCGTCAAACTCCTCCTGTTGGTCGGTGGAAAAGTTTTCTCCTCCAAAAATGATACCATCTTGCTTAATATATCAATGCACTTTGCAAGTAATCTAGGTGAACCTGCACAGTACCATAAAGTGGATTTTGCATTGCATCTCAGAAGTATTAATCTTTGTAAATGAGGCCCACTGTGTGCTTTACACTTCGCCTCCACTACTGTACTGGAATGGTCATGACACCAATGAGAAGACTCATTTGCGAACCACCCAGAGAATGCTGATGGCCTCTGAGAACATGAATGAGGTTTGGTGTGCTATAAATGCCAGGACTGTGCTTTGAGTAACAGTACAGCGCTGCAACTTACACTGAGAACTAATTTCATCAGGCCAAAACAGGATTACGCGCCTTATTTAATGCCATGCATTTAAACCTCAGCTGCACAATAACTGAAACATTAAATCTAAAAACAACATTAGATAGAATTAAGTAAAGCATTTATAAGAAGGCATTTATATCATAATTATCATTAAAGCCATTAGGTATTTACGTTTCTTTATTAAAAATCCACAGAGTCTCTTTTAGTCTTAATATTTGTAAGAGATCAACCACCCTATGTCCCAAGTGTACTGCTTCTATTCCTTGACATCTTAGGAATGATAGATTAGAGTTATGTGTATGTTTCAAGCATCTGTAAAACTCCTGACTAGTAAAACCCCTTTCCATTTTCCACTGGTGTTCATTTATGGTCCATATAACCGAACGGATTGTTCTTCCAACAAATTGAATATCGCAGGCACATGTTATTAATATTAATACTACATGGCTCGTATTACAAATTGCCTTGTCTTAAATCTTCTATATATATAAAAGAAGAAGTTTGTTTGTCTGTTTGTTGGCGAATATCTTCTACAGCTCAAGGTAATGCTGCCAAATCTTACACAGTTATTTAGTATCGTAAAAGTAACCTATTAGACCACATAGCGACAACGCAACAATACAACAAAGCGACAGAGTGACAAATATTGAAAACATAATTTTTGGGTTGCAAACAATTGTTTGACTGCTGGAAGGAAACCTTGCGACAACACAAGATAAGCAAAAAGCGACAAATCAACAAATCTTATTTTGCTACACATTACAAATCGGACTTGTGCACCGCCAGGTGACCCTGCTAGTGTTCTACGATTAGCAAAGGATTGTCTATACAAAAATAACACATTACATGGTTTGCGGATTTCCCACTGACAGTTTGCTTATTCATCTTTTGGAATAGAGCTAGGTTGGATTTTAAATTCCTAGCTCTAGAAAATGTAAATTTTGATAGAATCACCTCCAAAAACAATACATTCAAATGCATTTAAAATAAATACTCAATTATTTTTTAATCTATACGAAATCCTGAAATAAAGAGGATTTGATTATTGGAATAATTTTATATATATTGTTAATATTATGCGACATTCCATATCTATCAGTAATGTCAAAACTTCTCTTCAAATCTTTCCCAAAGAAAGAAAGGGCTTGGGTATTATGAACAGCAGTAAAAGTATGATTCCTTTTAATGTTTTGAAATTGTGTTTTTGAACATAAGCCATTTTATTTTATGTCCACTGTCAATAGGGATATACGTGTTAGAATCTGTAGCTTTAAAATGAGTATTAGTTTAAAATCTCTATTCCACACTGTTAACTCCTGTATTGTGGCTTAAAAGGTTTATTTTATCCTAATTTGCCACAAAAGCAGAGGTCAGGGGCTGCAAACTTTCAGGGGGTAGGATACTTGCTTCATCTTAAACACTTATTTCACAGACTAAATCACGCTTCCCCATTATTTCTATGAGCACTATTATCCATCTTAATGAACTAAGACAGATCTGCTTTGTAAAGGGAACTAGATTGTCAATATATGTTGTCCTTAGAGAGAGCACAAGATATAGGGATTGGAATGCTTGATTGCATCACTTTATATGGTAAATTGCCCTTTGTAGAAAAACAGATCAATAACAACACAATATTCCATAAAAAACAAGAACATGTATAACTTATAATACGTTATGAAATTATACTGGATCTTTCTGCAAAATTGTCATCACACAGTTGCTGATATTACATTTTAAACATTATAAGGTTCATCTACTAACTGTTAAAGACGCATACTGATAGCACATTTCAATGGGTCTATTTGAATGCCATGAACATAGCAAAGTGGACATTCATTTTACACTGTTTTAAATACCTCCATTCTTTTTTAAGTGCTGCCATTTGTTGGAATACGGTCAGTCCTGGGATTGCACCATACTAATATATTAGAGATGTGTGTTGACCCTCGTGTGGTTTTGGTTCTAAAACATCTTCATGTTTTGATTTTGTTACAGGTTTTGCCCTAAAATCATGAAAAGTTTTTTTTTTTGTTTTTGGATCTGGATTTAAAAGAACTTTAATTTATGTAGACATATTTGATGAGGGTAATGATAACATTGGGCTTGATTCATTACTGATCTTATCTGCTGATTTTTGTGGATAATACGCAATTTGACTCTGTGCATGACCAGAAAAGAGAAATAAGAAGAAAAATCCTCTGCATAAGTTAAGAATTTCTTAAGTTAAGATGAAAATCCTTCTTAGCTTCACTTAAGAAGTTCTCCGACCACTTAAGAAAAAAGGGTTGGGAAAAGGCAGGGAATGGGCAAAGATCGGGTGGAGATTGTACTGACTTAAGAAGAGTAGTCGTTTACCTCCAGATACGTCTGATAGATAAGAAGAAATGCTTAGCCTTTGTCTTAAATTCATGCTTAACATTTAAGGAAGCTCAAGGTCATGTTTAAGTCCAAAACAGTTATAGCAACAGTGCTGAATAACAACACTAAACTGCTGAAAAAGCATTGTTCGTTTAAAATACCCCTACTCACAACTAAATATGCACAACACACATCTTAATACACTTCAGTCAGAATTTTTTTTTTGTATTTTTTTATATCAAACATGTTTTTTCAAACATTAAACAATGTATTATTTTTTGAACAACCATGGTGGATGAACAGTTGTAATAAATTGCAATGTGAAGTGGTTGATGTGTAATATCAAATAATTGGCTTATACCTTGTTTGACATTTTTTTTAAACGGCTAATAATATGCTAGTATAAATAAAAGGCATTACAGCTTAATTTGGTAAATAAAATGTGAGTACATAAGCCATGCGTACTCTTCCATAAGGGACACATAGGAGGAAACCCACACAAACATGGGGAGGATATTTAAACTCCACAGAGATAATGCCATGACTTAGGATTTGAACTCATGACTCCACTGTTGGAAGGTGGATTGTCTAACCACTAATGCAATGTGCTACTGGCAAGGTAAAGTGTTACTGTGAAAAATGAACAATTGCACATACCAGCAGCACCAAATAAGCCACAACACTAAACAGTTGTAAAACCAATGTTTGCTTTAAAAACGCATAATCACAAATAACTATTCACAACATACACCTGCATGCACTTCTCCCATAAAAATGTTTTTCCTTTATTAATTTTTATTGATGTCAATAATTATACAATGAACTATTTTACCCCTAAATCCATGGTAGATGCATAGTTTTAAAAAATTGCACCGTAAATTCATTGATGTATAATATAATAATAGTTGTAGTTTGTCTGTCATTTTTTGCATTCTGCAGTTTTTTGGGGGGACTTAGGTGTTGTTTGCTTTTATCTGTGGCCATTTTCCATTTGTTTGGATTCAGTTTATTTTGAACAGCTGCTTGGCTCTGTTGTAGCTCCACACAAATTTTAACATTAAATATAGGCATATTACACAAAAAGGGGTCAGCAATCGAACTCATGACCCCACTGATGAAAAGTGGATTGTCTAATCACTAAGGCAACATGCAGATTGAGCACTACATACATTATATAGACTTGAATGAGAAGCACCATGTCTGAAAGTCCCATAGGTGATAGCTAATAGTGCTCTTAAAAACATACAACACAACACAGGCACTCATGAAGGTTTAAGGATAAACAATAAAGAATTACACAATACAAAATTCAGATACTCCGCGCAATCTATCCAATTGCAGCCTTTCAAATCACAGTGCACAATCCCCTCAACGTGCCTATACAAAATAGAATCTAAACAAAATTGTGAACAGAAATGGCGCTATTAGTAAACAATCCAGATAATATTATAAATGGAATTCAATGTCCATATATTTTCAATTTCTGGTAATTTTCGTATCCTTGGTGTATCCACTCCTCTTTATTCAGTGTGCTCCTCTGTATTCACTCATCAAAGGAATATGTAAAACAAATATAAAACAAACATAGTGCAACCTGTTTTTGCCATATGATTATTAAAGGAATAATACTATCCTTTTAGGCCCGTGTGTAGATATAATAATAAAAAAATTATTATTATTTATTTTATTATTATATCTACACACGGGCCTAAAAGGATAGTATTATTCCTTTAATAATCATATGGCAAAAACAGGTTGCACTATGTTTGTTTTATATTTGTTTTACATATTCCTTTGATGAGTGAATACAGAGGAGCACACTGAATAAAGAGGAGTGGATACACCAAGGATACGAAAATTACCAGAAATTGAAAATATATGGACATTGGATTCCATTTATAATATTATCTGGATTGTTTACTAATAGCGCCATTTCTGTTCACAATTTTGTTTAGATTCAATAAAGAATTACACACTAATTTTCTCTTTTTCTCCGACATATAGAATGTGTGATCTGTAATGTTGTATTGAAAATAAATGTGGATGCGAATTCAACGGCTAATAATTCGCAATCATAAATATACATACACGATACAATACTCAGTATAAACAAATCCAACACCAAATCATATGCTAGCATACTCTTCTATAAGTGCCACATTGGAGTAAACCCAGAGAAACATGGGGATATACAAAGTCCACACAGATACGGGCATGACTCAGGATTCAAACTCATGACCCTACTGTTGGCAGCTGGATTATCTAATCAATAACACATAGTTCAGATTGAAACAAACATGCAACACAAGACAGGCACTAGTGGCAACATAAAGTGTTAATGAGCATAATAAAATGAACAATTGCACACACCTTCTTAATTACTGACATGAAGGATCATGTGTTGTTTTTAAAAAAATGTAAAATAAGAATGTCTATGCAAATGCATCTCAGAATAAATCACAATCAGAAATAAATGCAAATATATTTTAATCAGTTAAAAATTAAACAACAGATACCTGTAAACAGCGTTGCATAGACCCAGCAACAGATTTCGTCATCTGATACCACAGTGGGCCATACACCTGCATATACTTGTCTCATTGCAATCCACTATAAAAGACTGCTTCATGTACACTTGAAGTTGGTTAGGAGTCTATAGTGGCGTTTATTGGTTTGGCTTTGTATAGTGAACTTTTATTTGTATTAAGAGTCATATTTTCTCTTACTATTTTATAGACATTTTAAAAGTTTGTGTTTGTAAGATATTGTATGTTTCACAATAACAGTGCATCTCTATTTTCATATGTAATGTGAATTTTACTGTGTGTGTTGTTTGTATCATAAATTTTAACCCATTTTTTTTTGGGGGGGGGGGGGTGGGGTGTTGTGAAGCTTTTCAATCTAATATCTATTAAGAGGATTTTGATATGTTTTGGCACTTGTTACATGTTTATCCAACAGCTCACCAGCCCTCCTAAAACAGTAGAGGCAGGCCAATACAGGTTCAAGACTGATTTTCAAGGTAAAATGTGTTTCTTATATGATTTATATCACACTTTTTACATTCTCTAACATCCAAAAAATACAAATGTTGTTTGGTGATGAAAGTAAAGACATGTTTCATTTCTCTATATATATACAAATGCATGGAGCAGACATTTTTGACCACTTGTGCTCTGAGAACCAATCAGAGAGCAGAGTATTGGAGAGTAGATTGTGGAGAGAGATAGATAAAATGAGGTCCAGCACGTTTGCCAGAAAAGAGCTGAGGGTGCTGGTCGAGGGCATGGACAGTATGTCTGCAGGCAGATACATTTCAAACCAAATGAAGCAGCAGGCGTTCCAGAGGGTGCGCAGATACAACTGGCGGAGGTTTTAATGCCACTGGAGCAATTTACGACGGCAGCAGCCCCAGGTTTTAGCGTAGCTGAGGGATTAAATAGTTAGATGTGAGTTCACTATTATTTGGATATATTACTGTAATACACATACTTGCTTTACTTTTAACAATCATTTCAAAGACATGGTTGACCCAAAATATAAATCTGGCTCCAGATTAGAAATGCAACTCCTCTCTAATGCTACATGCTTTGGTATATGTGACATATTTATTTTTAATTAAATTTACTTTTCCTACTGATTGTCGCCCAAACTTCAGACCGATAAGTCATGTTTGGGTTTCAAACTCATGACCCCAGTGCTGTAAGCCAGAAGTTATAACCACGAAGGCAACGTGCTGACGTTAACTTCCAGACATTTATAATATAACATTTTCAGATGTGTTCTATTTCAAATATAGTTGGCTGTAATTTTTGTGGGCAACACTCCCAGTTGCCCTAAGCTGATTTTCACATATTACAAGGCCTAACACAAATACCTCCTGTAATATATCTCCCTAATCTTTTACTAATTATATGTTGTAATTAATTGTCATAGGCCCAAAAATAAAAAATATTACTTAATTATACAGTAATAATGACATTTCAACATCCCTAAACCAAACAGAACATTGTTACAGCCCATGTGAAAGTAATATGTGTCTGTCATGTTTATATCCTTTTGGTAAAGATTTTCTTTATCTGTGCTTAAAAATGAATGTTTAACAATGTCAGGATGTGGAGAAGGAAGTGCAGGAGGAGGAGGTGGCACAGGAGGTGCTGGTGGTACAGTAGGAGGAGGAGGCAGAGAAGGTGCTAGTGGTGCAGGAGGAGGAGGAGGTGGCAGAAGAGGTGGTGGTTCAGAAGGTCCTGCCAGAGGAGGATTTGACGATAGATGAGGCAGTGAAGTACAGCCATGAGGTGGTGGCATTGCTAGAATGTAAGTATTGACATTAAACCCTTTACATCATTTTCTACAATTTAGACACCCATTGTAGTGGTAATAAATCCCTGATCTCACACATAACCAATTAACCTACACACACTTATAAATTTCCCAAGTTTCCCTCATGATGGTCCTACTAAGTGTTTGTTAAAAATACACCCCACTCTCCCCTGGGTACAACAGAAATGTGTATATATATAAATCTGCCACCGAAAAGGCTTAGGCCTCTTGCTCCAACTGTATTTTGCATTCCATTAGACATTGCAGCCAGTTTAAAGTTATGTAACAGTACACGTCTCTGCTAATCCCAACAAAATCCAAATTACACCACGCTAACTCATGTTTGTTTTCAAAATTAGGTAGGCATGGATTTATTTTGGGATTTTTTTCTTTTACAGCTCCCGTATACACCACGATTAGGGATCGAAACCCCCCTTTAGTTGCAGAAATATCTGCCAAAATTAAAAAGTACAAAAAAAAAATGAAAATGATCATAAATTGTTAAAAGAACAAAATAAATTATTAGATGACCTTTATGGTTATTTTTTTTTTTTTTGTACATATGTTTTAGTTTTTCCATATTTTTGTGTTAATATAATATAATCAAACACAAATATTGGTGTGTGTGTCTTTATTCATATATTACAATTGCACAACAAGTGGGTATTGGGACAATAAAGAATGGAGATTTCAATAAAACATTATTAACATTTCAGCTAGAATGTTCTGTTTCTACTACATCATTTCCACATTTATATAGCACCACGAATTTTGCCTCACTGTACAGAGAAGGCAATCTTTCCCAACAGAACTTGCAATGTAAAGGCCCTAACAAACAGACTTGGGTGAATTTGTTAGCAGCAAATTAAGCTACAAGTATGTATTTGGATTTTGGGAGAAAATCCACATTAACATGGTGACAACATACTAAATCCACACAGATAAGGCAATGGGCAGGAATCAAACTCATGACACCAGCACTGGGAAGCAGGGGTGCTAAACACCGTGCTGACCCAGTGTTGGCTGTAGTGTTTTTCTTAACAAGATGGGGACATAACATACAAGCAGTAGATGAAAGAAAAAAAGTTTGCAGTCACTAGTTGCATTTCACAACAAGGAACTTGTGCCCACTAACAACAACCCCCGCCCCTCCAAGAGGTAGGCCATTCCTAGTAATGCAACAAGGCAGCTGATCAACAGATATTGAAAACATGAATTTTCTGGTTGTAAACAATTTTTTGACTGCTTGGTGTACGCTGGGCAGAACTTTTACCTGGGGAGTCTCTTCTGAGCCTGTATAATGACACACCTGCACCGATTGTAATGAAACGAATCTGAGGTGGTACAGTTGGATCGTGCCCAGGTTTTAAGGGCGTTAGGGTCCCAGTTGGACCTCTCGTTGGTATACGCTAGGGGGACCTTTGACCTGGAGAGCCTGTTCTGAACCTGCATTGGGACACCAATTGGGATGAAATCAATGCGAGGTGGTCCAGTTGGATCGTGGCCAGGTTTAAGGGATGTTAGGACCCAGTTGGACCTCCTGTTGGTGTATGCTGGGCAGGACTTTGCCCTGGCTGCCATGGGTATGCTGGTGCCTGTACTTATACAAGCGTCAGCATGCCCAGACTGTTTATGGCACCCTGGCTGGCTGGGACTTGTAGTTCCACAAAACAAAATGGCGTCTGTTTGTTTTTTTACATCTCTTTCACGAACACTCTCCCAGCTGCCGTGACTTTGGGGTGTTTGCTGTATGAGGTCACACACGATTTCAGCTCGCAGTCTCTCTCACCTATCACACAGGTTCTAGACCTACGGAATCGCCCCCAAACACAGCGCTCTCACACCCCCAGACACTTGAAGGTTCAGCCACCACCTATTGGGTACGGGCAATAGGACCCCAATATACTGTCCCACACTGGCACACAGGCTTCTAGTTATCCACAAACTAACAAGACCCACACCAGCACACACAGGGTTAACTCTTCACACCTCCAGACTGTTCAACAAATGTAAATACAAGCACACACAGCTTGTTAATCAAATGTATCATCAAATCACACACTGGCATTCCATGGGTTACCCTGGTCGAGCAATCTCTCTTCTAAAAGGCTAATGGATTCTTTAGAGTATCAAGGACGCAACTTATTAAATTATAGATTTAATATACAAAAAGTACAGGGCATACAGTTAACAAAAATAATTAATAACAATTAATACATTTGACATAACAAGCAAAAACAGTTTAAAATAAAAAGGATTACATTTAGATTTGCACTTACATGAATTGCATTCTGGTCAAGGGGATTTGGCTAAGAAGATGGACAGCTTATCAATGTAACTTGATTTCCCCAAAAGTCTGACAGTTTTTCCCCTCAGAACCCAGATTTTTAAGCAAACTCAAATGGGACGGCATTCACAGGGGCAGTGTGAATGCTAATGTGGGGGCGGAAACGTCCCCTGGGTGTCACTATACTTTGCTCAAAAATATTCCCAGAGTCTTGACCTGGTTGTAATTCTTCACAGATATATCTCAGAGAAATAACACCCCCCTCAATAAACCGGTCATAATCTCCCGCACGTTTAAATACCAAATATGATGAGATTACAACAATATCCAATCTCATCCTGAAATACATGTGACTATGGTTGTTCCCTGTGTAGTTGGTATCTATGTTTTAAGACCCTTGTGTGGTTTTTGCCCCTCAGTAGGGAGTGGCATCCAGATTTCCCAAAATATGAACTATGACAACATTTCCCTTTTGAAGGTCATATTTCTATATACCTGCATAAAGACCATGCAAATTGTTATACCAGAGTCTCCAAGATTTACACCTAGGCATATGGCTCTCCAATTTACACCCAGGTGTTAGTTTGTGTTTACACTACCTTGTGAAAGGAAGTCAATTAGCTAGGGAAATACATGGTCAAATACAATGGAGGTCTGTGATCTGCATATCTTAAGCTGGTCTCTGCACAAAGGGTTTGCCTAACTCAATTACCTCCTCCTGGGCTCATTTGGTCACACATTTATCTGAGTTGACGGATCAGGTTAATTTAGGTATTCATGCAAAGATTTATTTGGGTCCTGACATTCAATATACTATTTCAGCATACCAGATTTATGCTCTCATCCAGACAATCTCTATCGCCGTTATTATCGTTTTTATCGGGGGACCCCTCTCCCTAAGAAATCCAGCCCAGCGCTGAACAGCCTGGGGTTGGTTTGTCATTATGGCAGAGGGACCCCTAACGTGTGTCCCCCTGCTATAGTGCCACCCATCCCAGGCTGGTTTGCCTAGTGCTGGTTAAGTGAAAATCAGGGGGACCCCATGCAAATTTTTTCCCCGATGTACACATAACCAGCAGTAGGCTGGCAGCACTAGGGTTAATCGTGGCTGGGCGGGGGGACCCCACGCTTTTTTTTTACTTTTATCTATTTTCAAACATTTGACAGCTGCCGGGACCTCCATTCTATAGGCAGTTCAGTGAGTGTAACAGTGATGTGTTTACTAAACACGCTGCTTGGTTTCAGCGTGTTGTATCTGGCGATTTTTAGAGCAAACTCAGGAGAGTTTGCTTAATCGCAGCTTCATACATTTGAGACTTGAATAGTTAGAGTGGCAAACAGTCGGGACTTTGATCTCTATCGATTTTGGAAATAGCGATTTTGATAGAAACACAACTCCGGCGATTAAACATGAAACATTTACCCCTTGGTCTATAATTAGCCTCGCCATTTCACTTTATTGCTCTTTGCATCTTAGATTGTTAGGCCCCTTCTCTTATATGAGCACACTTGTTTCTTTTCTCTACCCACTTTTCTGTCTTCAATCCCTTGTCTCATATCTGCTTTTTCCACCCCCCTGTGTCTCTTTTTGACTCATATATGCAGGGGCGGGCTGGGCCGGGGGGGCAGGGGGGCATAGGCCCCCCGGGCCGCTCAGACTTTCCGCTTTTAAGGCCAGGGGTAGGCCGGCCGGCCGCCCCCGATGCAATTTTTCCGGATTTTTACCTGCGGCCGCATCTGATGTCATCAGATGCGGCCGCGTCAGCGCACAGGCGGCCGCATCACATGACACGGGATGGGGCCGCGTCATCAATGATGCGGCCGCATCCCGTGTAATGAGATGCGGCCGCCTGTGTGCCCCCCTGCCTGAAGTATCCCAGCCCGCGCTTGCATATATGACACTGCTAATGTCCATTATGTATTCTTGCAACATGTCTCACACATGTCTATTCTGTCCCTTCACACATATATACATTGTAACCTCACCATGTTTCCTCTATACCTTGCCTTCTGCTCTACACACAACTTATGTAACAGGGGCAACCCAATTATTAAAACTTAATTGAAACTTATAAGTAAAGTGGCATTAAATTTATAAACGAAGCATTAGACTTAAGGATTTTCCAAGGCAAGAAAGTTTAAGGTACTATTGAATGTATAGAGAGAGAGTGAAATGAATGCTTATCCCAATGTAATGATGCATGCTGACAAAGAGACAATATAAGTGAATTTTTATGCATTCTTAAGTATATTGTACGTGTCCTGTTGTATAAGCAGTATAGATATATATGTGTGTATATATACATATATATATATATATATATATATATATATATATATATATTGTGGCAAGAGCCCGCTACTGCAGAAGCACACGCAAAGAAATTCTTCCTTTTTAGGTAGCTTTATTGTCAGGATGATAAATGTTTTGACACTGTATAGTTTCACAGCAATTATGGAGACCCTAAACGCTTGCTATACATAGACCAGCTCTCTCTCAAGACCAGCCAGCTACCACAGCGTTGGTCTCACTGAACAAATAACACAATCAAGCTTTTATACATGTTGCTCCTCCCCCAGCCTTAGCTTGATGGGCAGGTGATACACCCACCTTCTCTTTAAAAGAAAACACCCATCACTGGCTCTGTTTGCACAAAGAGACACACCCTGTCTGTTTGCTGAGAGGAAATCATGTAAGTTAACAAACTTTAAACTACACATACGTTTTTACCTGGTTTAATCTCAACCTAGGTGCATAACTGTGCCAATGTTTTATTCTGTTTGTATACTTTCTCTGCCTCTTGTCAGAAAAATGCCTCCCTTTGTTACAATATATATATATATATATATATATTGGAGATGTTAACCATGTTTTGATTTTGGATCTGAATTAAGTTCGTATTTTGGTTTTGGTTTTGTCAAAACTGCCCTCGTGTGTTTTGGTTTTGGATTTGTATTTTATAGAAAAATAGCTAAAATATGCTAAAATCACATAATTTTGCTCTTTTTTTGTTCCTGCATTATTTTGATCATCTCTGAGGTCACAATATTATTTTCATCCACTTTCTGACAATGACTGCAGTGACCTTGCTGGATGCTAAGTGACAGAGCAACGACACAAACATATGGCAGTTCCTAGCACATCTAGGACACATTGTCACACAGCAGTGGCAGAAAAGAAAAGGGGTGCAAGATGGAATTGGGCCCTCCCACCCACCCTTATGTTGGATCTTAAAAAGGACATGCACACTTTAACAAACCAGGCACTTCAGCCACAAAAGTACCCCTACTTGTGGCTGAAGTGCTTGGTTTGTTTACGCCCCACAAAACAAGGTAACAATGGCCTTAAGCCACCTATGGTAACAGTGGTGTTAATGAACTCTACTGTGGCAAGATGTGGTTGTCATCATCCTCAGCCTCATCCTTACCCTCATCAGTGTGTACATAATCCTCACACATTATTAATTCATCACCACTGGAATCCACCGTTACAGAAGTCTCAGTATTTTGAAGTTATTGGCGGGAAAGGCCTTCCTCGTGGAACTTGAGGTTCATTTTTATGAACAGCATTTTTTCCACATTTTGAGGAAGTAGCCTCCTACGCCGATTGCTGACAAGGTTTTCGGCTGTGCTGAAAACTCTTTCCGAGTACACACTAGAGGGTGGGCAGCTATAGCAGTGTAACGCGAATTGGTACATGGGTCTCCAAATTCCTTTTTTTCCTCCTATTATGTAAAGGGACTGTCTGATGTGTCTATTTCTATGCTGTCGTGAAAATAATCCTTCACCATCCTTTGGATGCTGATAGCAGGATCAGGTGGAGTTACGACAGTGATGTCACGTTTTTTGGTCAATTCTTTTAGACCAGACCAGATGTCAAAATTTGGTGCAGAGTTATCTGCATCATCCCTGGGTGTCTTGGGAAAGCTAAGTTTTTTCCTAGCAGCAGTTGAGTGAGAAATTGCAGGAGGAGACGCCTTCCTGTCACGTAACACTTGAGCTGTCATCTTGCTCACCAGGATCTCCTTGCATCTCTTCAGATCTGGGTCAGTTGGAAACAAAGCGAAGACATTAAACCGAGGATCAAGCACAGTCGCCAAAATGTAGTGATCTGATTTCATTATTTTGATAACGCTTGGATCCTGGCAAAGCGAATAAAGTACTTGATCTACAAGTCTGACATACTTAGCGGAATTGCTTTGTTTAATCTCCTCCTTCATTTCCTCAAGCTGCTTTTCCAAAAGTCTAATTAAGGGAACAACTTGATTCAAGCTCACAGTGTCTGAACTCACTTTACAAGTGACTACTTCAAATGGTTTCGGCACCTTGCAGAACATGGAAAGTATTCTCCACTGCGCTTGACTAAAATACATCCCCCCTCCTTTCCCAATGTCATGGCTTGTGGAGTAAGCCTGGACAACTTTTCGCTGTTCCTCCATGCGCAGAATCATATACAGGGTGGAATTCCACCTTGTTACCACCTCTTGCTTCAGGTGGCAAGGTAAATTAAATTGCTCTTGCAGCTGCTGCAATCTCCTACACGCTGTTGCCGAATGCCAGAAATGGCCAGATATTTTACGGCCCACAGACAGCATCTCCTGCACGTCCATGTCATTTTTTAAAAATCTCTGCACCACCAAGTTTATTGTGTGAGCAAAACAGGGAATGTGATGGAATTCACCCAGCTGTAATGCTCTCACAATATTGGTGGCATTATCAGAAATGAAATATCCTGAGGAGAGTCCAAGCGGGATAAGCCATGTTGCAATGATATCCCTTAGTTTTAGTAACAGATTGTCAGCTGTATGCCTCTTAGTGAAGCCGGTGATACACAGAGTAGTCTGCCTCTGACAAATGCTGCTGCTGTTCCTGCGGGTGAAGGCGAATCACCAACCCAGAGGGCTGTTACAGTCATATAATCTTTAGATTGCTCTGTTTCGCTTGTCCACATATCCGTGGTTAAGTGTACAGTGGGTAGAATATCATTTTACATCCCCATAATAACATTTTTATGAACCTTCTGGTAGAAGTGAGGAATAGCTGTTCTACTGAAATGGTGTCATGATGCAATTTGGTAATGGGGACACAAGACCTCATGTAACTGTCTAAAACCAGCTGCATTAATAGCGGATATTGGACGCAGATCTAATACGAGCATAGTCGCCGTGGCGTCTGTGATCCGCTTTGCAACTGGGTGACAGCTTTCATATTTGCTTCTTCTTGCAATGGATTGTTTAACAGTCAATTGTTGTAAACTACTAGTAGTCTTCTTCTTGGTGTGCTTCTGGGATGAAGATTCACCCCCAGCAGCAGCAACAGCAGCAGCAGTGGGACTAATGCTCAAGAATTCTTCTGAGGAATCAAGGATAGTGCAGGAGACATCTAACCTTAGCAACTTGGATGCAGGACTAACTACGATCGCTACTGAGGATATTGATGAGGACAGTCTTGTGGGTGCATATTGTAGGCGTCGGGATGTAGGTGAGAGAAGTGTCCTAGCTGATGATGGACTGCTTGTTGTTTTTGTTGTTTTACCATAACCTTTCGATTTTCCCAACACCTTGCCATGAACTCACGTCAAATGGCATAACTTGGATGAGGTTGCTAGATGGTTAAGGTCCCTCCCTCGACTGACTGTGGCTTTACATACACTATAAATGGCTAGACAACTGTTGGCACAATTTGGGTAGAAATAATTGCACACCTAAGAAGTGTATTTTTTGGTCTTATGTCCAGGCATGACAATGGCCTTTTTCTTATCACTTGCCAGAATTGCTTCCACTGGTGCAGGACTTACACAAACAGCATCATCCTTATCAACATCCTCATTAGCGCCTTTGTCGGCTGCACAAATATCCCCCTCATCCTGTTCCAATTCCAAGTGGTATCCCCAATTGGTGTATCACCGGCTACACTCAGACTGCTCAGGCACAAAATAGCATAAATGCTGAAAGGGGCCTTCTTTATGGGTACACTATCAGAATGGTCGCGATTACACATAGCAATTGTGGATGGACCCTCCTCAGGGATTGGTGTCATTTCTGAATCTGAGCATACTTTTTCCTCTAATGCCTTACTGTTTTCTTCCAGCTCGACTATTACACGTAAAAGTATTTGGGCACCACTTTTGGAGTCCGAATTACTTGGTCTTGCTTGGTCACGAGTGACCGTACAAGAAGATGAATCAGTAACAGTTTTAGATGTCGTACTCATAGAGAAAGGCGAAGGCCTCATTCTTTCTTTGCCACTTCGTGTGTAGAATTTTTTTTTTTCGGCAGAAAACTTTGCCTGCATTAAAGCTATTTTTTTTCTTGACCACAGTAAAAGTTGTTTTCTTAGATGTTTGTTTCCCTGACTATGTACATTTTCATAGGCTTTACGAGATGACGTACAGGGATTACTATCATCAGGACTGGTGGCAGCAGCTGCTTGCTGCTCCTGCTCTTCTGTGTACTGCTGTGAATCCATTTGGATAATACTGTACACTTTTTGGTGCAAATTCAGAAGAAAAGCCTGCAAGGACTAGTATTTGTATTTCAGCAATGACACTTGGCAATGGAGCAATGGAGCTATTCTCTTTGGATGTATATAAAAACGTACACTTTTTGGTGCAAATTCAGAAGAAAAGCCTTGAAGGACTACTATTTGTATTTCAGCAATGACAATTAGTAACGCAGCTCTCCTTTTTGTGTTACCTATATAACACTGTAGAATTTTACTGCAGAATTACACCAACCCTAACAGCACTAGTTTTTTTATTTTTGTGCAATGAGAATTACCAATGCAGCGCTCCTTTTCGTGTGTTACTTATATAACACAGTAGAATTGGACTGCAGAATTACATCAACCCTGTAAGCACTATTGTTTGTATTTTTCCGAAATGAGATTTAACACTGGAGCTCTCCTATCTGTGTGTTACCTATATAACACAGTAGAATTGGACTGCAGAATTACACCAACCCTGCCAGCAGCACCAGTATTTGTATTTTTCTGCAATGAGATTTAACACTGGAGCTATGGAGCTCTCCTGAATGTCACTGATTACTTTGTTTAACACTGCTACCACCCTCCTCTTTCAATTCTATAACTTTGCCTGCCCAACTGCTCTACACTCCAGGCCTCCCCTTCTGTATCCCTCTCTCAAATGAAGCTAGATCGCCGTGGAGAGCGGTATTTATATATTCCAAAACTCCCGAGATCCGACGACATCACGTTTTGCCTCGCTTTCGAATCCAAAAAAGCATTAAAATACCGAGCCGACTCGACTCGGTACTTGGATCCCCTAAGTTCGGGTGTGTTCGGTTTCCGAGGAACCCAGCCTGAGCATCTCTAATAGATAGATAGATAGATAGATATAGATATATATATATAGATATATAGATTTAGATATATATATGCTGGAAATGCAAAACAGATGTAGTGTTTGTGGAAGTCAAATAAATGGATGATGTTTTTCTAGATTAACAAATATCAATTGTAATAGTCCATATTGAAATTCCTAAAATTCCGGTGTTTTTTCCCCTTCCGAAGATCCATAAAGACATTAAGAATCCCCCAGTTCGACCGATCGTATCGGTATTAATTCGATTACGTTGAATCTTTCAGCCTATGTTGATTTCTTTTTGCAAAACTTAGTCTCTAAACAGAGAAGCCATTTGAAACACACTATATCAATTCTTCAGATTTTAGAAAATATGGCATGGAAAGATACTTATACTTTAGGTACATGTGATGTAAAATCTCTATACACTTGTATTAGCCATGCTGACAGTTGCTCGCATTCCTATTATTATTTATGTAATGGGACTGACTTGAAGAATGAACAAGTCAATTTTATCATGAGTGCTATTGAATATATACTTCAACATAACTATTTTTGGTGCAATGGAAAAGTTCTATAAACAAATTTCAGGAACTGCGATGGGGACCCGTTTTGCCCCAAGTTATGCCAACTTATTTGTGGCAATATGGGAGGATGACTGTACATGGACCAATAACCCCTTCACCAAGAATTTAAAACAATCTTGGAGGTATATAGATGATATATTTTTGGTTTGGGAGGGGACTAGTGAAGGGCTCAAACAGTTCCTAAAATATATCAATAGCAATACCCTGAACATGGAATTTACAGCTGAAGTTAGCACTCATCAGGTCAATTTCCTGGACCTCACTATTTATATTGAAAACAATAGCATCAAGACCAAAAATCACATTAAAGAAGTAAATATCAATAACTTTCTGTTAGTCTCTAGCAATCATCATAAGAATTGAATCCGCAACATACCATCAGGACAATTTAGGAGACTAAGAACGAATTGTACCAATGAAGACATTTTTTAAATACAATGTAATGAATTGAGACATAAGTATCCTAGAGAGGAAATATGATATAAAAAGAGTTGACTCAGCATTGGAGAATATGAAACAATTGGAGAGAGCAAACATTCTCACATATCATCATAAGAAGAATGCACTGGTCCGCATATCTCATTTATAACTCCATTCAACAGCAATTCTAAAGCTGTTGAAGATATTATTCAGAAACATTGGCACATTTTGGAGTTGGATGAGGATGCCAAGAAATTTTTGCCCAGTAAACCCCAAATTGTTTAAATAAAGCAAAGACTTTGAGGAATATACTTACTAACAGTTATATTCCACTTTCTGTGATAGAACCAACTTCAAATTTGTCGCATGGGTTCCATTACTGCTGGAACTGTAAGGCGTTTAGAAATCTTAACTTGACCCAAACGAAAGCTACTACTACTTTTTAATCTACCTCCAATGAAAGATCATTTAGCATTAAACAAGCAATTAGCTGTAATATAGAAGGAGTTATCTATATGCTGGAGTGCCCTTGTGGCCTCCAATATATAGGAAGGACAAAACGTGCCTTGACGATAAGGCTTGCGGAACATATGTAGAATATCAGAAAGGGGCTTAAGACTCATAGTGTCACTAATCATTTTTCCAATAATCCGCAGTGCAATCCCAATCAGTTAAAATTTATAGGCATACAATGTGTAAATAAGTTTTGGAGAGGCGGTAACTATATGGCGAATATTTCATGTCAGGAGGCCAAATGGATCTATATGTTGAAAACTCTTACACCATATGGATTAAATAGTGATTTCGATTTAGGCTCATTTCTCACTATATAATGTTTCTGGTCTCGTATTTTTTAAATACTTTTTTATATACTTTTTTATATACTTTTTTATATAACCTTTTTTATATATTTTATATGTATTTTTCATATATTTTACTCTATATTTTTGCAATTTTTGCATATTTTATTCAATAAACAATTCAATTAAATGATTTGCTTAGAAAAAAACTTTATCCAATAAAGAAGAAGGAGGTTCTATTTAAGATCCCTCATACTTGCTTACACTATCCTTGATAAACTCCCTGGATCGAGCGAAACGCATTGGATCATTGACCCTACCAAGCCACCGTATCTGTGCGGTTCACTGTCAAACTTCCGTGTTCCAGACACGGCAACACGTTTTTCAAACAACATACTTTTTTCTTCACAGAGGACTCCTAACAGAAGGATCTTTGTGCCCCAGGACACACTCGATGGGGATATCTAGGGTAAGATCATCCTTCTATTACCGTTTCTTTGAATTTGTTTGATATAGAAGAATCTGGCACATGTTACCGTGGACTTGTTATACGCTACAGAAAAAATAACGCTGTCACAGAAAGAGCTATAAACATTGTCACACTGCTCTACTGTGAATTTATTGCTTACATTGTTCTTAACTCATTCCTTAATCCTTTATTATATCAAGAGTGATACATAAATACATTGTTGACCTATTGTATGTATTTTTTTCCATTTGCGCCCTCTATTTCTCTATTTAATTTTAACCCTTTAAGAGGTGCTGCATTCTGCAGAGAACACTTTCCTGTTTTATCTTTTTTGTAATAGTCTTCCGTTCTATTGCAATTAGTACGCTATAGCATAACAGGGCAATCGCACGGGAAAACAACACACACACTTACATTTACACTTATATCTGTAAATAGTACACCTTTAATAAAGTTCCAACTCACATCAGTTTATTAGTAAAACTTAAAGGTTATTTATGAAATGATAAATGTACACAACAGGTATTTATGGTTCAGGTCCTAAGAAATGTATGGTGTCTGGTCTTATATCATTCCTCATTTCACCAGTAGAAAAACGGTGTTAACAGAGTATGAATAAAATAAGATTGATACTCTATAATTCTGTAGACAGCACATGTTTATATGTTGGTTTGAACTTAATTAGGTGGGCTCCCTCAGGCACAACATGTGATCAGCTGTTGGAGTAAGCTGACCCCACCTTTGGAGAGGAATCCTTTGAACTGACCTATGAACTGCATTGTATTGGACTGACTTGATCCCTGCACCAATGAAGAAAGACCTAAGCTTATCTTTGTGTACATTGTGAAATCATCAGTTTTTTTGTTAACTCAAACTGTATATAAGCAAGTACGTGGGCCAGTGCTAAATCTCTCTTCCTGACTGCAGACTACAAGACTGAATATGGACCTGGGCCCAGGAAGCGCTTGCGTAATGTATTCGGATATAAAGTCCTATAAAATGCTATATCTTTTATGCATCATCATGGTTTGCTGTTATCCTGCTATCTTTTCCTAATAAATCTCTTTGTGCTTTGGAACCACATTAATCGCATTAGACGATAGTTATTGGTAACGACAATACGAACATTACAGGGTATACTTAGATAGAGCAATATCTCCATCTACTGTCTAAAATTCATATTGTGATTTAATTCAATCTTATGGATCCAAAGACTTATAAAAGGATCGCACCTTGAGGACATTCTTTGAATCTCTCAGGTTGGTGAAGAAAAGCGTGGAAATTTTCTGCATAAAGATTCTAAGATGTATGACTGAGGACTGCTGAACGAATGGGATCGCAATGCTGTAAACCTAGAGAATCAATTTGCATCAAACTTATTTATTGAAGTGAGCATAGATTTTATATTATTATTATGAAATCATTTTCCTATACATATTTTTTGTCAGTTTGTTGTTCTTTCATTTTGTAATCTTGCTATTAAAGATGTTCACTGTTTTGGTTTTAGTTTTGGATCTGTATTAACTGCGTGTTTTGGTTTTGGTTCCGATTTTGGCAAAATCGCCCTCGCGTGTCTTGTTTTTTGTTTTGGCTTTGGATCTGTATTTTTCTTAAAAATTGCTAAAATCACATAATTTTGCTCTTTTTTTTTGTCCCTACATTTTTATTAACCTCAATAACACTAATTTTCAGTCATTTCCAGTCAATTTTGATTACCTCACAGGTCACAATATTATTTTCATACATTTTCGGACAGACTGCAGCTAGCTGGCTGGTTACAAATTGCCATAACAATGCCACAAACACACGGCAGTTCATAACACATGTAGGAAACATTGTCACACAGCAGTGGCAGAAAAATAAGTGATGGAAGATGGAAGGACTTTTAGGGGGAAACCTATTAAAGGTCAATCCTGTTTCTGTGTGAGTTACGGCACAGTACAATGCAACTGGAGACTTTTAAGAACACTGCCACCCCTACTGTTTCTGTTTCAGCAATGGCACTGACACTGTAGACTGGCAAGAACACTACCACCTCTCCTGTTTAAGTGTGAGCTATGGCCCAGAAGAATGTGACTGGAGACTTTTAAGAACACTGTCACTCCTACTGTTTCTGTTTCAGCAATGGCACTGACACTGTAGACTGGCAAGAACACTGCCACCCCTACTGTTTCTGTGTGAGCTATGGCACAGTACAATGTAACTGGAGACTTTTAAGAACACTGCCATCCCTATTATTTCTGTTTCAGCACTGAACACTGTCACCTCTCCTGTTTCTGTGTGAGCTATGACACAGTACAATGTCACTGGAAACTTTTAACAACACTACCACCCCTCCTATTTCTCTTTCATTAATGACGCTGCCCAACTGCACTGGAGACTACCAAGAACCCTGCTTCTCCTTCTGTGTCTCTCTGTGAAATGGCGCCGGATCTCCGTGGAGGACGGTACTTAAAGAATCCAAAACTCGAGAGATCCGCCGACGCAACAATGACGTTTTGCCTAATTTTCAGTTCTGAAGGGGCGCAAAAGTACTGAGCCAGCTCGGTTCAGATTGCGATGTTCAGGTGGGCGCAGTTTTCCGAAAACCAAGCCTGAGCATCTCTAATTGCTATACTGTTACAACATTTCTTGCCTGCCCACCCATGTCTCTCTGCCTCTTGCTTTAGGTATGTCCCTTTTGTTTTCTCCATGCTCCATATCATAAGGACCCCTTGCTTTACATTTAATTTCCCTTTTTTTCTGCACATATTGTTCATTGTGATCACTGACCATTGTCTTTCCCCTGCTATTCCTCCCTGGCAGACTGGAGAAGCTATACAATAGCACAATAGCAACCTGTTTGTAAGCAACTTCAATTTGTGTGATTTTGTGGGAGAAAGGCGTTTAGAAATCTTAAATTGGGTGAAGCATATTTAGTCCAGAGGAGAGGTGAAAAATTAAATATGTCCCTAACGTCCTGTGAAAGTTCAGGATTTTGTATGTATGGTGGAACACACCAGAAGATGTTTGGATGTGATACAAAGAGAGGTTGTAATGAGGTACATGGAAGTGTTGGTGTTGTTTGACCAGCCCTTACTGTGCCATAAAGTACACAGATGTTTTGGCACAGTTTGAACTGCACTTGGCATACGGTAAGATACACTGATTTGTTGGCACTGTTTAAACTGTGCATAGCATGTAATAAGGTACACTGAGGTGTTGGCATTGGTTTAACAGCACATAGCGTGCAATAAGATACACAGAGGTTGGTATTGTTGAACAGTGCATAGTGTGTAAAGAGATATAGGAACGTGTAGGGACTGATTGAACAGCAAGCAGCATATAACGAGGTACTCAGATGTGTTGGGACTGTGTGAATAGTGCGCAGCATGCAATAAGGTACACATATGTTTTGGCACTGTTAAGGCAGTAAACAAATGGGAGTATACCGCAGTGACCCTGTAGAACACATATACACAGTGAAGCAGAGTACACACACACACAGATGACAATAACTAGCAGGAAGGTACAACCAAATACACTGGTGCTGAGTTTAAGCACTGGACTTCACCAGGGATCCCTGCAAAAGGATATTGACTTCACTCAGTAAGAACCCAGGTTGCAGCCTTGTGTAGTTGCTTCCCTCCATGAAAACACTCATCCCGAAAACACTGCAGATTGAAATGTGGATAATGGTCTGCTGCTGTCAGGGATACTAGACACAGGAGTTGAAAAGCATGAATAGCTGCTATTACTTCCTAGTATAGTACTAGAGTGGGAGTATCAATGTTGGATGCAATTAATACTCAGGCACTGAACAGGTCCTTACAGTGACTGCTTCATTGATGATTTTCTGCATTTTCTGCAAAAGCAAAAAGAAAGAGAGGTCTCAGCACATAATTACCTATAGTGAGCATAATTATAAAATATTAATTGAATTAATCTGCTCAGAGAAGTACTTAGGAAAATATCTTATAACAGTATAATTATTTCATGGTTATAGCACAGGGTGCTTCCCCAAGAGAAAGTATTTACAAGTTTACAAAAAAAGGAAAAAGTTCTCTTTTTTTTTTTCTCTACACCATTAGAAAGTTTATGACTGTGCCAAATAGATAAGCACAGCTTTGATCCACAGCGCTTGAAAAAAAACAGTATCTGCTTCAAACTGTCAGAGACTTTACAGAACACATTAAACGTGACATTTATACAGATAAATTGCTAATAATCAATGAATTGCGAATTTAAATTGTAATGGGTCTAATAGATATCTCATAATATAACATATTGTTATCATTTGAATAAAGGAAGAAGTTGAGATGCTATTATCAAATTTGTATAAATAATTTGAGATACTGTTAATAAACTTTATAACCCCATTTCTTGTATGAATACATTTTAATTCACCAATTTCTATCTTGTTATCACAAACTATATTACTAGTTTTAATATATTATGCCGATTCACTGTTAATGTATATCATTTTTAAAAATTATGAATAAAAGTAATGTATGAATAAAAGTAAGTAAATTGTACTATAATTTATACTATATAATATAGAAGAATAGTTGAGTGCCCCCTTAAAAATTATAACTTTTTCCTTTCTTGTAAACTTGATTTTCTGCATGTATTATCAGTATTGGAGGTAAGGGAATTTTGGGAAACAAATGTCATTACCCAGTTTAACGCTCAGTATCACCAGCGAGAGCAATGTTTAAAGAAAAACAATGCTATTCACATAGAATGGTACCAAATATATTCAACAAAAGGTCTCCAATTAAAGGTTATTACTACTATAACTTTTTTTGCACATACTATATGCTATTTCTATTGTTTCTGTTTTGGTTATGATAGCTCTCTGCTTTGTTAAATGTTTAATTACATCATAAAATTACTATTTTTGGATCTTACATCAACCTACTTTTGATGATTAATAAAGTCGCACAATAAGACTCTCCTCTGGTCTATAAACTTTCAAGTATTTCCCTGAAAACTCACCTCTTCAGGCAAGCTTATAATATTCCTGAACCACCCTTAACCTCATTACATTACCCTATTGCCATCCGTTACACAATTTCACACAAGACAACTACCCCCTGACCAACATTGTTGTGCGACAAGCTTATGAGTCACTTTTACCTTTGCAGTCTGGCTGGACCGAAATGCAAAATGTAGACTTAACCTCATGTATCAAACTCCCATTGTCCCATAGATAGTAAGCTTGCGAGCAGGGCCTTCTCACCTCTTTTTCTGTTTTACCCAGTTTGTTTATTAGTTTACTGTGATTGTCCCCAATTGTAAAGTGCTACGGAATATGTTTGCGCTATATAAATAAATGATGACGACGATGATGATGATGATGAAAGTGATCTTCACATTGTATTTATTACTGATGAATTCAGTTATTTGGTAATTTAAGAATGCCACATATTGTTTTATAGTAGCTTAAGTTAGGTTTTAGAGAGTTGTTTGTACTACTACTACATGGTATTTAATTGTCGTAAAAAATGTGACCCAAAATTCTTCCTCAATAAATGCTTATCCTGACATGGCAATAGTCCATCTTGCTTCCTCTCGGTTTCCGCCCAGCTGGGGTCTCAGCTCTTTCTGCCTTGGGGTGAGCCCCAATATCATCTAAGATGCCCCTGGTGCACCTTGGACCAATGCACCATCTCCCTCCTCCCCTGTTCCACAACACTTTAACAAACTGGTGACACTTCACTTAGGACTGACTTTTTTACTTTTATGGTCAATTCAGTTTTTTATATCTATTTGACTATGTAATATAGTTGACGAGGTTGAAAAAAGACACCAGTCCATCAAGTTCAATTTATTTGGATCGCCTGCAATCCCTCTCTTATATTTGAAATTGATCCAGATAAAGCAACTACCAATCTGCTTCAATCGGGAAAAATGTCTCCTGACCCAATATTGCAGTCCAATTTCTCCCTTGACCCACTACTTTCTTTCATTTAAATTAATGGTCGTTACCCTGGATTCCCTTTTTCACAAAAATTTGTTTAAACCTTACTTAAACATATCATTTAAATATGCCATTACAACCTTCCCTGGCAGTGAATTCCATATCTTGACTGCCCTTACTGTAAAGAACCCCTTCCTTTGCTGGTTGAGATATTTAGTCTCTTCTAACCTTAGGGGGTGACCACATGTCCTGTGTACAGTCCTTGGAGTAAAAAGTTCCCATGAAAGTTCTCTGTATAGACCCTTAATGTATTTGTACATATTAATCATATCCCCTATTAGACACCTCTTTTCTAATGTAAACATATCTAAAATAGCTAACATTTTTCCATAATTTAATGACTCCATTCCCTTTATCAATTTTGTCGCTCCTTCTCTGAACCCTTCAAGTTCCAATATGTAACTGTGATTAATATATTCTATGTGTTATAGAATTAGTTGTTAATTCTTATATGTGTTCCTTTAAGTCTTGTATGTGGTAAGATGGGGCCTCAATGACTCTGATCTGTTTTTCCAGTACATCTCACAGATGCTCGATCGGATTGAGATCTGGGGAATTTGGAAGCTAAGTCAACACCTTGAACACTTTGTCATACCATTTCTGAACAATAATTTCATTGTTGCAGGCGGCATTATCCTGATGAAAAGGCCACGGCCATCAGGGAATACCGGTAGCATGAAGGGTTGCACTTGGTCTGCAACAATGTTTAGGTAGGTGTCAAATTAACATCCACCTGAATGCCAGGACCCAAAGTTTTACAGCAGAACATTTACCAGAGCATCCCACTGCCTGTCGGCTTGCCCTCTTCCCATAGTGAATTGTGGTGCCATCTCTTCCCCAGGGAAATAACACGCACCCAGCCATCCACATGATATAAAAGAAAACATGATTTATCACACCAGGCCACCTTCTTCCATTGCTCCATGGTCCAGTTCTGGCGCTCACGTGCCGCTCGACGGACGAGTTTTATCACCATATAGGTGATTTCCTCAGAGATAAATTTCACAATGACCCTGGGCATCTTTTAAATCCACAGCAGATTACAAAACAATTAACACATGGTGAAAAATTAACCCCTTGTTCTCCGTGCAAGAGTGCTCTGCCCCTATTCCCATAGAGGATGATGAAACACGTCAGGTAAGCAGTAATACTTTTGCTGGCTAAAATCTAAGTGCCTTTTATCTAATAGTGCTTCTTTATCAGCAACCGCTTACCCTTTGAATACTTCTGGAGAGTCCCGTAGGAGACGGGTGCGCACCTCTATGACGTCGGATGTGCGCGATTCCATGCGTTACTGTTTGTCGACAGTGTGGTGCGGATAGAAGCAGCAATCGGAGCTTTGATCATTTTCTACAGTTACTAACGAAAGGAGGTTTATTCAACTCAGGATTCGGAACATATCATCAAGGTACAGGTCTTGTGATATCATGCCAGGGATCTGGTAAGAGACTTTGATATACCTTTGACATACCATTTGGAGTCCTGTCACTACTCACGTAGTGTTCCTCCTCCTATACACTGTTCTACAGCTTCAAATTGCAGTTTCACTATTATTGGGAACTTTGTCTCCATGAATGCTATACCATACAGCGCATAATAAGGATATGAGAAGTGGTTGCGCCAAGTTGCTGGACTGGTATATACCTGCAATTTTTTATTTTTTTGAACATCGTGTAGGTGCACCTACTTTGCTATATGTTCTATTTGGCACTGATACCATCTAACATGTGGTCACACTGTATTTACCATTATTGTGGTTTTTAGAATGTTTTAATAAATTTACTTTCCATTGTATATTACGTGCATGAGTGCTTTGTGGCAGACTCAGTATACCATCGCATATTTAGATTGTTTATATTAGAAATAAAGATAGAGGAATAACATCTTACTCTACACAAGAGGTGTTTAAGATAGATGGTTTTTATAATTGTAGTACCACTACGTGTTGCAGTGCCCTTGTGGCCTGCAATACATGGGTAGAACTACTAGTACTATAAAAACACGCTTCATGGAACATCGAAGAAACATTATTAACAAACTAGAAAATCACAGTGTATCTAGACACTTCAAAAATGTACATTCTGCTGATCCCATTAGTTTGAGAGTGTCTATTATAGAATCTATCAAACCCACCATGAGAGGGGGGGATAGATTCAAAACTCTCTGTGAGAGAGAAACTTTTTGGATATTTAAGTTAAGAACACTTATGCCGGAGGGTCTGACCGAACATATAGAATTCTTTCAATGATAAATTAGATTAAGAGTGAAAGGGTTAACATTTATTTTTCTAACTATATAAGAACATAAGAAATCTATATTATCTTAAATATCATATAGTTCATTATGATTAAAGAATAGTAATGCTGAATAATATGGTAATTTATGTATATATATTTATAAACACCATAAGATAATAAGTACATTATGATTTCATATATGAACCACTTCATGGAATATAGAGAGAAGTAGATGAAGAGCTATAAGTATATACCCATTTTTCATTAATATACATTGGCTTACATAAATTTCCAACGACAACTTAGATTAAGATTGGAAAGGTTATTATCTAAATTATATAAGAACACAATAAATCTATATTATTCTGAACATCATATAGTTTTTTAACATTATAGTTAAGAGATAGTATGGTTGAATAATATGAATAATATGGTAATCTATAAGTATATATTCACAAAATTATAAGATAGTAAGTACGTTATGATTCCATGTATAAACCACTCAGTTGAATATGGAAAGAATTAATATAAGAAGACATACATTTATATCCATTTATTTATTTATAGATACTGGTTTACTTAAGTAAAATAGAGTTTAATTGTTTAAAACATGAAATTTGTATTATTGAGAACCTATGTCCCATTGTTTAGATCATGTGGATACTATATAAGAGCTGTGACTCAAGAGAAGCACGATGGGTACTTTGTTAATAGAGATCAGAGTTTGCTTCCCCACATAGAGACCCAGTATAAATATTTACCCCTGCAAGAGATATTTATCATACATCGATGAATACACAGAAAGTTGATTTCTATAAGATCTATTAAAAACTCCTTCTCTTGAACTATTTACCGATTTGAAGATCTGGATAAGATGAATATGTATGTAATAAATGACTGAAACATATATTTTCAATCTATTCTAATTTATCACAATTGAATCTGAATACCACAGTTCCATCTATTGAATTCAGTTTTTAAATATGAGAAGAGAATTAAAATCAACTATTATAATTTATTTTGTGGTCCAGGTAGAAGACAGAAGCTATGGCTCAATGGATATGTACCTAGCTATGGTATACATAAAGACACAAGTTTGAATCCCCTGTGTGTGATAAAATGTTTTATGTAAGAAAATATACTTTAAGAATCTGTTTTCATTATTCAATTATACTCTTTTTTCTATTATTTGAGAAATAACAGATTAATGTTTTTGGCACCTACATTTCAGATATAAGATAGTGAGAGAGATATACAGAATAAAGAAATATATCTTATTTCTCTTCTCCTCAGTTAGGCTTTACTATATGATTAAACTGACTTTATTATGTATACTTATATACTTATATTTATGTGAATGAAAAAAGTATATTATTATCTATATTAATAACAAGAAATGCTTTTATTTGAACATATAAAAATGTTGGTGTAAACTCACACATAAGAAGCAAATAAAGTGTTAACACTAACCATATAGAGATTACCAGGTGGGAATTAATGAAAAATGCATTAGCCAATTAAAAATGTCTTAGGACTCTAAAAAGACTGAAAAAGTGGAAATCAAACATCTTTGAAAAAGTTAGCCACTAGCTAACGAAACGCGTTAGTTTTTATTCCCTATCATTTTGAGACTTTCTCGAATGAATGATATGAATGAATGAAAAAAAACCATTATCCTTTATATCACCCCTATTTTCTCTAAGGAGATTCATCCATATACCTCAGAGGAGGATTGAGATTATATATTTATCACCACCGTGACTGCAGAGTGGACAATTAGGAGCTGGACAGCCGACAAGCAGGAAATGAGCATCTGACTGTGGTGTCGTAGAACGCGAGTATTGGAAAACTCCTACTTGGAACTGGCAATACCATCTGGATGTAATGTCCGCAATTCATTTGCCGAGTGATCGCTTCTAAGAAATAACGGGACTGAGACACTCCACAACATATCCCGGTTTTTTATGGTGGAACACAGAGGATTCGGTGTTTTCATTACATACAAGGAATCTTACATACAGTATTTTGGAATCGGGTTATGTGGAACCTGAGATCTCGCAGGCTCATTACGGATACAACCGCATTGGATAATTACCATTCAAAAGAGACTATATCTCAATGCTATAGAAGAAAATTATAAATGGGTGAGAGCATTCCTATATTTACATATATCCCTCTTTATTTGGAATAAGGTCTTTAATCACAGATCTGTGTTTTATTTTGTTTTTATGGTGTACTGGCCAGACACCTATCCAATAAGACTCTTGAGAGATGTGTTACACTTTATTTGTTGAGCTCAACACATTACATATGTTATAAATAAGCTGTATTATACATACTCGAAGGTTGAATCAAAACATGTCACATATATGAGATCTGCCTACTATATCAATATTTTTATTATATATATTATCTAATAAATCATTTTTACTTTATCCCCTTGAGCGCACCCTGTTTTATTTGTTTGTTTTAATTTATACATTTGGAGATTGGCAATCTCATACAAGAGTTGCGACAGGAGGAAAATATACTGGTTTAATCTATGATTAAATAAGGTGTCCACACGCAGTTGAAGCACTGATAGTCTTTTTTTGTTGTTTAGAAGCATGGGTACTTTGACTGGTCTGCAGTTACGTAGCCCCACATACATCAATCTGCAATTTACTGTGTGTTCTGACACCTGTCAATCACAGCCAGTCTTAACTTTTTCAGCAATTTGTAGTACAGTAGCTCTTCTGTGGGATTGTACCAGATGGGCTACCCTTCGCTCCCTGCACACATCCACGAGCCTTGGTCACCCATGACCCTATCACCGGTTCACCGGTTGTCCTTCCTTGGATCACTTGGGTTGGGTATTAAATTCTGACAGTGGAAATGTCAGCAGGTAACCTGACCTGCGGACATTGGTCTTTTACTGTCAGCATTGTGATTGTTGACATTGTGAATGTCAACAATCACACTGTCTACATTTTCAAGCTATCCCCACAAAGAAAGTGTCGGCATTTAGCCTGCCGACCTTTTCATGTCAACAGGTTAAATATCAAAATTTCTACTGTTGGAATTTTGACCACATCCGGGACCACTTTTGGTAGGTACATACCCATTACATATCCGGATCACCGCACAAGATCTGCCATTTTGAAGATGCTCTGACCCAGCCATCTAGCACAATTTGGCCTTTGGCAAAGTTGCTCAGATCTTTATCACTTTCTCAGTTTTCCTGTTTCCAACACATCAACTTCAAGAACTGAATGTTAACTTGCTGCCTAATATATCCCACCCTTTGACAGGTGCCATTGTAACAAGATAATCAATGTTATTCACTTCACTTATCAGTGGTTTTAATGTTGTGGCTGATCAGTGTATATTGTATATACGCACATTTCTCACAAAAATATGTAACCCTCAGACCAAGTGCTCACCAGTGTAGAAGAACTGGGTGCTGGCAATTGAGTGACAAGAGTGGAAGATCAATCACAGTTAGGTATGTAAATTCCACAGAACACGCTACACTTTAACAGAGAAAGCCTCCTACTTTACAAAGAAAGCTGACAGTCTTGTCCAAAGAGCTGCCAATGCATCAGGAAAAGCAGCGAGATTGCTAGAGCTAGCTGCCAGACTAACAGAGGGAACTGCCAATCCCAAAGATGAGCTTGCCATTGCTAGAGGAACAGAGGGGGTTATGGTCCAGCCCAGAGAAACAGAGGGAGTACAGGTCCAGCCAAGAGGAAAAAGAGAGTTGAGGTTCAATACAGAGGTCTATGGAGAGTCCTAAGTGTTTCCATGTGTCTTCTGCTTATCCTGTTTGCTTACCATTGTTCCAACTATTGCATTTTTCACATCTTGCAATTAACTTGCACCTTACCATCTTTATCAGAGATGAAATTTTTTCTACAACTTATTAGATTTACACCTATAGGTTACAGTTTTGTGTTTGTGAGATGTCACAAGCTGGGCAGGGGTTACCCAATCAATACCTGGTGGAGCCTGACCTAATCTACAGCCTAGAACAAGAACCGGACTCTGCTGAAGGCTTTTGAGAACATGAGAAAAGGTGAAATTGCTCTAATCGTGAGGTTTACAATCCCTCCTCCCACCAGTGTATTGAGGAATTGGTTTCAATTTATTTTATATCTCTCTGTTAAGTTCATCTATTGCAGAACTGAAGAATGCCCAACCGATTTCTCAGTGTGCTGTCGCTCATCTGCAAAAAAAAAGAATACAAGTTTGACCCAGGGAGCAATTGCCCTTCTGTCTGGTCATGACATATCAATTCTTTTTTAAATGTTTTATAGACAACTACATTGATTGTGTATAATGATCCTGTATGTTTGGTACTGAAAAACCTTAATGAGGGATCTACATTGAATTATGCTGCTGTAATATTTATCAGCAATCAAAACTTTATTAAACCTGTGCATCCATACAAAAATGCCTTTTAAAAGAGTCATCATCACAAATTGCAATCCAGTTTGTGACATTTATTATTCAGCTCTGTATGGGTAATACAAATAATGTCAGACTACTTCGCTAATAATAGCAATTTAATGTAAAAGTTGAATTTATATATTGGAAATGCCGTTGCTGTGGCTGTCAGAAGCATTGTGTTTCAGGCAGCTAAATATTTAGGGCACCGTATCTGTGGGTAAGACTGTGCAGTTGTTATTTTGGGCTAGGCTCCGCAATGTCCATATTAACTATTCTCAAAAGAATGTGACTAATAATGTAGTAAATTCCTATGCATTGTTTTTAAAGCAATATTAATATTTATGCAGCAGACAAATTTCAATTTTATTGCTAAAAGTTAGCGTGACTTAATAATGTGAAGAGTCACTATCCAATTAATATTATTAGCTGGCTGATGTTAACTGCTGTCAACAAAGATTTGTTCTGATTCCAAGAGAATTACTGTTATTTCAATTGATTAGAAGTTTGTGTCACTGATCCTATGCAAAGCTTTCACAAAACATCTAAACTTAATACCTCATTTAAAGTTGGATGTAAATGTAACTCTCAAGTGCAAACTTCTGCTTTGTTTTAAGGTGCATCTGTTGTCCTTTGCTGTCTACCCTTTCTCTTTCCCCTCCACAAATGTCTCAACACTCCCTCACCATGTGATGGTTTCCTCTTCTGTTTTCCCACTGTATCTGACAACCTCCCCCTCTGCCTCTCTCATTCCCCACCTCTTCATGTGACAGCCACCCTCTTTGTCTCACCCTCATGTGACAGCATCAGGGGCACACACAGGATTTTTAAGGGGGGGTCCGTCCCCCCCAAAAAAAGAAAAAAACCGAAAGCTGCTGCATGCGCAGCTCCGTTTCGGCAGCTCTGTACTATCCAGCAGCCGCAGCGCTGTCAAAGAAGTGTCCGCACCGCTGAAAACGCTTTTTTGATAGCACCGCTGCTGCTGGATAGTACAGGGGCACCTCTTTAGCGGAGGGGAGGGGTTTCTGGAGACCCAGAAACCCCCCTGCGTGCGCCACTAAGCATTGCTCTCTGTCTCTCCCTCTACTCCCTCAGTGTGAAAGCCTGCTCTTTCCTCTCCCAGTGGATGACAGCCTCCCCCTGTCTCCTCCTCCACCCTTCTCTGTATGACAGCCTCCCCCTTCATCCAATCAGCATGTAACAACCTTTACCTTCCCACAGCATGTGGCAGCTTCCCTCTCCCTCACCTCAGTTGGGGCTTTCTCCCCCCTCTCTCATTTCAGAGTGTGACAGACCTCCATCTGTTTCCACAGCATAGCACAGCCTCAGCTCCCTCTTCTCAGCATGTGACAGCCTCCCTCTCTGTCTTCCTCTTTCCTGCCGTGTGTGACAGCCTCTAGTCCCTCTCCATAGTATGTGACAGCTTCCCCATCCATCCCCTCATCATGTGACAGCCAGTCCCACTCAGCTCATCATGTGACAGCCCCCCCCCCCCCCAGGGCTCTCCCCTAACTCCTGTCAATGTGGGAGCCTCTCCTGTGTATTCCAAATCTCCCTTCCCTCCGCATGTGACAGGCTCTGCCTCCAATTGTAACAGCCTCCACTTTGCTTCCCCCCCAGTTCCCTCTGCATGTGACATCTTCCTCACTAAATTTACAATACCAGTGGCACAATCAGAATATACTTTATAAGTATACATGCCCCAATGGTGGCCAAAGCAATTTCTCTTTAAAGCTCTGGTGTATAACAACTCACACTTATAGCAAAATGAGATATTACCATTTGGAGGATTCACCAGGGTAAAGGTCTTTAACAAAGTGTCTTGCAACAGTGTTTACTTTCCCTCTGCTCTGTACAGGAATCCTTTTTGCATCACAGTGGTGCTGATAAATGTAAATAATCCAAAATGTGTATAAATTATCAAAATTCAATATAAAATCATACAGGTCCAGAGTAGAACTTCACAATCCTAATGTATTCCATTGCAAGGAACTGCAACTTCATTGTAAACTTACTGAGTAGCAGTATTCCAACTTCAGCTGTGTTGTTATTAGAGATGTTCACTGACCCCCATGTTTTGGCTTTGGCTTTGGTTTTGGATCTGGATTAACTTTGTGTTTTGGTTTTGGCAAAACCGCCCTCGCATGTTTTGGTTTTGGATCCTGATTTTTTCTAAAATCCCTATTTATATTTGCTAAAATCACATAATTTGGCTCTTTTTACATCTCTACATTATTATTAACCTTAATAACATTAATTTGCAATCATTTCCAGTCAATTTTTGTCAAGTGACAAGAACACTGCTACCCCTCCTGTTTCTGTATGAGCAATGGCACTGAGCAATACAGTGCTGCGGAATTAGTGGCACTATATAAATAAATAAATGATGATGATGATGATGATGGCAGTGGAGACTGGAGAGTGACGAGAAAACTGCTACCCCTGTTTCTGTGTGAGCAATGGCACTGAGCAATGTCACTGGAGACTGGAGAGTGACAAGAACACTGCTACCCCTGTTTCTGTGTGAGCAATGGCACTGAGCAATGTCACTGGAGACTGGAGAGTGACAAGAACATTGCTTCTGTGTTAGAAATGGCGTTGGATCTCTTGGGGAGGGGGGTACTTATGGAATACAAAACCTGCGAGATCCGACAACGCAATGATGACGTTTTGCCTTGATTCAGATCCGAGGATGCGCGAAAGTAACGAGCCGTCTCGCGAGCATACTCGGATCCCCTAAGTTCGGGTAGGCTCGGTTTTCAGAAAACCGAGCATGAGAATCTCTAGTTGTTATTGGACATATTAATAGGAGATTACTACTAAAGTCATAGGGGAGACTGATGATACGTTAAACTGTAAATCAGCTTTTTATATAGTGCCACTAATACCGCAGCGCTGCACATATTTTTACATTGAAACAAAAATAATTTTTTCATTTCATAAAATGTTTTTCATGTTTGTGTTTCTAATAAATTATATTTTTTTTAATCACATCTGTCTGTTTCTTTGCAAATAATTTGTCTGGTTTAGTTCAGATGATGTGAATGTATTTTTCGCTAAGTGTGATTAATGTATTTGCTTTTCTATGAGTGTAGGATATAAATCTACCTATTAAGGTATTTTTAGTGCAAAAGTGTTTATTAGATCTAAATGAGCTACTCACCTAACACTGCCAGTGGTAAATACATAGATGAACTGGTATAACAAAGAGAAGAATGTTAAATGGAGATCTGCTTAGGGATGAATGCACATAGATGCTAGGCTTGTAGGCTTACATGGCACTGACCTTCAAGAGTTAAAGTTTTCCCTGGCTTGTTTTGAATTATATTCAATAGGCTCCAATGGCAAACAAGCCTATATATCATCCAAGAACATGAAGTTCTCACTCTTTAACTTTAGGAAATCCAAGGGTAAGTATCTGTCTCTGTGATAGTTATTATATTCTGCTGTTTTCCTGCTGCTGCTCATATCTCTTTCTTTGACTTTCTTTCTATCTTCTTGTCTTAAAATCCCCTCCTCTCCATCTCTTTGCATTGTGCTCATTCTTCTTTTATTTAATTCTTTCTTCCCTCACCTCTGCCCTGCAACCTTTGTATCCCTCATTCCCCCACCATTGCATCCATTTCTCCGCTTTCACCCCCCCTGCTACTTGCCCACATGTCTCACTTTTGCTACTCATCTGCCCTCCCACTTCGGCTATCACAGTCGTTTCCCCATTCCCCTTAACTGCTGCAAGGGCTGCTCGGTCAGGCCGCCCGTGCTGTGGCTTGGCTGGTGCTGGCGACGGAGGGATCTTCCATCTCTCGCGCCATTTGTTGGTCATGTGGGCCATCTCAGTGCAGCTGCAGTATCATCATGGCAGCACAGACCTGTTGCCTCATGCCTCCTACTTCCTGTGCCTCCGGTCCATGGGGCCTTTGACTGTCTATCCCCTGGTTCCCACCATGTCTACCATACCCATTGTATTGCTAGTACCCAGGGCTGTGTTCCCCCACTCTTCCCATTGGCCATGGGTGTCATTTCCTCCCCTATGTCTTTACCCACTCCACCACTAGCCGGCAACCTTGACCATTTGCTACTCATTTAATTACATTTCCTTTGTATTAGGTATCTGGCAGGGAAATGTCTATAATGGTAATACATTTTGAGAACTGTAGAGTTTTGTAATTTGTAAGCATTCAGTTTAATGAGGTCTTATACTTTTAAGGAAATATTTGAAATGTAGGTTTAATACAAAATGAAAAAACAAAAAAAAATTCTTCAGGGTACTGCCCACCTTAATCTATCTACTTGTCTAAAATGACCATCCTATCAAGCAGTGCTTTGCCACTATATTTCATAGGGATTGTAGCATGCTATGCACACAAACCATGGTTGTTCATTATCATCCTCATTATCCATTCAACTTAGTAGTGCTAGTACACAATGTCAAGTCATTTACAGTCAAGCTACTCTGTATATCGCTGAATTCACAAAGAAACATACTGTATCAGTGTCAATCTGTTGGAAAAACTCAGAAATTTCATAGCAAAATAGCTCATCTCACTAAGACTCTCCTCAGGATTCGTTAATGCCAATAACGGAGCGAACATTGTGGGCCTGATTCATTGGGTCATGTATTCTGAGCGAAACACACATTCAGAATATTGGATTTGCGAGCACCTGAATTAAAAGTCATGGATCACAACGTACCTGTCAGCGACTGCTGAGCCGGCGAATAGGGCAGCATTACAGTCACTCTCTAAAGTGTTTAAAATTAAATTTAAAAAAAATGTGTATGGTCCCAACCTCCTAATGGTATTAACCCTAGTTCTGCTGGGCTTTTGCACGTTGTGGTGAAATCAAGGGGGGGGAGATGCGTGGGGGCCCCAAGATTTTCACCACAGCCACCATTAGGCCAACCAGCCAGGTAGGTGGCACTATAGCAGGGGGACATGTGACAGGGGTCCCTCTGCCATAATGACAAACCAACCCCAGACTGTTCAGCGCGGAACCGATTTCCCTACAGAGTGGGGTCTGCAAAAAAAAATTGTGTGGGCCTCCCCTCTAGAAAGAACCAGCCCCGTGATGAAAGCACTAGCACTCCTCATACACCCATGAGGTGATAGTTGTAGAGTAGTAAAGTATGTGGAATATATGAAAAATGTAAAAACACCATTTTAGTTTGTGGAACTACAAATCCCAGCCAGCCCGGACTACCAGTAACAGACTGGGCATGCTGGTACTTCTGTAACTACAAGCTCCAGCATACCCATGGCAACTAGGGCATGCTGGCACTTGGAGAACCACAAGTGCCACCATGCCCAGTGGCGCACGCAGGGGGGGTTTCTGAGTCTCTAGAAACCCCCCCTGCGCTAACTAAGTGGCCACTGTCCTATACAGCAGCCGCGGCGCTGTCAAAGAAGCGTCCGCTGCGGTGCATACAGCACCGCCGCAGACGCTTCTTAGACAGCGCCGCGGCTGCTGTATTGTACAGCGCTGGCGAAACGGAGCTGCTGCGCATGCGCGGGTGCATGCGCAGCATGCTCTCTCTCTGGTTATTTTTATTTATTTTTTGGGGGGTCGGCGGCGAGAAACCCCCCCCCCCCGACAATCCTCCGTGCGCCCCTGATGCCCTGACACCAAGGACTCGCTGAGACATGTAGTTCCACAAAGTCAAATTTTAAATAAATCACAACACCCTTATTCACACCACATTAGTTTAATAAAAAAAATAAAAAAAACTGAAATAAACAAAACTCCCTCGCTATAACCACATTTCTTTATTAAAAATACTAAAACCCCAAATACTTACCATCAGATGTCTTCATCTGTATAGGATCCAATCTTCTAAGCTCTCAATCTAGTAAGGCTTGTAACCATACCCATATAAAACCAAATTATTCCCCAAATTCCTGTAGCTCTCCAAAAGAATAACATTATAGGTCCAGGAGTAGTTCAAAAATAATAACGCACAAAAGATGTATATTCCAATAGTCCATGAAAAGCATCTTATTTTTTTCAGTCCCAAGGATTCCATATTGTATCCAAAGGTCCATGTAAGCATCGTCTTGTTTTGGTCCAAACAACCCCAAAATATTCTAAAATGGCTTGAGAAATATTCTTGTCTTCATTCCCAAGGACCCCATAATATTCCACTGGAACAGGCTTAGCAAAACAAGAAAGCACCATAGGCTTTCATAACTGGTAATAGATCAAAAGTATTTACCTTTAGTGTAACTGATAATTTACAGAAATAAATGCACATGCTTTGGAACATTTCCATTACAAGTATCTACTGGGGTTTGTTATTTGTAAATAAATAAATAAATACATTTTAAAACAATTAAGAAAATAACAACAGTTTCCATTTCCCTCCATGACTATGTGAGTCCTTATATGTGTCTAGGTATTACCTAATCTATTTCATGTAACGCACACTAGTGGCGAGATAGGTGTTTGTGGAAAGAGCAGTGATTCAGATTTTTTGCTAGTGAGAAGGAGGAGGGGCTGTAAATATGGGGAAAAAGATAAGAAGGCGACTGGGAGAGGAGAGAGATGATGTGAGAAGCTGGGGACCTCCCAGGCTACCCCGGTATTGCCTGGGAGCAGGATCACGGTAACTGCGCCAGGGCAAGGAATGTGTGCCCTGAATAGAGAGTCCCCAGAGCAGAGACCCCTGGAGAAAAGGGGGAAATTGCTGCAAGTGGCAGCATGCAGACACTAAGGGATGTAAGAGCAGGGACCCTTGGAGAGAGGGTTGTAGCAAAGAGGGAGAGTTGTGGGAAACCCAGAGAGGGGCAGAGAGAACACTAGTAAATAGTTTTATAGCCCAAGGGATTTTACCCCTGCTTGCAGAGCTGTGCGCTACACAGAAAAAGGGTCAGAGCTACAAGTGTGTGCTGGAGTTAAACTACCCTGTGATTCCTGTATGTGTATACTGGAAACATAGGCTGAACTGTGAGTAGCTGTGGAACTACTGTGACCAGTAGAACCTGGTATGTACTGTGATAACACCAGCAGTGTAGGATGTGTGCTGGAAGAGTAAGGAGCTGTACTTGTAACCGTATTCATATTGCTCATTAAGATCTGTGCTGGAGAGAGTAAGAGGCTGTATATATTTCTTTATTGCTGCAACCATTATATTTATCATGCTGGAGGAAGAGGAGTGTAAATAAAGAGTTCAGTTTGTGATGGAGATGGTATTGCACCTAACTTATTCTGACTTTTATTGAACTGCACGACAAAGTAACATGCACTGTGTCCCACTACTTACAAAGAAACATCTGCATGTGCAGGGACACCCTGGTCATTTACACCCATGCCCATCAGCTAGCCAGGGTTTGAGAAAGAGGTGCACTGTGTAACCTTCGCACCCCAAACCACACACAGTGCCAGGGGTTACATTCACATCACCAGTAAATTTATATATGATCATTATTATAGCTCAGTGGTCCTGTGTCATTAACTTTAACTACCTACATAGGGCCTCATTAAGTCCAGCTGGAGGGTGCAAATTTGCTCCGAGTCAGAGACATGTGTGGCAGGGTGCTAATTTTAGAAATGCCTGAAGTCATACTTGTAGGTAGGCGGGGTTTGTGTCCTGGTTAGCCTCTAAATTGCAATGTTAAAATTAAGCTAAAAAGTATCCGTGAGTTACATGCAAGAGCAGTTGTATTTTACTTGCATACAGAAACAATTGCAATTACACCCCTTGCACCCTATATGGTTTGTCCAAGTGCTTATTTCTTGCTTTAGCTGTATTTACACCTAACTCTAAATGAGACACAACTTAGCCAGACACATTGCATTTTGATTGGAGCTGGTTCAATAAGACGTAAAGCTCCCGAATGCAATACACATTATTAGCAGGGATGAGGTCATTAGAAATAATGGATACCATTTTCAGACCTGTTTGGTGTAACAAAGTCACCATAAAAGACACCATAGTGGGTTGCAGCCATCTTTTTAAGGAAAAGGCAGTGAAATTGACAGCTGATTTTGTCACCCAGGCACGCGGATAAAGTATCTCTTGGGCAGATCCACTTGCTGGTAGGGTCCCATAATTTTGCTTGCCGCATTATCCCTAGGTGTAAAGTTTTGTGCCGGGAATTGCAGTGACAGCTGCTGTGTCTAAAGCCAATGCACATATTTGCTTATCAGAAGGACTGTAGGGAGGACTTGCCAATTTGGGTATGTTTACTTGACGTATTTAGCAGCGTGTGCATGTGGCCAAAACCTGTGTCCAACCATAAGCCCCAGCTATACATGGACACAGAGCGTTCTAGTCGCTTTGGGTACTACCTCGACAGGGAATGACAAGCGACACAGTGGCCCTCATAATGAGTTTTGTCAAGCATGCTAATCTGTTAGTGCTAGAGCTTTTCACCATCGTGGTGGCTATGGAGCTATGGACTCCTCACTTTCGGGGCCTTGCATTATTTTCTGGTATGACAATTTAGGGGTTGTCCAGTCCATCAATATGCAAAGAGCCACTTATTTATGCGATTAGGTTTATTAGACATTTAGTTTTGCGCTGCCTCGAACATAACATTGGGTTCAGCGCTCGGCAAATGCCAGATAAAGAGAACGTTATTTGCTGATGAACGTTCCCTTTTCCCTGGGTGAAATTCAAAGAACTTGCTTCTCAAGCTCATCTTAATACTACCTCTTGTCCTTCACATGTTTGACAGATTATCAGGCCAGCACAGTGGGTCTTGCTGAGACATCTGTGGCCCCATCCACGTGCGGGATGTTGGTTGACTTAAGTATATGATAGTTGCTTCCAAGGCGTTGATGTCATCCAAGCTAGCCCGAATGTCCTTTATGGCCCAGTTACAGGCATATTGGATATTACAAAGGACTTTTTTAATTTGGAAGGATTTTAGGGGGATGAGCCAATAAGCAACCCACTAAAGATGATGCCAGATGGTCTAGAGATGTCTCTTTACTGAGCAAACTGAATGATGTGGTTGGGGATAGTGACGGCTAACAATTATGAAGCTTTCCTATTTAACACAGTTTTTTTGCTGGCCTTTCTCTGAGTTAGCAAGCTGGTATCTGCGTTTGAACTCTCCCCTGCTTCAGGTTTATTGGCTAAGAATGTTATTTAAAGAGGTGCATCCTTGATTTGCATTGTCTGAAACAGATCAATTTGGCAGGGAGCATTTGGTCATGGTGGAGGCACACCCGGATCCCACCATCTGCTTGGTAGCACTGTCTAGGGCTTATTTGTTGGTTAGACCTATAGGTGAGAAAGGTTGACTGCTCCATCTTGACTTTGCACCTCTTACCAAATACCAATTTGGGTTTATCTTTAAAAAAAAAATTCCATTTGTATGCCTGTATGCCGTAGATTACGGCACCCATACCTTTAGAATAGGTGCAGCCACCCCCGTGACAGTAGCAGGGTCATGCATGGAGAGCATCAAACAATTGGACAGTTAGCAATCCACCACCTATAAGAAATACATCAGATCCACTAAATTGTAGCAACCATACTCCCAGTTCTGGCAACCCAGGACTTGGGACATGAAGGAGTTTACCTAATTTTTCCTCAACTGAAGCATTTTAAAGATTTTTTACGGTTTTTACCTTCACATGGGTTGCCTCTTTCCCCTGCTGGTTAATGCCTGCCTTGCATACTTGATTGCATCTAAAATTTTATTCATGTTGTTGTGATTGTTTCATAGTGTTGAAGTTGCCACTATGCATATAATGGACACTCAGAACGTATTCTGAATTATAGATTGTTTACCGAAGCCCCTTCAAGTTTAGAAGTTTGGCCGTTTTTCCATCTTCTGGGCTACCAGACAATTTACCGTCTTGGTGCGCATGAAGTGGATTGGTAGGAGCTGGGTGTGATGGCCCGGTTTCAAGAATTTAGTGTTTAATATGATTGCCAGGGATCAGGCTCCAGATTTTTTAGTGATTCATTTAGGGGGTAACAACATGGGTAAGTTTTAATCCATTGGGCTCATTTTACATATCATTGCTGATTTGAAGTTCATGGCTGATAGCTTGTCGGCACTTAACAATTGCTGGTCCAATATCATCCCCAAAATACCATGGAAGGGTGGCTGTTGCAGCCTAGTCATGGCCAAAGTTAGACAACAGGTTAACCAGTCTGTCTAATTTCATGATGTGCTCGGGAATGCGGTAAGCAAACAACCTTTGAATAAATTCTGCCACCCTCATCTTTATATACAAGCTAAGGTGTATCTCACAGATGAAGGTTTAGGTATTTTTATAGGCCAAATTGTAGCTCTTTGGTAGGGTTTCCTTGGTCAGGTGATGACGGGCTATGTGTCCGTTAATGGAACACAGTTTTTGGCAGGAAAACAGGACAGTCAGCGGTTAATATACGGCACAAAAGTTATGATTAGCTGCAGGATTCTTAGATCTGTGTCTCTGTTAGGGTCCTTTGAGGCAAGAAGGGGTGTAGTCTCTTTGACGTCATTAACACCTGGGATTCTGGGCCAGTTGGCTATCCCTATGCTGGTTAGTTGTATCTGCATTGCTTTCTTTGCCACCATCATTTATATAAATTAAAACTGTGACCTTAGTGTACCAAAAATGAAATCACTGTCTGTGTTTTATTTCAGGTATTAAGTAGTTATCTTTATTATAAGGGTTGGAAGGTGAATGTGCAGAGGGAGAATATCAGCCATTTGGCATTTAATGTCACCAAGAGTTAATATGTGTTTACTGATAATAATGAATAGTGTATATTCTCTCTTACCCTAAATGATGCTATACACGCATTTGTGTCCTGGTTTGGCTTAGGTGTAAATTCTCCTGCCATAAACCTAGCATATATGCTTTCAATAAGCAGAAAGGTACCACCGCACTAGATCTGAGTATGCTTGTTTTAGATAACATCCCAATCTTAGTGTAATATTGTTAATATATTATCAGTTAATATTTGACATTTTATATAGTCACAGGGAGGTGATACCACTCGAAACAATGTAGATTCACAAAGACAGAAGAGAGAACTAGTTTTATACTTTGGTGCAGGAACACTAAACCGTCTAGTTTTTGTTACATACGTTTTTTAATAATTTAAAACAGCACAACTTTATATCTCTTTATTAAAATTTAAACTTGTGTTCTTTCACTGAAGATATTGTTTCAGTGAATTTATTAAAATATGTATAGTGTAGTTATTTAAAAACGTACATTGGGAATAATCTCATTATTGTAGTACTAAGTCCTCGGTTGGAAATCAGTGTAAGCTAATTGGAAATGTAATAAGATCTTTAGCAATTATTAATTAAGGGGCTATAACACTTGTTCTCTCTTATGTTTTTGTGTATATAACTTTCAATGCAGAATCAGATACCTCTGTATATGGATGTAAATAAAACGATTTATGCACTTAAATGTTTCAGGTATGCTGCTGTAGCAGAACTGGACACAGCGCAAAATGTGTTTGGCTCTGCATATTGCCAAAAATACACTACTTTTACATGTGCATTTTTATAGTGTAAATGACTCTAATTTTGTGTCCAGCTCTGCATCAGGCCTAAAATGTCCACTTGACAATGTTTAAATAGATAGTTAGGCACTGTTTTTTATTTACTCTGTCTGGTACGTATTGTCCCCATTTTTTAAATTGCTCTGTATACTATATATGTATATACTTAGATTAGGTATTAAACTCTCTTCTATTGCAAGTCTTTATCAATCAACTGGTCTTAGTCTGTGGAAATTGATAAGATTAAAATTGCAGTTGTATTTATTCATATTATGGAGAAGTACAATTAAGTACTTAAGGAGAGGATGTAGCCCAATGGTAAAAATGCACTGACAAATGACAAATTGGGAGACGTGTTAGAGACCCTGGTTTAATTCCCAGTGTCGGCTATATAAAATTTATAAATAATAGAAGGACAACTAAAGCTCATGATATATAAGATATAAACTCTAATACACCTCCCCTTCTTCAATATCCCATTCATCTAATTACATGTACAGCTTGCTGGAGGATGAATAGTACAAATGTGTGCTTTGTCAAACACCAATTGCCTATCAAACACTCCTGATCTCTACTGATCTATGTTCTCTTTGGTACAGTAGGCTATATTCTCTTATATGTGATGCATGAAACCACAGCTAACACAGTGTCATTATATTGAAGATGATATTGCTCATTAGTGTTCATTGGCAGGCTAGTCCTAATGACTGTTTCTGCTTCTCTCCATATAATTGGCCCTCCAAGGCGATAAGGAATGCGAAGGTCTTTTGTTCTGCAGCAATGAGTGGAGATTAAAACTCAAACAAAAGTTGCAATTATAGATTTATGTTCTAGCACTCAGATCTCACAGTAGTCATAAATTCCCCTCCAATTTTCCCTGGCCTTCTCTTTCAGATAAATTTATCCCAACAATCACTGGGCAATAAAAAAAAGAACCTTTTATACTAAATGAGGGTGTTGCCAACCCAGTTACAGGTTTCCACAGACTTTGAAAAGGTTACACCAATCAAAATAATTTTACCCAAGTAACATTATTATGCTGGTTACCACTTATAGGAATAATTACTCATACTTATAATAAGAATACTGCCCAAAATTGCAGGTTGAAGACAAATAAGTCACCCACCTTAATATAATTTGTAACCATGGAAACAATCACGTGGTGTCTACAGTTGCTCACTACATATCTGTCAAATGGCAACAATTTTAGACAAAATTGCAATTTCAAGTATCAAGAGTTATTCCAGTAAGTTGTAGTATACAGTGTAATTTTAATGAATGTAATTTTGGTTTAAATAAAATATGTCAATTTAGGGCAAGTGTGCGCAACCTGCGGCCTTTAAATCCCATTCATGCGGCCGCATCAGATAATCAGAAAATGAAGGAACGGGTGAGCGCATGTGCATCACAGAGCAGTGTAACCCTTAACTGAGACCGTTTGACTTTTTCACGTAACTAACATTGTGCGGTCTCACGGTTTTTCTACAACACTATTCATATAGGAATTAGGATCTTAATTTTAAAACATTATATGACTCATCGTAATTGCAACAGACAACTTTATTTTTTTTCGTTTACATAGTGAAAAATTAACATGTATTTAAAAAATATGCAGCATTAACTACTATTTTGTCACAGGACTTTGTGCCTGATTCATTAAGGAAATTAGGCAAGAAATTGAGTAAGTTTTCTTACTTAAGTTTTCTGGACAAAACCATGTTGCAATGCAAGGGGTGTAAATCAGTCTATTATTTTGCACATAAGTTAAATACTTTCTGTTTTTTCATGTAGCACACAATATCAACTTTAAATTTCAGTGTACAGTGTACAAATAAGTTATCAAGTATTTGTGTGCTACATGAAAAACGGCCAGTATCCTCCTCCTCCGCTGTCTCTTGACCCCCCCACTCCACACTGGCAGATACGTGGTAAGAAGTCCTCCACTAATATTGCTTTCCAGCTATGTGGTCCTACCTTCTCTACATACTCCACACCTTGCAATTCCCCTCTAATTACATTGAGATGAGCTATCAAGGTCACTGCCCTTCTCCTCGCACTAGTCCTGTACCGTTACCACACCAACACCACACACCACCATACTATTACTTTCTCATGTTTGCCTTTCATTTTATTACCATCGTTTTCCACTTACTTCTCATATGAATTGTTATATGTTCTTATTATATGCTTGAGCAACCAAAATGAAGAATTATGAATAAAAAATAAGAATATAGAAATACAAACATATAAGAATTCTAAGAATATAAACCCAAATGTTCTTCCTTGATCTAGACGCTGCTCCTGAAGCCCGATTATTTATATATACATTTATATATATATATATATATATATATATATATATATATATATATAGATATAGATATAGATAGATATATATATATATGTGTGTGTGTGTGATAGGTACAGCAGATGGATGGCGCACTGGTGATGTTAGCAGATTATGCTAAACAAGGTGGGAACAGATAAATAGGCATGAGGATAAAATACAAGTCTCTGGGTTGGTGTCCAACAATATATGCAGTAAATCCAGTTCTTAAATCCAAATGCTAGACAGAGTCAACAACCGTATCAGACTCTGGTGTGCAGAGCGTTAACTCCAATGTCACAGTCAAAATGTATATATATAAGTTATTAATCAGATGGAGCTGGCTGGACCAGTACAACCCAGCCTACAAGCTCTCCAATTATAAAACAACAAAGGGACAGGGATGAATAGAGATATGCAATGATGTACAGTTCACCAGATATCAATATAAAGTGGAAGCGTAGCAAAAGATAATATAAAACCAGCTTATCTGTATCAGGGTCTCCAGGAGGGAATCACGGCTCCATCTAGTGTGTCAGGAACAGGTAAACCAGCAAGTGCAGTATGCAGTAGTTCTTGGTCTCGGGCAGCCGTCCCCATGCAAACACCGCTATCAAACTCCAATAAACCGAAATAGTGAAGATAAAGGAGCCATATAGTGTAGTAATTTATGTACGAAGAATTTATTCAGCAATAGTATAAAATGCAAACTCACATTGTACAAAGTAATAATAAGCTTATCTGTATTAGGCAGTAGGTCAGCTTGTACCAGTATGGATCCCTGGAAGATGCTACAGGTATTACCAATGATCTCCGCACAGGAGGAGTATCAGGCTATATACACTAAGTGTCCAGGATGGTAGAGTGGCCTAAGTCAGTAAATACAGAGAAATAGAGGGGCCTCAATGTGTTTCGTCATAAATAGACTTCTTCAGGAGGAAAGATGAATGCCCCTGTTCAGGGCTTGTTTATGTACTGTATACGGCGGCCATTTTGCGCATGCGCAGTGCGCAGAAGCTCCGTTACCGCGCATGCGTGGAACACCCGCGACCGCGCAGGTGCTACAGAGTGAGGATTATGATGATGATCTCTATGGTTATGTGGAACAAGGTCCCAGAATACTAATGGGACATGTCAAGTGCAGGATTAAAGTTGAGTGAGACTCTAATAGGTCACAAAAAACCGAGAGCGGCGGCCACCTTGGGTAGGGGCACCCAGCACAGGTTATCAGTGAGTGAAGTCTGCAGCAGCCATCTTTGGCAAGGGAATACTGGTGTGCAATATATGCTGTTAGAGATAATGCATAATAAAATGCAATACAATATCAAACAATAAATTAATGTATATAATATGACAGATAAAACACTCAAAACACCATATAGGGGATGTTTAAGTAAAACAATACATAAAACTATAAAACATGGACATATATTAAAAAATGAATAGTGAGTACATGCAAAATAATGTGATGCCATATTATGCAACATGGGATCACACAAATATGTGGCCCTTTTAACAAGGTTATCAAGCAGCTATAGATAGCTCAAAGATATTTAGTAAAATATGCAGTAAAATATGCAGTAAAATATGCAGTGGGACACAGGACTATAAAAAAGGAGCAATTTCATATCCTTCGTTAAGACCAGAGAGGGTAAGAGTATTCAGCTGGAAGATCCAGAACATCTCCCTCTTGGAGAGTTTGGACTGGAGATCACCTCCTCGACATCCTAGACATACGTTCTCTATCCCCTTGAACGTAAGGTGATTCAGATCAGAGTTATGTTTTTTATTAAAATGTCTGGAAACAGAGTGGGATTCGATCTTATTTTTAATATTCCTGACATGCTCTTGGATTCTTGGTTTCAATGGTCTTTTTGTTTTGCCAATGTATTTGAGACCACAAGAACATTCTAATAGGTATATAACAGAAGTAGTTTGGCAGTTCATGAATTCTTTTATGTTGAACTTCAGGCTATTATCATGATTATAAAAAACTTTCTTATCAGGGCTCGCAAACTTGCAAATATTGCAGTGACTACACTTGTTGAAACCTTTCACCGTTAAGAATGTGTTGGAAGTGTTGGTGTGAATGCCGGATAACATGCTGGGGGCAAGGGCATCTTTCAAATTCCTATTTTTGCGGAAGATAATGTCTGGTCTTGTAGGGAGAATGGTGGCTAAAATGGGGTCCATGCGTAAAATCTCCCAGTGTTTGGAGATAGTGGACTTTATTCTATTCTCACATGAGTTGTAGTTTGTGATAAAGGGTATACGTTCCTTTTGGTGATCTCTAATTTTATATTGTAATAGATCTGTTCTGTTAACCCCTTCAATTTTCGTCAGGGCTTCTGAGATAAGTTTGTCTGGGTAGCCTCTTTCCTGGAAACGTTGTGCGTACATATGTAGTTGTTCCCTACATTGAGAGTCATTACTGCAATTTCTTTTTATCCTATAGAATTGGGAGTATGGGATGTTTGTTTTCCATTTTCTTACATGACCACTCTTGAAGTGGAGATAGCTGTTGTTATCTACCGTTTTAACAAAATTTTTTGTTTCAACCTTATTATCAGTTCCTGTGAGAACTAAATCTAGGAATTCAATGCTGGTAGTATTCTGTTTGGCTGTAAATTTTAGATTATAGTTATTAGTACCCTTGTATGTAAGAAATTAATTGATGGATTCCTCGTCACCATCCCAAACCATGAGGATATCATCTATATATCTCTTCTAGATGTAGTGAGAAAAGGGGTTGGGCTTGTATATATAATCATGTTCCCAGCTTCCCATGAGTAGATTGGCGAAGCTGGGCGCAAAAATCGTGCCCATAGCTGTACCACAGATTTGGAGATAGGTGTCTAAAAATTTGAAGTAATTATGAGTAAGAATGAACCGCATCAATTCGCACAGAAAATCTTTATGTTCTAAGGAGAGGTCAGGGTCCGGATCTAGAAATTCTCTACAGGCTTGGATGCCCTTCTCATGCTCAATTGCTGTGTACAGTGATTGGACGTCGATGGTAAGCCAAATGTAATTTGGATTCCAACAGAAATCCTCAAAGAGGCTCAGGACAGAGATAGGATTTGAGCTTGACTACATATTTATAGAGGAAAATATTAACATATTCAGAGATATGAGATGTGAGGGAATCTATATCGGCCACTATGGGTCTACCAGGGGGTTTTATCAATGTTTTATGGATTTTCGGTAGAAAGTAGAAAACAGGGATGATGGGGTTCAGTACCAATAAGTATTGATATTCATCTTTAGTCAGTACATTGTTACATAGGCCTTTGAGGAGTGTATCTCTCAATTGTGATACGTACTCTATGGTGGGGTCAGTTTGTAATCTAGTAGAAGAGGCTGCATCATTTAATAAACTCTCTGCCTCTTCTATGTATGCTGATCTATCAAGTAAGACTACTCCTCCCCCTTTGTCAGCTTGTTTGATGACTACTTCCTTGTTGTTGGCAAGGGTATCTCTAGCTGAAAGTTCCTGTTTGGTAAGGTTGGAGGTTTTCGGGTTATTATATTTATCTCTACATAAGTCTTTAATAACCATTTCCTGAAAAAGATCGATATGGCTACTCCTAGATTCCAGGGGATAAAACTTTGAGGTGGGCTTTAACCCTGACTTGGACCTGTTTTCGTAGTTAGAGATAATAGCTGTATCCTTTCTGGCAAAATGCCGTTTTAGCGTCAATTTCCTAGTAAATTTATTGATGTCTATAAATATCTGGAATCTATTAGGTTTATGTGTGGGGGCAAAGGAAAGTCCTTTGCTCAACAATGAAAATTCTGAACTATTGAGTTGGTGTTCAGATAAATTAAAAATCCCATTTTCTTTTAACGTTCTGTTGTTAATGAATTGAACCTTCTCCTTTGTTTTTTGTAAACCCCCTCGTTTTCCCCTTCTTCCATGTGTCTGCGCTTCATGGGTGAGGCTATTTTGATATTTTCTCTGACGTTCCGCTTGTTGCCCCCTCTCTCGTGTAACAAGCGTACTGGGGATAAACTAGCATCAATGGTTTCTAATGTAAGGAATCTGTTCCTAAGAGGTAGTTGTTCTGTAGGTGGATGTTTCTTAGTGGGGGGGCTGTAGCGTGTTCTATCATGATTCTGTTTCACAGTTTTCCAATGATAATCTGACCTATGAGTATTGTCAGGATGTGAGGAATAGTAGTTTTTGTGGGATGGCTGTGCTGTCTGCCTTTTCCATTGTTTGATGTTATTTTTCTCATAGTCCTGTTTGTCCCTAATGAACTTTTTTTCTTTTGTTCTAACAACTTCCAACTCTAACATTTCAAGTTTTTTATTGAGAACCTGTTTATTGATAGCATAGTCCTCTTGTGTTTTAAATGGTTCTAAGAGAATATCTTTGGTCTTTATTTCTTCCTCAATTTTATAAAATAATAATTTTCTTTTTTTAACGGATAATGAGTTTCATAAGACTGAGAGAGCACTCATGTAGAGTTTGGTCCCAGTCTTTCATGAACTCACTGTCGTCAGTTCCAAAGGTTGGGGATTTGTCTATACGTAAACCCCTAGGCATGCAGTCGACAGATATATAGTGTTCTAAACCTTGGACATCCCACCATATGCGTGTTTCTTTAACAAACAGTTTCTCTATATCCCAGAAAAGACTATCTAAGTCTGATCGTGATTCCAATATATTGGCATTTTCGTTAAAAATCTTTTTACAACAGTCTGATCTTTTGGTTATTCTGTCTGAATTTTTCCATATGTTGCTACTGTGGAAAATACAATCTGTATGGCTGCCTTGTTTAAATCGTAAAACTAAGGAAATAGATGTAGATAACAAGATGTATTCTCTTGCCAAAGATGGCTACTGCAGACTTCACTCACTGATAACCTGTGCTGGGTGCCCCTATCCAAGATGGCCGCGGCTCTCGGTTTTTTTGTGACCTATTAGAGTCTCACTCAATTTTAATCCTGCACTTGACATGTCCCATTAGTATTCTGGGACCATGTTCCACATAACCATAGAGATCATCACCATATTCCTCACTCTGTAGCACCCGCGCGGTCGCAGTAATGGCCGCGCAATGCGCATGCGCAGGAGCTTCTGCGCACTGCGCATGCACAAAATGCCTATTTATCTGTTCCCACCTTGTTTAGCATAATCTGCTAACATCAGGGCCGGACTGGCCATCTGGTACTTCTGGCAAATGCCAGAAGGGCCGATGGCTGGATGGGCCGGTCCGACTCCTCCTGTCTCCCTACCTATGTTGTGCGCTCTTCAGCTCCCTTCCCCTATGCTGTGCACTGCCACATGTAATCTGGACAGCTTCCAGATTCTGTTCTACGGACTGGGGTAGGGGGTCCGTGGAGGTGCCGCGATTTTCATGGGGGGGTCGCGGGGTGCCGCGATTTTAGGGGGGAGTCGCGGGGTGCCGCGATTTTCGCGGAGGGGGTTGCGGGGGTGCCGCGATTTTCGTGGGAGGAAAGGTCCTTGGGAGTGCCGCGATTTTCGCGGGGGGGGGTCGCGGGGTGCCGCGATTTTTGCAGGAGGGGAGGTGCTCGGGATACCGCCATTTTTGCTGGGAGGGGGGGTCATGAATGTGTGAGGGGAAGGAGGTGCTGGGAGAGGGGGTGAGAGAGCCAAGGGGGAATGGGGTGCTGGGAGAGGGGGTGAGAGAGCCAAGGGGGAATGGGGTGCTGGGAGAGGGGTGAGAGAGCCAAAGGGGAATGGGGTGCTGGGAGAGGGATGAGAGAGCCAAGGGGGAATGGGGTGCTGGGAAAGGGGTGAGAGAGCCAAAAGGGAATGGGGTGCTGGGAGAGGGGGTGAGAGAACCAAAGGGGAATGGGGTGCTGGGAGAGGATGTGAAAGAACCAAAGGGGAAGGGGGTGCTGGGAGAGGGGGTGAGAGAACCAAAGGGGAAGGGGGTGCTGGAAGAGGGGTGAGAGAGCCAAAGAGGAAGGGGGTGCTGGGAGAGGGGGTGAGAGAACCAAAGGGGGAAGGGGCTGCTGGGAGAGGGGGTGAGAGAACCAAAGGGGGAAGGGGGTGCTGGGAGAGGGGGTGAGAGAACCAAAGGGGAAGGGGGTGCTGGAAGAGGGGTGAGAGAGCCAAAGAGGAAGGGGGTGCTGGGAGAGAGAGCCAGGGAGTGCTGGGAGAGGGGGTGAGAGAGCCAGGGAGAAGGGGGTGAGAGAGCCAGGGAGAAGGGGGTGCTGGGAGAGGGATTGAGAGAACCAAAGGGGAAGGGGGTGCTGGGAGAGGGGTGAGAGAGCCAGGGGGGTAGAGGGTTCAGGGAGAGGGGTGAGAAAGCCAGTGGGGAAGAGGGTGCAGGGGGTTAAGTGAGAGGGACAAAGGAGAAGATAGTGCAGGGGCATAGGTAAAATAATGTGTAAAGGGAGAGACATCTTAAGAATGCTCCCGACTGCCTGCGTGAGCTGACAGCTGCAGATCCCTCATCGCCCAGCGCGCCCAGTAGGAGAACAGAACACAGAATGCCATTAAAGGTAAGTTCATATATTTTCTCGTGTGCAATGTGTTTTCAACCATCCTTTCTTGAACTGGGGGCACTACTGTGTATCCAATGACGTTTAAAACACTATGTATTGTTCATTATTGCTCTGTAATGTTTTTTGCATATTTATCTGTACATAGATTTTTAATTAAGAGGAAAAACGCTTCTTGTCATAAATTTTATCTGTGATTGTGTCAATATATCTATTTTTGTTTGCATTGTAAATGGTGTATTAAGCTTCTCCTGGGACTCCCTCTCTCAGTATCTGATATGCTGTACCAATTTGTATTTGTGAATGAGTTTTTGTCTGGGTACTACTAATGATTTGGGGGCACTACTATGGTATAATGTTATTTGGGGGCACTATTGTGGCATAATATGATTTGGGGGCACTTCTATGCCATAATATGATTTTTCGGCTCTACTGCATGGCCAAATATGAATTGAGGGTAATACTATGTGGCATAATATGACCTTGGGACACTATGATGTGGCATAATATGAACTGGCCGCACTACGGTGTGGCATCATATGAACTTCTGCCACAGGCAAGTCTTTCATTGTTGAATATGAAGGGAGCCCAAAGAAGTTGCTGTATTGGGGCCCAAACTTCCTCTTGTCGGCCCTGCCTGTGAGTCAAGGGGTAGGCGTCTCCAGGTAAATAATCTAACTGTTTCCTATCTAATCAAACTCATGGATCACATCCAATTATCTCTCACCCACCTCCTCTATCCCCCTTAATTTATATACTGTGTTATTTAAAATGAATAGAAAAGACGCATATCCAGTTACTGTAATAAAAAAAATATTTTTCTCTGACATTTTGCTGTAGATGGAAATACTTTTAATGCGGCCGTGTGGGTTTAAATGATCATTCAATAGTTATGGTTTTTTTTATATATATGTCAGAGGTCAGGGGCGCACAGAGGATTTTTAAGGGGGGGGTTTCCCCTCCACCGCCCCCCAAAAAAAAGCGCATGCGCAGCAGCTCCGTTTCGGCAGCACTGTACTATACAGCAGCCGCGGCTCTGTCAAAGAAGCGTCCGCATTGGTTTCCTACAGTGGCGCCTGTATAATTGGTGGTATTGTTGTAGTATAGGGTGGCGTGGTGGTGGCAATGTTGTAGTGTGTTTGGGGCTTAGTATTGTTAATAAGTAGGAGAGGGTATTGCTGTAATGTGGAGGGTCATGCTGGTTGCTGTAATGTGGGGATGTGATACCGGATGCTGTAATGTGGGAGGTGATGCCGGTTACTGTAATGTGGGAGGTGATGCTGGACACTGTAATGTAGGGGGTCATGCTGGACGCTGTAATGTGGGATGTGATACCGGATGCTGTAATGTGGGAGGTGATGCCGGACGCTGTAATGTGGGGGGTGATGCTGGACGCTGTAATGTGGGGTTCATGCTGGATGCTGTAATGTGGGGGGTGATGCCGGTTGCTGTAATGTGGGGGGTGATGCTGGACGCTGTAATGTGGGGGGTGATGCTGGTTGCTGTAATGTGGGGGTGATGCAGGTTGCTGTAATGTGGGGGGTGATGCTGGATGCTGTAATGTGGGGTTCATGCTGGATGCTGTAATGTGGGAGGTGATGCTGGTTGCTGTAATGTGGAAGGTGATGCTGGTTGCTGTAATGTGGGGGGGTGATGCCGGTTGCTGTAATGTGAGGGGTGATGCCGGATGCTGTAATGTGGGGGGTGATGCTGGACGCTGTAATGTGGGGGGTGATGCTGGTTGCTGTAATGTGGGGGTGATGCAGGTTACTGTAATGTGGGGGGTGATGCCGGTTGCTGTAATGTGGGGGGTGATGCCGGTTGCTGTAATGTGGGTGGGTATTGATGTAGTATGAGTGTGTGTGGGGTTATTTATTGCTGTAATTTGGGTACTAATGTATTGTCATGGTATTTATTGATGTAATTGGGGTGCTAACAATGTAATGTTGAGGGTCATTAGAAGAAATAAATACCCCCCTCACACACACACTCATACTACATCATATTGTACAGCACCAGCAACGCGCACTGCGCCAGCATCAATGTGCAACAATATAGTGCATAGAGCCCACAACACGTGGGCCTGTGTGCTTTAAATGCCAGGGCTGATTTTTAGTCCCAGTCCGGCCCTGGCTAACATCACCAGTGCGCCATCCATCTGTTGTACCTATCACTTTTATTTCTGGCCTTACCAGCCAGAGCTTTGTAGGAAGGCTGCCTCCTCACGTGGAAGAGGTGTATATGTGGGTTTGAACTATACTACTTTATATACAATACTGCATTGAGTGCCAGTGTTTACATCTTGTTATCTACATATATATATATATATATATATATATATATATATATATATATATATATATATATTTATTTATAGATAGATAGATAGATAGATAGATAGATAGATAGATAGATAGATACATACATACATACATACATAATATTAGCACCAGTAAGGAGCTTTTCCTGATTTATTATTATTATTATTATTATTATTATTATTATTATTATTATTACTGTTATTATTATTATTTTGATCTAGAAATGCATAATGTAACTGACACCTTACTGCATCATTAATACTATTGATTGTTTGTATTTTCCATTACTAAGCAATCTGTATGTATAGTTTTTATGTGCAGGAAGCTTGACTTGTATAGCATGCTGCTAAATGATTCTCCATTTTGTCATGAGGGATGGAGTCCACTAAATAATGGAAATATCTTGTGCAGAAAATGAATTATTCATGTTTCAAAATTACAACGGTAGTCCATGAATCTGCAAAAGCTCATTAAAATATCAAATACATGTTCTCAATTGTCAGCACAAATAGCTTAAAAAAGGAGTATTTTAGCCTTCTACTGCGATGTTTATAACTAAGATTTGTATGTGTATATATACAGACATTATTTCCACAGTAAATTATCCATTTCTTTCTCATGTGCAAGTATCAGACATGCAATGACATATTGCTTTTCATAAAATCACTTTTCAAATGAGACAAAATAGACATTTACAAGTCATTTATATCATAAATCAGTGTGATGAAGAAGGTACTTGAAAGTTGGAGCTTTCTTCATGTTTCTTGGAAATGTAAAAAAAATAAAATTAGCAGACATGTTATACGTTTATTTTATATTGTTTGTACTGTGTTTGCCTGACTGATATCGTATGAATACATTTTTTGCAAATGTAGAAATTAAAGGAGAACTAACTTGATTTGTAATAAACAGTGAAGTAAATCAGAGATGCTTTCTTTCAACCCTCTTTCAGTCACATATTCAGGCTGACACTAACATACTTTTCATCTGTGTCAGAAATGTGTTAATGTCCTATACTGCAGCAATAAAAGTTACTCTTCCTTGCCAACTTTGGCAAGAGGTGCTCTTAGAGACCGGGAGGAGGTGGGTTTCTTGGGGGCAGGGCCCGGTGGGTCACGTCATTTGGCCCCACCCCCTAAAAGGGCATCACTGTTTCTGTCCAATTACAGCCAATTTGCGTGTCATAAGCCTTGCCCTCGACACTTTAAAATGGAGGTATTTAGGAACCGGAAGTTTGCCCTGCTCTTCCTGGAGTCTGGGAGAACTCTCAGAAATTTGGGAGTCAGTAGGTTACTTCATTCTGTTAAAAATTTTGAGAGCACCACAACTGTTCAACCCATATTTCCACCTATAAATGAGCATCATTTGCAAAGCTATTTTGCAGTTTATTTGCTTCATTCCAAAATTGGTTGATAATTTACTCATATTTACTACCCTAACCAGATGGTGGACAATAAGTGAGATTGTTATAGACAGAGTATAGATGGATAGGATGAATTTCTGCAAAACCCACTTAAGAAACCACTACACAAGGTGAAACGTGTTTGAAATATACCTACACTCTACTTCCTGAGCTTAAAACTTCCTTACCTTCTTTAACATCATTTACCACTATTCCCAGCTTTATTCACATTTTCACACTCATATCTCCTTCATATTCCATCTACCTATTTTTAAATTTAGCTCTCTCCATACTGTCTATCCTTATACCACCATACCGCGCTGCCTCCGTCTATACATTTCTCACCATTCTAATCCTTTTTCCGTACTCATCCTATCTGCACCTACACTTCTTCCTATTCAATACACCAACAGCCACTTTTGCTACCCCCCTCTCCCACCCAAAATTGTGAGTGAGCCCACTGCCTTGGCTGAGAAGCAACCCCACACATGAATGGTCTCAGGATGCTTTACTGTTGGCATGACACAAGACTGATGGTAGCATTCACCTTTCCTTCTCCGGACAAGCATTTTTCCAGATGCCCCAAGAAATCTGAAAGGGGATTAATGACTTTACCTAGTCCAATCCCTGTACCCTTTGAAGGAATATCAGTCTGTCCCTGATGTTTTTCCTGGAGAGAAGTGGCTTATTTGCTGGCCTTCTTCACACCAGGCCATCCTCCAAAAGTCTTTGGGTCACTTTGCCTGCAGATGCACTCACACCTGCTTGCTGTGATTCCTGAAAAAACTCTGCACTGGCTGTGCCCCTATCCTGCAGCTGAATCAACTTCAGGAGACAGTTCTGGTGTTTTCTGGACATTCTTGTGCACCCTGAAGCCTTCTTCACAACTATTTAACCTCTCCCCTTGAAGTTTTTGATGATTCGATAATTGACTGCTTTAGGAGCAATCTTACTAGCAGCAATATCCTTGCCTGTGAAGCCGTTTTTGTGCCATGAAATGATGACTGCATGTGTTTCCTTGCAGGTAACCATGGTTAACAGAGGAAGAACAATGATTTCAAGCACCACCCTCTTTTTAAAGCTTCCAGTCTATTATTTTGACTAAATCAGCATGACAGAGTGATCTCCAGCCTTGACCTCATCAACACTCTCACCTGTGTTAGCGAGAGCATCAGTAACCTGATGTCAGCTGGTCCCTTTTGTGGCAGGGATAAAATGCAATGGAAATGTTGTTTTTGGGATTAAAGTTGCAATTCATCTGATCACTCTTCATGACATTCTGGAGTATATGCAAATTGCCATCAAAAAAACTGAGGCAGCAGACTTTGTTAAAAAATAATATTTGTGTCATTCTCAAAACTTCTGGCCATGACTGTAGTACAAACGCCAACTCCAGTTTTAACAGTATTAACCAATATCATGCTCAGTAATATACCCAGCAATAATGATGCTCAGTATCATACCCAGCAATAATATTGGCTAGTAATATGCTCAAAAGTTGTAATGTCCCCTTAATGTAAAAGGGTTAAATAGTCCCCAGAAACGAAGTAAACTTCACGTGACCCTTAAATATCATAGGGGAGACCTAATTTTCATACAGGAGACTCACTTTCTACATGACTCTCACCCCGAACTCCGCTCTAAATTATATCCCGACTCATACCATGCCTGTGATCACTCAGCTAAAAAACGGGGGGTCTTGATCTTACTGGCACGTCACCTCTCGTTTGAGCTTAACAATTCTCTCGCTGACAAAGACGGACGTTATCTCATTCTGATAGGTAAGCTAAACAACAAGCTCTGTACACTAGTAAACGTTTATGCCCCTAACCAACACCAACACCGCTTCTTCACCAAACTAGATTCCTTATTGACTCGTTTTAGACAGGGGGATCTTATTGTAGCGGGCGACTTCAACACTGTTCTGAACACCACCATCGACCGTTCTGCCCCGGTGGCTGCTGTTCCGCTCTCAGCAGACCCACAATCCACTAAATCCCTCCTCAGTCTCATGAAATCCCAGCTTCTATATGACTCCTGGAGAGTGAAGGAGCCGACTACACGCGATTACACATTTTATTCTTCACCCCATGGCTCATACTCCCGTATGGATATGATCCTGCTCAGCCATGATTTGGCCCTAAACCTCCAGGCGGTCCAGATCCACCCATTGACTTGGTCTGACCATGCCCCTTTTACAATTGACATCTCTGACCTCCTACCCTGACCTCGCCCAATGACCTGGCGTCTTAATGACTCCCTTCTTCACAATACGAGTATAGTATCTCAGATTAGGACTAGACTGGAGGACTACTTTGAGCTAAATGATATTCCAGAAGTCTCCAAAGCCACCTTATGGACTGCGCACAAAGCGGTCTTGAGGGGACACTTGATCAGCATGGCCTCCAGACACAAAAAAGAATACCTCACCCGAACCAATGAGCTCTCATCCAACTTTAAACCCTGGAAGCCCAGCACAAAGCAACCGCTGATCCCGCAAACCTGACAGCCCTCCGGGAAACCAAAGCCAAACTAAACCTCCTTCTCTCTAAACAAGCGGCCACACGCCTTAAATGGCTCCATCAGACTTTTTATGAAAAAGGAGACAAAGCTGACAAAATTCTTGCATCACGGCTGCGTACAGATAGAACTCATAGAAATATTATTGCTATCCGTGATTCACATAACCAGTTAACTCACGATCCAGCAGATATCAGGTCAGCATTTCAACATTTTTACACTGCTCTTTATAACCTCCCGGCTCCCGCTTCCTCCCCAACACTGAAAACCCCCTCCGCCCTGATCACTGACTTTCTTGCCAAAGCCAGGCTACCTAAATTATCCCACCAAGCCCTTTCACTTCTCAATGAAGAGATCTCGACAGACGAGATCCATCAAGCCATCAAGGGACAAAAAAGTGGTAAATCCCCAGGCCCTGACGGCTTCACGGCCGCATACTACAAGAAATTTTCTGATTTGTTGGCCCCTCATCTCAAATCCCTTTATAACAACACTCTCCAAGGTGACCCTCTCCCATCAGAGATGCTGGAGGCCAAAATTGTAGTTATCCCTAAAGACGGTAAAGACCCGCTCCACTGTGCTAGCTACAGGCCAACCTCTCTCCTCAATCTCGATTTGAAAATATATGCCAAAATCCTAGCAAACCGTCTGAATGCCTTCCTCCCTTCTCTGATCCAGTATGACCAAGTAGGGTTTATCCCGGGACGCCAGGCGAGGGACAATATCAGACGTGCCATTGACATCATCCATATTACAAATTCCAGGAGATCCCCAACTATTATGCATCTATGGATGCTGAAAAAGCATTTGACAGGATCTCTTGGGACTTTATGAAAGCGGCTCTTGAGTCGTTCGGCTTCGCTGGCGACTTCCTCACTGGCGTCCTAGCATTATACACCACCCCTACTGCTAAAGTCCTGGTTAATGGCACTCCCTCAGAATCATTCTCCATTCGAAATGGAACACGACAGGGTTGCCCCCTTTCCCCTCTGATATTTGCTCTGATAATTGAACCTCTGGCTTCCCAAATTAGGTCTAATCCTAGCATACAGGGGGTCGAGGTGGGTAATACGAACTCCAAGATCTCACTCTTTGCAGACGATATCCTCCTATCACTTACCCAACCGGGGATCTCCTTGCCCAACCTATATGCCATCCTTCAGAACTACAGCGATGTTTCGGGCTATAAGATAAACTACACCAAGTCAGAGGCCATGCTGCTTCACGTTTCTCCTCGGGATACCGAGCTCCTCCGGGCTAACTTTAATTTGAAATGGCAGAACAGGAAGATCAAATACCTGGGGGTTTTCCTCACTTCTCGCTATGACCTCCTCTTTCGTGAGAATTTCCTACCCCTTTTCTCCAAGAAGCAATCAGACCTGACCTCCTGGAACCGCCTTATTATTTCGTGGCTGGGCAGGATCATAGCTATCAAAATGAACATACTCCCCAAATGGCTGTACCTCTTCCAAACCCTTCCGGTAGCTGTCCCTGCCTCTTTCCTTGCCAACATCCAGAAGGCCCTCACCCGCTTTATTTGGAACCATAGACCTCCTAGAGTCTCATCCAATATCTTAAAACGACCAATCCCTGGAGGAGGAAGAGGCCTTCCCGACATCAAATTATATTACTTGGCATCCCACCTTTCGCAAATCGTTGCCTCCTACGCTCCCTCTGGCTCCACTGCATGGCTTGATATAGAATTGGCCCATCTAACCCTGCCCGATCTCTCCTCTCTCTGGGGCGTATCTCCCGCCCGTCGACCCCTGCTGTTAGAGCACTGCCTTCTATCAAATTTGATGCTATGCTCTGGGACTCCAACTCCTTCAAACTAAAACTTTTAACTGCAATATCTTCTTTAACCCCCATCTGGCATAACCCGGTGTTCCCTCCCGGATCTGCCTCTACAACCCACCGTAACTGGTCTCGTGCAGGGCTTAAATTTCCAGTAGATTTTTCCAAACAGGGCCGCTGGCTTTCGCTAGCGGATCTCCAACCCCAATCCCCGTCCCAAATCCTCAGTCCCTTTGAATTCTTCCAAATTAATTATTTCTTGCGATCCCTGCCACCAACCTATGTTCTTAGGGACCTTACTCCATTTGAATCTCTTTGTAGAAAACATCCCTTGGACAAGGGCATGATTTCTCAAATATATAGCATTCTTCTCACTTCTGCCCTTCCCTCTCCAAACCCTCATGAAGACGAGTGGGAAAAGGACCTTTGTCCTCCCCCGGATGAAAAGGCTTGGGAGGACATGAGACTGGGGATAGCTAAATGCTCTATATCAACTAAACTCAAGGAAACCTCTTACAAAATTTATTACCGTTGGTATTACACTCCCACAAGACTCCATAGAATGTTTCCCTCTTCCTCGCCCTGCTGTTGGCGGGACTGTGGCCAAAGGGGTACGATGTTTCATATTTGGTGGTCTTGCCCGATTATCACCACCTTCTGGGATTCAGTCCATAGTTTCCTAAATACCCTTTTTAAAGCTCCTATCCCGAAAGATCCCTGGATATTTCTTTTATGTTACCCTCCCCAAGACCTGGACAAATTCTCCAAGAAATTAACTGCCCACATCCTGACAGCAGCCAAATCACTCATAGCCCTTAATTGGAAAAAGACCTTACCTCCATCCCTTTTGGCTCTCAAGAAGCAGATTTGGCACGTGGCCGCTATGGAGGAGATTACGTACTACCTCCACGATAGAGGCCACGTCTTCAGTCAAGTCTGGGCTCCATGGCTAGCCGTGGAACACACCTTCCCCCCTTAACGCTCCACGTCCTCCGACCTGACCCATGTGCGATGACCCTAACTCTTCCCGACACATATCTCCCCCTCTGCTATAGGCTCAACACACCCTAGTTATCCTCTAAATACTTACAGTGCTTATCTTTGTGGTCCTACCCCCCTCACCCCTCCCCCACAATCCATTTTGTTCCTACACCCATTTTATATTACTCTTTAAAAATGTAAAAACGGTCATTTTTGTCTAAAGGTTTCCTAATATGCGATACACCCCAATAACTGTTGTGATTTTACTGTGCATGCTACACAGTGTTATCATTTTGCTGTCTGTATTTTCTTGATTGACCACTGAAAATAAAAAATTCTAAAAAAAAAAAAAAAGTTGTAATGTCATGGGATGTACACTTTCAAGTAACTTCACATGAGGACTGAATGCCAGCTGTGTACTGCTACAATTGTTCGTGCCACTCAGCTTTCACAGACAATTTTCCAGAACCATCGGTACACTAGATTTTTTTTTTCAGTAAGCCAATTAACTTGAAAAAATCAAGATGGTTGATCACCGTGGAGGTCTAAGCAGTAGTTTATGTCAAGTATCACTGTGGTCTTTTCTACTCTGTTAACATTTTGGCAAGGCATTTACAATTGTATGCTGTGCCACAGTTAGCATTGCTGTCTATCAATAATGGGGCCATGGGTTCGATTTCTGTGTGGAGTTTGTATGTGTTTGTGTTAGAGATTATTATTATTATTATCGTTTATTTGTTAGACGCCACAAGGTTTCCGCAGCGCCGTACATGGTACAAACAGTGCACTATACAGGGTAAAACAATACAGAACAATAAACACAAAGTACCAGAACTTCAGAAACTCCAGGCAGGCAAATACTGTAAAGATGGAGTGGAAGAACAGGTGTGGAGACAGGAGGGGAGAGGGGCCCTGCTCATACGAGCTTACATCCTAAGGGAGGGTAAACAAAATGAGGCACAAGAGGAAGCCAGTAAAGCAAAGAGGAGAGAAAAGGAGCCAGGGGAGAAACAGAAGAGGTGAGAGGTTAAGTGGATGGTTGGTAGGCCTTAAGGAACAGGTGAGTTTTAAGTGCCCGCTTGAAGGAGCACAGATTGGGTGAGAGACGGATGGAGCGAGGGAGGTCGTTCCAGTGAAGGGGGGCAGCTCGGGAGAAGTCTTGTATTCTAGAGTGGGAAGAGGTGATCAGAGTGGAGGAGAGGCGGCGATCATTGGCCGAGCACAGGCAGCAGGCGGGAGTGTGAATGGAGAGGAGGTTAGAGATGTTCACTGACCCCCATGTTCTGGTTTCGGTTTTGGTTTGGATCTGGATTAACTTTGTGTTTTGGTTTTGGCAAAACCGCCCTTGAGTGTTTTTGTTTTTGTTTTTGTTTTAGATACCTATTTTTTTCTAAAATCCCATTTTTTTTTTGCTAAAATCACATAATTTTGCTTTTTTTTCCATACATTATTATTAAACTCAATAGCACTAATTTCAATTTTCATCACCTCACAGGTCACAATATTATTTTCATACACATTCAAACAAAGACTGCAGTGACCTGGCTGGATACTAAGCGACAGAGCAATGACACAAACACACGGCAGTTCATAACGCATTTAGTGAACATTGCCACACAGCAGTGGCAGAAAAGTGGTGCAAGATGGAATTGTCCTTGGATCATGAAATCAGTTTTGGTTCATTTGAGGCTCCACCCATTCCTTAAATAACTGTGAGAATTCTACATCTAATACAGTTCTGCCCCCCTTCCCCCCGGGATACGTGCTTTTATCAGACCCAGATCAATCCAGGGTGCCAGTACTAAAAAGAGCCATTGTAATTCACAGCAAAAAGCAAGTTCATCACGGAGTTTCGAATCAGGCCCAATTCCCAAAAAATTATAATATAGTTAGGTATCATTGACGTAAAGTGTAGATTACAAACACTTGATGAAACAGCAGCAAAGTGGAAGGTAATACATATACTTGTCTATTTAGACATACATGCTTACATTACTTCTGCAAGCAACGTTGTTCTTTGTTAATAAAACTGTTGTCTTTATACAGTTCAAAAAAATGTAAAATAATCCTCCACCATTCTTTGGATGTTGATAGTTTATAGTAGGATCAGGTGGAGTTACAGCAGAGGTGTCACTAATTCTGGTCAATTCTTTTACAGTAGACAAAACCAGATGTCAAAATGTTGCGCTGAGTCATCTGCATTATCAATGGGTGTCTAAGATTTTTGCAAAGCAAACAACAGTATCTAGGTAACATTGGCACACAGCGGTAGCTGAAAGAAAAATTGGTGCAAGATGGAATTGTCCTTGGCCCCTCCAACCCACCCTTATGATGGATCTTATAAAGGACATGCACACTTTAACAAACCAAGCACTTCAGCGACAAGGAATGCCACTTTTCAGGCTGATGTGCTTGGTGTGTTTGGGCCCCCACAAAACAAGCTAACAATGGCCTTAAGGCACCTAAGGAAACAATGCTGTTAATGAACTCTACTGTGGCAAGATGTTGTTGTCATCATCCTCACCCTCATGCTCACCCTGATCAGTTTGTACATCATCCTCACACATTATTAATTCATCACCGCTGGAATGCACCAATACAGAAATCTCAGTATTTTGATGTAATTGGCGGGAAAGGCCTTCTTCGTGATAATTGAAGTTCATTTTTATGAACATCATCTTTTCCACATTTTGAGGAAGTAGCCTGCTATGCCAATAGCTGACAAGGTTCCTGGCTGTATTGAAAACTTTTTCCGAGTACACACTGGAGAGTGGGCAGGTTAGGCAGTGCAAAGCGAGTTGGTACATAGGTCTCCAAATCACCTTTTTTTTTTCTCAGTATGAAAAGGGACTGTCTGATGTGTTTATTTCTATGCTGTCATTAAAATAATCCTCCACCATCCTTTGGATGTTGATAGTAGGATCAGGTGGAGTTACGGCAGAGGTGTCACATTTTTTGGTCAATTCTTGTAGACCAGATCAGATGTTTAAATGTTGTGCTGAGTCATCTGCATCATCCCTGGGCCTCTTGGGAAAGCTAAGTTTTTTCCTAACAGCAGTTGATTGAGAATCTGAAAGAGTAAACGCCGTCCTGTCACGTAACATTTGAGCTGTCAGCTTGCTCACCAGGAGCTCCTTGCATCTCTTCAGATCTGGGTCAATTGGAAACAAAGAGAAGACATAGCTCTTAAACCTAGGATCAAGCACAGTCGCCAAAATATAATGATCCGATTTCAAGATATTGATAACTCTTGGATCCTGGCGAAGCGAATAAAGTACTTGATCTTCAAGTCAGACATACTTAGTGTAATTGCTTAATTTCATCTCCTTCTTCACTTTCTCAAGCTACTTTTCCAAAAGTCTAATTAAGGGAATCACTTGGCTGAAGCTAGTAGTGTCTGAACTCTCTTCACAGGTGAACACTTTGAATGGTTTCAGCACTTTGCAGAACACGGAAAGTATTCTCCACTGCGCTTTAGTAAAAATACATCCCTCCTCCTTTCCCAATGTCAAGGTTGTGGAGCAAGCGTGGATGGCTTTTCACTGTTCCTCCATCCACAGAAGCAAATACAGTATGGAATTCCACCTTGTCACCACATCTTGCTTCAGTTGGTGGCAGAGCAAATTAAATTGCTCTTGTAGCTGTTGAAGTCTCAAACATGCTGTTGCCGAATGCCGGAAATGTCCAGATATTTTACAGGCCTCAGACAGCATCTCCTGCACGTCCCTGTCATTTTTTTTAAAAAATCTCTGCACCACTAAGTTTATTGTGTGAGCAAAACAGGGAATGTGATGGAATTCATCCAGCTGTAATGCTCTCACAGTATTGATGGCATTATCAGAAATGACATATCCTGAGGAGAGTCCAAGTGGGATAAGCAATGTTGCAATGACATATCTTAGTTTTTGTAACAGATTGTCAGCTATATACCTCTTAGTGAAGCCGGTGATACACAGAGTAGCCTGCTTCTGAAAAATGTGACGTACTTGGGTACATGCTGCCGCTGTTCCTGCTGGTGAAGGCGAATCAGCAACCCACTGGGCTGTCACAGTCATATAAATTTTAGTTTGCCCAGTTCTGCTTGTTCACATATCTGTGGTTAAGTGTACAATGGGTAGAATAGCATTTTGTAGGCCAATAATTAAATTTTTACGAACCCTCTGGTAGAGGTGAGGAACAGCTTTTCTAGTAAAATGGTTTTGTGATGGAATCTTGTAACGGGGACACAAAACCTCAAGTAACTGTCTAAAACCAGGCAATAATAGTGGATATTGGACGCAGATCTAATACTAGCATAGTTGTCATGGAGTCTGTGATCAGCTTTGCGATTGGGTGACAGCTTTCATACTTGCTTCTTCTTGCAAAGGATTGTTTAACAGTTAATTTTTGTAAACTACTAGTAGTCTTCTTCTTGGTCTCCTTCTGGGATGAAGATTCACCCCCAGCAGAAGCATCTAGCCTTAGCAACTTTGATGTAGGACTAACTCTGATCGCTACTGAGGATATTGATGAGAACGGTGTAGTGGGTGTAGATTGCAGGTGTCGGGATCTAAATGAGAGAAGGGACCTATCTGATGCTGGACTGCTTGGTTTTTTTTGAGCATAAGTTTCCAATTTTCCCAACAGTTTGCCATGAACTCGCTTCAAATGGCGTAACATGGATGAGGTTCCTTGATGGTTAAGGGCCCTACCTCTACTGACTGTGGCTTTACAAATGCTACAAATGGCTAGACAACTGTTGTCAGGATTAGGGTAAAAGTAATTCCACACATAAGAGGTGGATTTTTATGGTCTTATGCCCAGGCATGACAATGGCCTTCTTCCTATCCGTGAAAGAACTGCTTCCACTGGTACAGGACTTACACAAACAACATCACCCTCATCAACATCCCCATTAGCTCCCTCGTCGGCTACACAAATATCCCCATCATCCTATTGCAATTCCAAATTGGCATCCTCAATTGGTGTATCACCGGCTACACTCAGGCTGTTCAGGCACACATCTACAAAAATGCTGAAAGGGGCCTTCTTTATGGGTACACTATCAGAATAGTCCCATTTACACATAGCTCTAGTAGATTTGTGTCATTTCTGAATATGAACATACATTTTTCTCTACCTTATTGTTTTCTTCCAGCTCGGCTTTTACACGTGAAAGCATTTGTGCACCACTTTTGGAGTCCAAATGACAAGGTCTTGCTTGGTCACATCTGACCTTACAAGAAGATGGCTTAGTAACAGTTGCAGAAGTCGCACTCATGGAGAAAGGCGAAGGCCTCATTCTTTCCTTGCCACTGCGTGTGTAGAATGGCATGTTGGCAATTTAATTTTTTTCTGCAGATATCTGCCTGGATTACAGGTCTTTTTTCTTGACCAAAGTAAAAGGTGTTTTTTTACATTTTTGCTTCACTGACTTAAAAACACTATGCACTTTAACATAGGCTTTGCCAGATGATGTACAGGGGTTACTATCATCATGATTGGTGCCAGCAGCTGCTTAGTGCTGCTGGTCTTCTGTGTACTGCTGTGAATCCGTTTTGATAGTACAGTACAATGTGACTGCAGATTTAGAAGACCAAGACTGCCAGCCCTATTATTTCTATTTCAGCAATGACAGTTATCAATGGAGCAATGGAGCTCTCCTGTGTGCGTGTTACCTATAATACACAGTACAATTTGTCTGCAGATTTAGACCAAGACTGGTCGCCCTATTATTTGTATTTCAGCAATGACAATTAGCAATGGAACAACGGACCACTCCTCTTTGTGTGTTATTTATATAACACAGTACAAAGTGACTGCAGATTTAGAAGACCAAGACTGCCAGCCCTATTATTTGTATTTCAGTAATGACAATTAGCAATGGAGCAATGGAGCTCTCCACTTTGTGTGTTACCTATATAACACCGTACAATTTGACTGCAGATTTAAACCAAGACTGATAACCCTATTATTCCTATTTCAGCAATGACAATTAGCTATGGAGCAATGGAGCTCTTGTCCTTGGGTTTATATAACACCGTACATTTTTTGGTGCAAATTCAGAAGAAAAGCCTGCAAGGACTAGTATTTGTATTTCAGCAATGACAATTAGCAATGGAGCAATGCTGGAGACTTTGAAGAACACTGCTACCCCTCCTCTTTCTTTTCTACTTATGGCGCTGCCCAACTGCACTAGAGACTGCTACATGCTACCCCTTCTGTGTCACTTTGTGAAATGGCGCTGGACCGCCGTGGACGGCGATAATTATAGAATCCAGAACTTGCGATATTCAACGACATAACAATGACGTTTTGCCTCATTTTAAATTCCGAGGGTGTGTGAAAGTACTGAGCTGACTCGACTCAGTACTCTGATCTGCTAAGTTTGGGTGTGTTCGGTTCTCAGGGAACCGAACCTGCGTATCTCTAATTTGTGTAGGTTTCCTCTGGATGCTACGATTTCCTCCTATGTAGGTGCTATGTACATAACAGTTATTAATAATAATAATAATAGTAATAATAATAATAATAGCATGCTATTGTCTGTGAACGATTTCCTCATGTTGATAATGTGTGCAAAGTATTTACAGTGACTTTAGATAGATGCACTGTCCTGCTTACAATATTTTTGCAAATTTAACAGTGATGAAATTAAAACAAGCTTGCTAATAGGAAAGAAGTAGCCCAAGCCTCTCTAAGCTTATATAACTGTTTTCAGATCAGAACCCACATGGGATGATGGGTGGACAGATTAAATTAAGTTTTAGGTCAAGAACTATCAGTTTATGTCTTCTGTGATATATAATGATTGCAGTGAATTCCCCTGAACTTTCAAAGAACCAACGTGCCACTTACATGGAGCTTCCAGACGGACCACAAACACAGCCATCAGGACTCTTGTGATCTGATCCACTTATCTGCCTGCAACATTGGGATCCTTCTCAGCAGATAAGTGCAAAAATTCTGTTATGCTTTGAGCAGAGGAGTTGGTTGGGGGTCTATGCAGTGTGTGGCTGGTGATCAGTGAAGTGTATGGCAAAACTATTAGTCTAAACCCCTTTTGGTATAAAGCCGCCTCTGGAGACAATAAATCTCATTCATAAATATGTGAAAATGCATTCATAGATGCATGCCCATTGATAGAAATGCACATGGTGGAAACCATACAAAGTCCTGCCTTCTAACATTTTAGGACCACCCTTTTCATTAAATTAAACTTTCATTTTTCGCTTAAAATACTACTTTTTCCAGCCATATTTAAGTTTTAAATTAATCATGAGATTGTCAGCACTATCTTTATTGCATGTACTGTTCTTGTGTGTTTAAATATTTTATAACAAGGACAGTGCATAGAAAAGCCGCTGAAAGTATAGGATGACTCCTGATTACCAACACTTCCTGAGCACATATAAATGCCCCATCTCACCTTTCCAACTCATTTAATATCATGTGTTAGATTTTTTTTTTTTTGCACATGGGGTAATTCCAGATGCAAGAGTGTACCCAGTTTATGTTTAGCCCCAATCGTCTTCTCATCAGAAAAAAATTGCAAACCCTGCTTCCAGAACAAATATGCACATTTACACCCAAATAGGCACAAAATGGCATATGCTCTGTGGGTAAATTTTTGCATATTCATAAATGACCCTTATTGCAGAATACTGAAATGTAATCTCTGCATGCAAGCAGAATTATTAAAGAAGCAAATGCAAGACAAAGGGGAATACAACAAATAGCTATAGAGTGGCTTTAAGAATAACCAATCCAATTACTGCTGCTTTACAATTTAGGTTTTTTGTTTGTAACTTTTAGAGAGTTTTTTAAGCTTTTGCCTGCTATTGTACAGTACGATGTTGAGTAAATATTTTATACAGTCTCTTTAAGCTAGTAGTGCAGCCATAAAAACACTATTTGTCTAGATAATAACATTTTGTGTGCTGATGTTTGCATCTGTAAAAGCTAATTTGGTAATCAGTTAGAAAATATTATGTGTCACATAAAAAACTATTCTCTAGGATGGTTCCTTCTCGTAATTAGAAAACTGGTAACTCTTTTTAAATGCTTTACTGGAATACAAATGCACAGTGATGTTTAACTGTAGCTTACTGCTCATGTGTTTTTCTCATAGTATACCTGTAAAACACTGAGGGTATCTGAGGACAGGGTTGAGAGCCAATGCAGTAGAGGAATCATGAAACAAAAAGGCAGATGTGATTTGTATTGTACAGTATGGGAGCAGTGCAATGTGAAACCAATCCTTTGAATGATTATGAGATTAAAGTGGAGGTAAACTTGGAAAATACACTATATATTGTGACAAAAGGAGTGATTTGCCAAAGGCATCTAAGAAAGGAATTAGCTAGTCAGCTTACAGTCTGCAGGGAAGGCTGCATTCAGGGTAAGTCCTTGCACAGAGGTAATTAGATCAAAGGGAGGGGATTTGTGCATAAACCTGTATTGTGCATATGTGCAGTGCGACCAATGCTAGACATCGGCCAGTGTCTAACAAGAAGGATTATGTCTTGCCAGTGTTAGGTTGTTTGGTGTCATCCTGACAGAAGTGTATGCTGTTTTATTATGATGGAACAATAAAAGTATTGTTTATACAACAAGAAGTTGCTTGTGTATGTATAACCAGACCGGTGCTCATGTCACAAGTGGTGTAAGAAGTGGGGTCGCAAAGGACAGCTAAAGCACAGCTGTCCACCCAACTAACCAAATGCAATGTTGATGAGTAAAATGTATTGAATATCACTGTCACACACTAAACTGTTATAAAGCTGTCAGTTGCAGTGGAGAGATTACTGTGTTGCAAAAAAGCAAATATTTTGGCTGTGGAGAAACAGAGAAACGAGCAATATAACTGTGAACTGTTCAGCACCTGTTTTTATTTTGCAAAGAAAGCAAAAGTTTTAAAAATGCTGGTTGTAGTAGTGCCATATTCACTGGTGTCACATATTGCACCAGCTAAACCTGCATTATGGTCACTGTTTTCACTGTTTCCCTCTTTCTGCATTCACTTGCTTGGCTGAACTGAGCAGGCACACACCTGGTCTGCTCAATACTTCCTGCATTCTCTTGATTGGTAATTGCCTGTTAGCTCTGTCTTTTAAAGCACCTGCTTCTCTACCATTGCCAGATCTTCAGGTCTACTCTCCTGTTCAGATGTCCTGTTCCCTGGCTCTCGTTTGCTGCCTCTACTCTGAAGTCTCCAGCACATCTATCTGCAGATCATCACAGCCTCTGTGACTACTCCACTAGCCTGTGGTAACGCTCTGCAGATTATCGCTACCTGTTCTTTGAAGTCTTTAGTACATCTATCCGCAGATCATCACCGCCTTTGTGACTACTCCACTACACTGTGGTAATGCTCTGCAGATTATTGCTAACTTTTCTCTGAGTCTCCAGCACATATATACGCAGATCATCACAGCTTCTGTGTCTACTCCACTATCCTCGTGGTAAACGCTCTGCCGGTTATTGCTACCAATGCTACCAGTCTCCTGTGTTAATCAGCATACTGCTCTACTGTCTCCTAATCTCTCAGCCATCCTAGTACTCCTCATCTGAAGCATCTTAAGTTATAGTCCTGGTTCTCTTTACAGATTCGCTCATCACCTCCTAGGAGAACCGCGACCTGTGGTCAGGGAGCTGCAAAGACCAAGCGCCCTTGCATGAGCCTCTGGCAAAACCTCCCACTCCATTAGACTCCACGCCTTCTAGGAGGTAGTGCCAATGTGAGCAGACTGTACAGGTACTCCTCTGACCCTACTGGTTGTGACAACTGGGTTGTAAGTTGGGTGAGGTCAGGGAAAAATCCTGCGCACATAAGATTTCTATTTGCCTGTGTGGGATGCTAAAGCACCTGTTTGTTTTGCTATTTGAAAGTGCTGAATGTGTGTAAACATTAAGATGTTGTTTAAAGACTACAATAAACAAACAGTAATTGTTGCTAGTACAAATTGTTTTTGCTAAATATGGGTAAGAAAAATAAGAAAATATGCCAAAATCAAAGTTTACAAACAGGTGTATTTGATGCTCAGTCCCAGCAGGGACTGAGTTTGCAGAACGACGATGAAGTTGGAAAATCTCTTGCTCGCTGCACAAACCTGTTGTTACCTGGGTCAGATTATGTGGGCAGGGAAGAGTATGATTGCTTGGAGAAAACTTTTAGAAAAGAAAACCGCTGTATTGTAGAAGAAGTGTGAAATTTAAAGCAACAGTATTATCAAAAGATAAAAGCCCAAGCAGCTGTTTCTGAGTGCTTAAGAAATGAGTTCCATGCATTGCAAGTGTTATATGAAGAAAGAGGAAAAACAGTGAGAGCTCTTAAAGAGATAGCAGCAGAGAAAGACCAATAAGTTGCTGTGTTGAAACAAATGCTTGTCATGGTTCAGCAAAAGGTGCACACATCAAGAGAGTCTGTAAAGGAACTTGTGGAGTGCAAGTTAGAGAGGTTTCATCTGGTTGTAAATCATGAAAAGCTTGAACGTTTGTGACATGAAGAAAAGACTCTTTATTATAAGTATGCCGAGGAACTTGACAAAGCTGTGGCCTTGGTATCCTGTCTGAGCGACTTAGCAAACACCAAGGATGAGAGCGTCCAATTGTGTAAACCCAAAGTCCAATTCCTCAAAAAGAATACTGCTGCTAGTCGAGGTCCAGCTATAAGGGTGTCTGACCACAGTTGTTTCAAGTGCGGAGAGTTTGGACACTTTAAAGCTAAGTGCATTAGACCCCAAAAACCCATGGACTGTTCACTTGCACAAGCTGGATATGACTTTCAAAGTTGCTGTTCCCAGAGACCTGCAACCAGTGGCCCCCGTTTAATTGAAGCGACTGTGCATGAGAAAAACAAGGTTGTGCAGGTAGCCGGTAGATGGGGTAAACTGCAGTGAGCCCACCAATCCAGAGTAGAATTGACTGGAAAATAGGCAAATACTTTATACGCCTGCCCGGCTCATTGTTTCCATGGCTTTCAAAGATGGCAGAGCTCTGTTCATGCTAACATAAGAGCTTACAATGCAGATATATTACATATTGGGCATGATTCATGTTCAGACATTGCATGCCATATGTTACGTGAAATAGCATATGCTCAGAAATGGACCTGATGCCAATGAACACAATTGCATGCATAGCTTGTTTGAATGCAAATTACACTCATGACTGCCTATGACTTCAAGAGCAGAACTGTGGAGGGAAGGGGTGAACGAATTTAGCATTGCACAGTAAGGGCATGCCAACGCAAATGCGGCCAATTCAAGTCCAGGGTTTCTCTAAACTACTTTTTTTTCTTTTGCACCATGTACAGGGCAGGTGTAAGTGCCGACTGATATTGATGATTGTCACGTCGTCTTTTCATTATAAACTACATGTATGCATTCCACTAGATAGCAAAGAACATTTGTATGCAATTAAGAGAGAATGTAAAACACATTGTATGTACATTGCACATTAAGAAAATCCTAGTTTATGTATTTAATGTAGAAAATAAAAAAAATATTTTAATACATATTTTTATTAGCAATTATATTATTATGAGTTGTTAATTTATTTTCTAGAATATTTTTTTTGCAAGCATTCCAACTTTATTATTAGGACTTTATATTGCACATATGCATGTGCGTATCCTGCATTGTGTTCTGTCTGTTAACATATGGCAAGTAACATTTAGGCAGAGCGTACGTACAACCAGATTCAAATTGAAACGTATGTTGAGATCCGCTTGGATTTTAATTCATTTGGAACTACACTCATGTTCCATGCTCGCTTTTTAAATGCAATTTGCATGCAGGTTGTGTCCGAAAATGAACCAGGCCCATTATGGTTAGCACAGAGGTAGATCTCACAACAGGGAGCAATGCATTATCTTTGACTGTGATTCAAACACAATATACAATAATTTATGATTTCACAAATAACTGCTCCAACGCAGTAGTTTAACATTGATGTATTTCTACAGGAGATTTATTTACACCTTTTACACTCTTACTATAACACACTGACCTCCACAAAGCACAGTTATTTTGTATTCTCGTTATTAGAACCATTAGCTATCTGAAGGTAAGGAAATATGCCAGAGAAAAAAATGAATCAATGTGTGCAGAACAATTTCATGCCAGTGGTAATGAAAGTAATAATGATATTCAGCAAACTCTTACCATAACAAGTTGAGTACATTTCTAAACACTGTCACACAGAAATACTGTGGAAAAAAATGCACTGTCATGTACACCAATAAAGAGTACACATCCTTATTGTTGCATATTGTTGACAACTTACTTCTGCAATATTAAATGGAGATGAGTAAGCCTAGGCCGAGTACAGTAATGGCATGCACATGTAATTGCAATACAATTAAATGTGGACACACATTTAGATATGCCTTTTAGGTGTTGTATCCTTAGCAGGTTTTGCGAGAGTCTCACGGACTCCCGGGAGAGTGTGGCAATATCCCGGATCTGCCCACTTCACTAGGAAGAATTAGCTCCCAAAATCCCGGTGAATCACGCCGTTTGGCCCCGCCCCCACTGCCAAATGATGTCACAGGGGCGGCCCCAAAATGAGGTGCATTTTGGAGCCCCGCCCCCATCACACCCACCTCTCCCGGAAACAAACCAACTTTTTCAAGTTGGTAAGTATGATCTAGCTGCTTCTGACTGACTGATTGTGTATTATATGACTTTCACATTTATTAATAACACTGTCAAGACAATATTCTCTCTTACGTATATTACACTTCATTATAATATAATATTGTGTACAGTTGTGTACAGTTAGGGTAAAGCCGCATTTCTATGCTATATCTGCAATTTCTTTACAACTCTACACTATCTCTATGTTCTTGCGGGGCACAAGTATACACAAGTCTTGGTACACATGTTACTGTTCCTGACTTGTACACATCTTGGAATGCATCTGGCTTAATATATGCATGCTAATATCCTTTTTTTCATGCAGCTTTTACCTATGTTCTAAGCGCCTATGAGTCCTCCTCTAAATTGACCACCCTATACTTAATGAGTGCTCTCATACAACTCATGAAGAGTGCGTATACACTAAACTGCTTCATTTGCTTACATAATTGTTTCGGACTGTTAGCATTAATGCATGCTTTTGAATGTGTGCTAATCTCATAATGCTAACACCTATGTGTAAATCTACAAGACCTGTGTGAGTCCAAATTATTTTGCTTATATTTTGTTCATTGGTATGACTGTTGATATGCTGGAATTATATTTTTTGTGCTGCTGTGTGTTAGTTGTCTGATCTCAGAGCTGTTGGTTATATGCTCTTCTCCACTCTTTCCTCCATATTTAATTCCTCTGTGTCACTTTGTGCGACTGTCCTCTGGTGGGTGGTTGGAGGAAGAGTTGGGGTTGAACTACATATCGTGCACACATACTCTTCCCCTTTGTGGAGCCAAATTATCTGTCACATTATAAGTGGCGGATTTCAATTTTGCTCTGTTTATGTTATAAAGAATTGTTCCACCCTGCTCCAATATGTATAATTGCGACAAGTAAGGGGCTCTGTTCATGAAACTCAAACTTCAGAGGCAATTTTACTAGTAAATGAAAACCAAGAAAAAAACAACAGGTTTAACAAAACACTGTTTGTAATCCTCTATACATGTAGCACAGCCAAACTGTGGGCTGTGTTCCTGGCCGAACTATCTGTATCGTTTTCTGTCGTTGCGTAATGGAATAATTGTTCTCTTAACTGTAGCTATTCTGTTTTAAAAAAACCTGAATATGCCTTTAGGATGGTATTTATTTGCCAGAGTAGGTTATTTGCTATTAATACTTAAGCTAACACTAAAAGTAGAAATAGCTGTATTGCTATGTCATTGTAGGGATAAAAGGGAACACAGCACTAGAAAACCTAATTTTGTGTTGTTATTGATGTTTATATTTATTAGTTTTTCAATCAATAACTTTTAAGTTCATTGTTTGATAATTGGTATGTATTATATGTGCTATTGTATGCATTATATGTGATGTTATTTAATACATTTAAAGTCAGATTGGTGACTCGTGAGAGATCTTTTAACTTATATTGGGGCTTCATTTAGACTTTTTAGCCCTGTGTTCCCCTTTTTTTCAGTTGTTTGATTTATATGTGGAAGATTGCAGCCTCCTACATATAGCTGCTAAAATCGTCACACTTAATACTAATTAAATTATATTGTTTATTTATTGTGTGCCAATCAAAGGTTTCTTATTTTTGACATTGTAGGAAGGCCAGGTTTTAGATCTTTCACTAGATTGCATTTTTTTACAGACCCCTGCCCACCATACACTTCACATAGGTCTTCATAGCTTAAGCTTCACCACATGCTACATGTATTAAAGAAATAAATTAATTTTACCAGTAATTACAATCATAAAGTTGATAAAAATACAACCTGACACTCCTGAAAATTTTCTGCCCAAGGCCAAGGGCTATCTGGCCTTTTAACATATCTGGGCCTGTCTGTTGGGTTACAGGCTGTCCAAAAGTATATCTTTCCTCAGTTCTTGTACCCAGAAGCAGTGTGGCTTATTAGAAAGTGGGAATATCTTCAAATAAATGTATGTATAGTTAGGATTTGGTCCTGGCATGGTTTGATGCATCTGGGTGAGGCATATTTAGTAGAGATGCTCAGGCTCGGTTCCTTGGAAACCGAACACACCCGAACCTAGGGGATCCGCTCGGCTCGGTACTTTCGACTTTTTCGGATTCCAAACCAAGGCAAAACTTTATTTTGACGTTGTCGGATCTCGCGAGTTTTGGAATCTATAAATACCATCCTCCACGGCGATCTAGCACCATTCGAGAGAGGGATAAAGAAGGGGTAGCATAGAGTGTAGAGCAGTTGGGCAGGCAAAGTTAGAAAATTAAAAGAGGAGGGTGGTAGCAGTGTTCAAGAAAGTAATCAGTGGCATTCGGGAGAGCTCCAAAGCTCCAGAGTTAAATCTCATTGCAGAAAAATACAAATACTATTGCTGCTGGCAGGGTTGGTGTAATTCTACAGTCCAATTCTACTGTGTTATATAGGTAACACACAAAAAGGAGAGCTGCGTTGGTAATTCTCATTGTATAAAATTAAAAAACTAGTGCTGTCAGGATTGGTGTAATTCTGCAGTGTTATATAGGTAGCACAAAAATGAGAGCTGCATTGCTAATTGTCATTGCTGAAATACAAATACTAGTCCTTGCAGGCTTTTCTTCTGAATTTGCACCAAAAAGTGTAGGGTGTTATATACACCCAAAGACAAGAACTCCATTGCACCATTGCTAATTGTCATTGCTGAAATTGCACAAAAAGTGTATGGTGTTATCAAAATGTATTGACAGCAGTACACAGAAGAGCAGGAGAACCAAGCAGCTGCTGCCACCAATCATGATGATAGTAATCCCTGTGCGTCATCTGGTAAAGCCTATGTAAAAGCACATAGTGTTTTTAAGTCAGGCAAACAAAAATGTAAAAAAACACCTTTTACTTTGGTCAAGAAAAAAAGGGCTGTAATCCAGGCAAAGTTATCTGCAGAAAAATCTAAAATTGCCAACATGCCATTCTACACACGCAGTGGCAAAGAAAGAATGAGGCCTTCACCTTTCTCTATGAGTGCGAGTTCTGCAACTGTTACTGAGCCATCTTCTTGTAAGGTCAGTCAGGACCAAGCAAGACCTTGTCATTCGGACTCCAAAAGTGGTGCCCAAATACTGTTACGTGTAAAAGCCGAGCTGGAAGAAAACAGTAAGGAAACAGTTAGAGGAAAATGTATGTTGAGATTCAGAAATGACACAAATCCCTGAGGAGAGTCCATCCACCCCTTTCAGCATTTCTGCAGATGTGTGCCTGAACAGTCCGAGTGTAACCGGTGATACACCAATTGAGGATGCCACTTTGGAATTGCAACAGGATGAGGGAGATATTTGTGTAGCCTACGAGGGCACTAATGAGGATGTTGAGGCTGAGGATGATGACAACAACATTTTGCCACAGTAATTAACAGCACTGTCACCTTAGGTACCTTAGGGCCATTGTTACTATCACGCGCCGGGTGTTCAGGCAGCGCACCTGACACCCGGCAAAACTCACCTCTCATCGGCGCACCGCTCCCCGCTGGGCGCCGCCATCTTGGATTCGGGTCTGCGCATGACTCCAATTCTCATGCTCCCTGCTGATTGGTCCTTCTCACTGGCGGCAAGTTTAAAAGGCACCTCCTCTCTATCTTCAGTGCCTGTTCTTTGTGTTACCTCCTGGTGATTGAAGTGGCTTCCTGTTACTTTCCAGTTATCTACCTCCTTTCTGGACTGCAGAGCTGACGCTCATCTTCGGACATCTTCACTACGTTTGTCTTCAGAGCTGACGCTCATCCTCCTGAACTTTTACCACATAGTGGTCTGCAGAGCTGACGCTCACTTTACGGAACTCTCCGCCACATAGTGGCCTGCAGAGCTGACGCTCACTTTACGGAACTCTCCACCACATAGTGGCCTGCAGAGCTGACGCTCATCTTCGGACATCTTCACTACGTTTGTCTTCAGAGCTGACGCTCATTCTCCTGAACTTTTACCACATAGTGGTCTGCAGAGCTGACGCTCATCTTTGGACATCTCCCCTACAGTTGTCTTCAGAGCTGACGCTCATTCTCCTGAACTTTACACCACACAGTGGTTTACAGAGTTACACCGATCTGCATTATCTTCATTACCATTACTTAGTGTATCGATCATCCTTCCTACGGTACTACTGCCTGTAGTCTTCCCAGGGACTTCCGTACAGTACTCTAGTAGGGACCGCGACCTGCGAGGTGACGCCGCTAAGCCCATACCGCTTTGCGGCGGTTCCTGGTGAACACCGTCTCCTCGTTATACTCCGCGCCCTGTTGGAGTAGTGCCAAACTGTTCGAATCTCCTGGTTTCGCTACATCTACCGAGTCTCCTCGTAAGAACCGTGACAGTTACCTTGTTTTGTGGGAGCCTAAACAAACCAAGCACTTCAGCCACAAGGATTGGCACTTTTGTGGCTGAAGTGCTTGGTTTGTTAAAGTGTGCATATCCTTTTTAAGATCCAACATAAAGGTGGGTTTGAGGACCCAAGGACAATTCCATCTTGCACCACTTTTCTTTTCTGCCACTGCTGTATGCCAATGTGTCCTAGATGTGGTAGGAACTGCCGTGTGTTTGAGTCATTGCTCTGTCGCTTAGCATCCAGCCAGGTCGCTGCAGTATTTGTCCGAAAGTTTATTAAAATAATAATGTGACCTGTGAAGTGGTCAAAATTTACTACAAATGACTTGAAATTAGTGTTATTGAGGTTAATAATAATGTAGGAACAAAAAAGAGCAAAATTATGTGATTATAGCATATATTAGCAATTTTTCTAAAACAATAGAGATCCAAAACCAAAACACACGAGGGCGGTGTTGCCAAAACCAAAACCAAAACACGAAGCTAATCCAGATCCAAAACCAAAACCAAAATAACTCCACGGGGGTCAATGAGCATCTCTAATATTTAGTCCCCATTTTGTTTCTTAAAATATTAGGAACTATGTAATTGTACAGAGAACTTAGTGGAAACTTAACTTTAATACGGAAAACATTTTTTGAATGGAGAAGTATCATAACCTAGGGTTTAAATGACAGACTCTATAACAACAATGCTTACGGGGTAAAGAAACGAAAAGTTCATAGTGAGGGTGTAAAATGTATAAGAAAAAGAACACATAAATCAGACAGGTAATGCTACTGTACTGTTTACACAGCAGGGTGCATGTGAATGTACAGGAGCCTAGTGACAGAAAACATACACAGACATTTTCTCCTAATAGAATAGGGAAGAATGTATGCCAGAGGGGCTGTCAGAGTTAATTTTTAGTGGATTGATTTTGGCAGCTTGCAGTAGAGTTATGTAGTCGTTTGTAAAATGAGAAAGCCCTTTTTCATTTTTCTTTTGCTTTTTGGCATTGAATTCTATTCCGAACAGATTTTTTTAGATTGCCGGAAAGCAAGTTCCAAAATTCTAAAATGGAACCCGGGAGCTAGTTTCCTAGAGCCTTCCTAATTGTTGTCCAGCTCACCTGTTTATCATGTGAAAGACGCTCAGTATTGATCATAAGTTTGTTCTTCTTTAAATTAGCTAAATAAAGTTCTTTCTCAAAGATATTTGTTCAATACATGGTATACAAGCTACACACAACTACTATGTTTAATTGAATGTAATTCTGTTTAAGGAGTAATATATTCACAATTATTTACTTAAAAGCAGAGCAAACATCAGTGATGTACAATGTTACGTGGTGTTTTTAGAGTGCATCATGCCTATTCTTCACTGAAGAGATCACTTTGTGTATATTACTGAATACTATGACAAGCATAGTATTGAGAGACTGAGCATGTAAGAAAAAAAATAATAGTAGCCTTAATGAGACACATTGCCAACTGGGGCCTTGTGTAACCTTCTGCCTCTGCCTTGCCGACTTAGATTAGGTATTGTGATCACTGATTGACAAGTAATATTATTGATGATCAGCATGCTGGAAGAATCTAGCTATGTCCTTAATGTAAGATACATTTTAGATATAAATAGTAAGCAAGCCCATGGACTGATTTTTGATTTATTTTTTTTACTATCAGCCAAAATTAAACAAATCTGAAATCACTATCTGTTTATATGAAAAGTTTACAATGCTGATACTAATGGCTACTGGTTGCTATTAATGAATATATAATAGTACTAGCATATAGACTTAGTTAGATATCATTCTCAACTAAGTAGTATATTTAGTGGAGAAAAACAGTGTACTTTTGTGGTATAACAGCATAATGCAAAAAAAATAATTTATTTATTTTAAAATTTTAAGTTTTTCTAGTGAAAGTAATCTTGTGTTGGGCATTGACATCTGAATTCATTTTGCAGAAAACTCAGTGGTTGCGTGTGACTGTCAACGCAGCTACACACCCCAAAAAAACACAATATATTTTAAAATGTTCTCTATTTTCCAATACTTGTCAATAATAAAAGGGTCATTCAGTGAAATCTATATTTAAAAAAGGGTGTTTGTGAGGGTTTTTCTGGGCATTTTGACATTCAGCGACTGCATGTAGAACATTGCAGCAGTTGCAAATAAATGTCATCTGCTATGCCACCAACTGAAGCAAGCGCATTAGATAAACTAAACAAGAAAAAAATTTAGTGTAAGGTGCAAGAGATAAAAATATTGAAATGCTATGTACACACTAACTTTTGAACGTTAAACAGCATGCATCATGGAAATTGAAGAAGCAGTAACAATCAGATGTCATTGATGGACAGAGTCATCAGTAGATATTTAGATAATAGATACCAAATTGTAAAGGACTTATAATTTGTTGTATATAAATAAATGATGATGCTGATAGATGAAGGGGCCGGCACCCATACTACAAAACTTTAAAAACTATGCACACAAAACATTTTGAATGTTACAGGGCATGCATCATAGACAGTGAAGATACAGTAACAGACAGAGACAGTGGTATGAATGAATAGAGTTAGACCTGTTTTTCCCAAACCCAGTCCTTATGGACCCCTAATAGTGCTTGTTTTCCATATTTCATTGCTCTAGTACAGATGTATTCATTACTGATTGACACATTTTGAAATATCCACAGGTGATAGTAATTATTTCAATTGTGACCTGGAAAACCTGCACTGTTAAGGATCCATGAGGACTGGATTTGGGAAAACGCTGAGTTGGACTTTTATAAAAGTAAATAGACAAAGGTGGCCTGCACTCATACCAAAATCTTCAAAGACTAGTACTATACACTTTTCGATGGGCAGAGAGAGCATTCATCAGTATCCAAGAGCATAGCTTTCATAACCTTGCCACTATATAAATATAGAATGATGCTGATAGATGAAGGTGGTCTGCACCCATACTACAAAACTTCAAAGACTACGCACACAGTACATTTTCCAATGGCCAGAGCATTCATCAGAATCTAAGAGCAGAGCTTTCATAACCTTGCTTATAAATACATGATGATGCTGAAAGATGAAGGTGGCCTGCACCCATACTACAAAACTTGAAAGACTATGCACCAAAACATTTTGAATGTTACGTGGTATGCATCATAGACAGTGAAGCTACAGTAACAGCAGAGGCCATTGAATGGACAGCGGTATGGATGAATAGAGTTATACATTTATAAAAGTAAATAGAGGAAGGTGACCTGCACTCATACCAAAAACTTCAAGGACTAGTACTATGCACTTCTCTATGCACAGAGAGAGCATTCATCATAACCTTGTTTTACTTACATCCTCTGTGCCATAATGCTGCTCTTTTGAATAAAACCAGGGAACTCATAAGTATTTAGGCTGAAGAATAAGTACCCAGAGGGAACCGTCGTCCAACCCCAGGGTAAAAGGCACTGCCCGAGACTTGCAGTGGAGGTGGTGCTGAATACCAATGAATATAAATATGGAATGTATATAAATAATATTTATATGTTCTATAAATGATATGTACTGAATGTTACTGAAATGTAAGAAATATGTAAAACAGACAATTCAGATAGGCCATTAGTTGCCCTTCCCACACATGTAAGTATGTATAATACTCACATAGATGCAGATTTGTTTACTCAAAACATGTCTTGACAACCCAATTGAAAGTCCACATTCTGAGAAATTAGGAGGACAGATTTGTAACCTGGCAAAGAATACATATAGAGATGGAGATATGATGGCTGACGATTACGCTAAGTGATGGCGCAAGAGAACCATATAGAATGATTAATTGTTTTTGGAATTGACTAGGAGAAAGCAAATGCAAAAATGGCAAAATTACAAAATTCTTCATTAAGACCACTCGCTGCAGAGTTTGGCTAAAATTGGTGAAAATTGTTGTGTGGGATTATTAGAAAATGGACTGGAAATAACTGGAAACAAATGTTAATGCTATAAATAGTGATATAACAGCCAAAACAGCATTATTGTATGAAATTATTTTACCTATTTTTCATCATTTTTAGTCCATATCCAAAACCTAAACCTTTCACGATTTATTGGCAAAGCCAGTTACAAACCAAAACACGAAAACGTTTTTGAACCAAAACTAGATCCAAATCCAAAACATGGGGGTTAGTGCTCATCTCTACCTGTTATATACCTTGCTCATTATGTCTTATGTTTTCTTCACAGTATTATACTATCTGTACTCTACTTCCCCACTGTACAACACTGCAGTAGTTTGTGGCACCACATAAATAAATAAATGATGATGGACCTGATTCATTAAGGAATTTAAATTAAGAAGTTTCTTATTTAAGTCTCCTGGACAAAACCATGTTACAATGCAAGGGGTGAAAATTAGTTTCTGTTTTGCACATAAGTTAAATACTGACTGTTTTTACATGTAACACACAAATATCAACTTTAAATTTCACTGTACAAATAAGCTATCAAGTATTTGTGTGCTACATGAAAAAACAGTCAGTATTTAACTTATGTGCAAAACAGAAAACTAATTTTCAACCCTTGCATTGTAACATGCTTTTATCCAGGAGACTTAAATAAGAAACTTCTTAATTTAAGTTCCTTAATGAATCAGGCCCCATGTGTTTAAGTAGCAAAGAAACCTTAGGATTTCTGCAAATGCATATCATATATACATATGTGCATTTTTACATTGGTACTGGCATCAAAGTATTCACCAAATGACACAAAAGTATACCATTCACCATACTTGATTTTTATGGACAACAGAAATAGCAAATTACACTTACAAGACATTTAGGTGGTGCTAAAATATAGATTGAGCCAGCAAATCCTTGATACACAGGGTGCAGTACATATGACCAAATGAGCACATGACTAAGAAGTGGTGAGGTTTCTCTTTCCCTTTTTCATATTCTTGTTAAGTCTTATTATTTGTTGAAAACATAAAAGGTGACCTACAACATAATCAGCCGTCTAAATGACACTTATATTGAAAAATCTTTTAACAAAAAAATATTGAAAGATGGAAGTGTGGTGCCCCAAAGCACTGTTGAACAGCACAGAGGAGTGCATAAATGCTTTTAAAATGCAGGGCTACAAGGGGTTAATTGTGCTCTAAAGACGACCCAGAAGTGATTGACAGGAGGAGGTTGAAGGCCCTGATTGGCTGGGGGAGTAACAGGAAGAGGATGTGCAGGAAGGAGGAGTGTGTGGCATGGTAGAAGAAAGGGGAAGCTGACATGCAGCTGGGCAATGAGACTGATCTGCTGCTGGAACAGGTGACATTGCCAGCACACACGGCTGGAGAACGGCTGGGGACACGCAGTGGGGCGTCCAAGACAGTCTTGACTAACTACAGAACCTTTTCAAGGTAAAATCCTAGCCTGCAGTGTACTGCACACACCCCAGCATCAGAGGGAAGAGTGTTGAGAGAATCTATCCAAACTGACATTGTATTCCTGTACAAGGAAGAATATTGTGCCCTCCTCAGGAGCTTTTCCATCAGATCATACCTTCACACAGGCTGCAGGGAACCATTAAGACGGTTGTTTCAGCTAAATCCTGTGTGGGCTGATATCTGAACTCTATTCCCCATGCAGAGTACATGTGCTATTAGAGACGCATTGATTTATGAGAGAACAGCGCCATCTTGTGACTGAATTGAGCAACAGTCCTGTGTTTTGCTATAATCTTTAACCCAGCCTACAGTTTAACATCTACCCTTTTGAGAAAAAGTACAGGGACTTAATCAGGATTGTTAACCCTTCTGGAAACCTCTGCAGGACATTTGAACACTACAAAATTCCTGTGCACAGGTCAGCCCAGGACTGAGTGGAAAATATGGTAACGTTACCAGGGATAATATTGGTGCACCAAATGTTTTAGATGGATGCTAATGTTATGTGATTTACCTAAGAATTGATTTATTAATATTGGAGGTGTGACATTCAGTGTTAGTGGTACCGCTGCAATTCAAGTTAACTCAGCAGTAGATGCTAAAAGTGGGGCGCCTGACCCATAGGGAATAGCACGGTACCCCAAACACCTGAATAAGAAGGAGCCCTATAGTGGGCGCGGTAGTGACCGTAAGAGTCTTGATGGGTTATTATTGATGGTTCTTGCATCATCACCAGTCAGATATTGTTAACTTGAAAGTAGTAACTGAGATTACCAGTGTGCCTTATTAGACAATGTGCATTTGTGGTGCCCCAAAATCTGAGTACCCTGGGGTGTATCTATATGTTTTTAATTTGTTAATTTAATTTGTTAATTGTTAAAAGTGTTTATAAAGATTTAAAAAAAAATAAAAAAAAATATTTTCCTGAGGGAGAAGTGACAGTTGGGAGTGGTTGGTGGTTTCCGGGGGTGACAGGAAGGAGGAGTGTGTGGCATAGCAACAAGTCCACTAACTTTGGTAATAACTGTGAACTCCCAGAAGGCAGTGGGAAGAGGAAAGTTCTAGACTTCTGAGGGAGAGAGATCCCTGTGTCTGCATAGACTGAGAGAAAAAAATAGGGACAGAATGAAAATCGGACAAAGTGATATATAAGCAGATTAAAAGTGAAGTAAGTGTAAGAAGAGAAGAAGATAAGAAGTGAGCCAAAGAGAGATGTGAGTAAAAAGGAAAGTACTGAAAACAAATAAGCAGTATAGAGATCTGTGACATCACACTAAACAGACTGAGATATGTACTGAGAACAGTGTGAGAGGAGAGAAAATAGAGAGGTCTGTGAATACACACAAAAGAGACTGTGCAATACAAAAGATCATCAGTTTATTTGGCGTGAAAAAGTAATTTATGGGCCCCAACCACGTGCACCACTTCTACAAAATTCCTGTGCACAGTTCAACCCAGGACTGAGTGTAAAATATGGTTACGTTACCAGGGATAATATTGGTGCACCAAATGTTTTAGATGATGTTAATGTTATGTGATTTGTTGATTTGATTTATTGTTATTATATGTTAAATGCTATTGTGCTCTATGTTGATCAAATTAATATTTTGACATTACCATTGAGTTGAAGGGGTCAGTGGCGCAGTGACTTACCAAAATTATCTTTACCGCATTATTAATAAACCCAAGTTATTTGACCAATCCTATTCCCTCTCATTGAAGTATTTATCTCCTGACCACCGGATGTCCGAATAAAAAAGAACCTGAATCGTGTCTGGGGGACAAGGTAAGGGAAGGAAATCCCATCAGTACTCAACCACCACATAACTTTGGCGTCAAACCGAACAGGATCCGAGTGCATCAGGAGAGTAATACCCTCAGAGAAAAATGGATCAGCAACCGGCAGGGCCCATAACCCCACCATACTATTTCAGGGCCCCATGGCTCCCGAAGTACAATGGGGACGACGACAAGCTACAGAAGACTTCATTCACAGAATTCGAGAACAAACTGGAATCCATGTTCCGACTATACCCGTTGAATGAACAGCAGAAAGTGGAGATCTTAATAGGTCAACTCACAGGGTCGGCGCTCAGAGAAGTAATCTCATGGCCGATGGACGACAAGAAAGAAGCGGCACAAGTTTTAAAAAAAATTTCCACAACGTTTGAGACAAGAACTCTTCCGGAGTTGAAGATGAAACTATATGCTCGCAAGCAACAACCGAACGAGACACTGCGGGACTATGCCCTGAGCCTACAAGAGATGCTAAGAGCCATTCAGGCAGTGGACAAAGAGGAAGTACAAAACGCGGACGAAGCCCTGACCGTACAGTTCATAGAAGGAGTCGCCCAAGAAAGCGTTAAGATTCAGCTACGACTGATGAAAGCACAGATGCCAGGCAAAACCTTCCGAGAGTTTAAAGAGACCGCCATCGCCATTGTCGGTAATCAACGGGGAAAGGAGGAAGAATACCCAGAATTGGTAGGCTTCAGAGAAAGCGCAAGCTCGACGGGAGCAATAGCAAGCAGCCCAGAAAAATCAACATGGGCCCAAGAATCGGTAATACAGAGCGGTCAGTATCCCACCGGAGACCCAATGCAAACGCTCAAAGAGCAAATGGAGGAGCTGGCCGTCGGAATGGCAGAAATCCAGCGAGAGATGTGCCAAATGGCGAGGCCACCGGCACCCACCTACGGGGGTCCAGAGTGGAGGCCCGAAAGACAAAGACCAGCCTGAGGCAGGTGGGAACCACCTCGCGAGTATGTATGGCGATCGCCCAACCAATTTGATAGTTGAGGGCACCCGATATGTCGCCGGTGCCATGGGATAGGACACATAGAACAAAACTGCAACCAAAACGAACATTTAAACTCCGACACCCCGAGATTGAGGGCCAAATCTCGGGGCGAGCCCCGGGAATAGATCCAGATCCAGAAAACTGGAGGCCCCAGTTCATCGAACAATGTCCCACTTTACCCGTTACAATTAATGGAGTGGAGACCCTGGCTATGCTTGACACGGGGTCACAGATTACGACCATCCGGCTCCTTATATTCCACAAGTATTGGGGCAAAGAGCAGCTGTTATCACCACCCCCAACCTGGCTGCAGCTGACCGCCAGTAACGGCCTCGAGATTGCGTGTGAAGGGTATTGGGAAGCGGACATCCAGATCGTAGCGACCTTGTTGCCAAGACAAGGCTGTCTTGTCACCGCCCCCTGTGAAGGGAACATAGCCCCCATCATCCTGGGGATGAATGTGCTGCAAAGATGCCCGGATGAGCTAGTGGCGACTTTGAAGGGTAAATTAACCCAAGCGGCTTCCCCCGGTCATCAGGCCTTTCAACATACTGTTCGGCTCCTACAAGGTTACCAAAAGTCTGCTGGTTCCCATGTAAAGGTTTCGGGCACTGTCAAGTGGTTTAATGTGCGGAATGGATATGGCTTCATCAACAGAAATGACACCAAAGAAGATGTCTTTGTCCACCAGACAGCAATAAAGCGAAATAACCCACGGAAGTTTCTGCGCAGTGTTGGAGACGAGGAGACTTTGAAATTTGATGTTGTGGACGGAGAGAAGGGTGCCGAGGCAGCAAACATGACTGGCCCTGGTGGTGTACCAGTAAAAGGAAGCAGATTTGCACCCTACCGACGAAGGTTCCGCAGACGTTTCTATCGGCCAAGAGGAGAGAATGCTGCAGAATCTGGTGGGGAAGTAAGTACAGAGCAAGTGAGCGAGGGAGAGAGAGCCGAAGAAGTGTCCTCTCAGCAGAGACCTGTCCAGCGCAGGCGCCCTCCTCCGTTCTTCTTCAAACGGCAGCAGAAAGACTACGACTGGGATGCGCAGGCCTATCTGCTGTCAGAAGGAAGCATCGTCCTCAAGAAGAAACATCAAGGGATGACTGGGACGAAGAACCAGATGATAGACAAGGGACTTTGCCTCAGCTGCCCACCGACCCTTTCGAGCTACTATTGGCGGTATCAGGATTAGAGATCTTTCTCACTGAAACTGTTGTATATAATGTATATAATGTATATTAAAACTGTTGTCATTGAAAATGTTTGCTATTATTAATGTTGTAGATGTGTGATTTGAGTTGATAAAGAACAACCACCTTTATGTCTTAATGCGTGAGGACACGCACCTGAAAAAGCGGGGGTGAATGTGGTGCCCCAAAATCTGAGTACCCTGGGGTGTATCTATATGTTTTTAATTTGTTAATTTAATTTGTTAATTGTTAAAAGTGTTTATAAAGATTTAAAAAAATATATATATTTTCCTGAGGGAGAAGTGACAGTTGGGAGTGGTTGGTGGTTGCCGGGGGTGACAGGAAGGAGGAGTGTGTGGCATAGCAACAAGTCCACTAACTTTGGTAATAACTGTGAACTCCCAGAAGGCAGTGGGAAGAGGAAAGTTCTAGACTTCTGAGGGAGAGAGATCCCTGTGTCTGCATAGACTGAGAGAGAAAAATAAGGACAGAACGAAAATCGGCCAAAGTGATATATAAGCAGATTAAAAGTGAAGTAAGTGTAAGAAGAGAAGAAGATAAGAAGTGAGCCAAAGAGAGGTGTGAGTAAAAAGGAAAGTACTGAAAACAAATAAGCAGTATAGAGATCTGTGACATCACACTAAACAGACTGAGATATGTACTGAGAACAGTGTGAGAGGAGAGAAAATAGAGAGGTCTGTGAATACACATAAAAGAGACTGTGCAATACAAAAGATCATCAGTTTATTTGGCGTGAAAAAGTAATTTATGGGCCCCAACCACGTGCACCACTTCTACTAAATTCCTGTGCACAGTTCAACCCAGGACTGAGTGTAAAATATGGTTACGTTACCAGGGATAATATTGGTGCACCAAATGTTTTAGATGATGTTAATGTTATGTGATTTGTTGATTTGATTTATTGTTATTATATGTTAAATGCTATTGTGCTCTATGTTGATCAAATTAATATTTTGTCATTACCATTGAGTTAAAGGGGGTCAGTGGCGCGGTGGCTTACCAAAATTATCTTTACCGCATTATTAATAAACCCAAGTTATTTGACTAATTCTTGTCCCTCTCATTGAAGTATTTATCTCCTGACCACCGGATGTCCGAATAAAAAAGAACCTGAATCGTGTCTGGAGGACAAGGTAAGGGAAGGAAATCCCATCAGTACTTGACCACGACACATTGAAGATGTTATCGCTATTGTGCCTTATACTCACCAGGTGTATGTTATATGTTAAATGATATTGTGCTCTATGCTGATCAGACGCATTATTTTGTCATTACTATAGAGCTGAAGGGGTCAGTGGTGCGGTGGCTTACCAAAACTATCCTTACCGCATTCTCAATAAACCCACGTTGCTTGACCAATCCTTGTCCCTTTCATTGAAGTATTTATCTCCTGACCACCGGATATCCGAACAGAAAAGAACCTGACTTGTGTCTGGAGGACAAGGTAAGGGAAGGATTTCCCATCTGTACTCGACCACCACAGAAGTATAAATTGATAGGTTAATGATACATAATTTAGTCACAGAGCTGCTGAAGTTTGCTTGCTGTGTGGCATTGCAGAATCATGTAGCATAAATTCTCTTAAATGACAGGGAGTTACCAGTGAGTTACCCGAAATTTGCAAAGAGGCTGAGATTGGATACAAAATAGGTTTATTTACCAGATGTAGCAGATAAAAAGGAAATACACATAAATCTTTTGGTATAATTCTTATTCTGAAGCAAGGTTTCTAGCTGAAGGTACTTCAAGAATAACCCCGCCTCCTTTCTAATGTCACACAACAAGGAAAAATAAAGATAAATGAGTTACAACTTTAGCCAGTAGATGGCAGTAGAGTCAAATCTAATACATACACGTGTCTAAATACAAATAGCATATATTTATTGGTTATACGGTCATGTCTTAATAGATAGTAGCAATAACAGAAACTAAGTAAATGTTTTAGAGTCAGCATGCACCATACAATTAAAGTCAAGCCACCTGCATTTGGCATGTAGTGAAATTCCTTGTTATGAGACAATCTGTTTTTCAGAAACATACATAACATTTCTGTTTTAAGAGAACAATAAAATTTAAAATATTAAAATATTTAAAATCTAAGACTTCTGCTGTACTGCCCCTAATCTTTGCAATCGCTACCCCATCTCACTCGACTCTCCCCTAACCTTCAGTTCTTCAAACGCTTACTCAAAACTCACCTTTTCAAGCTTGTCTATCCTACCACCTCCTAACTATTTTATCCATCACCTCCTCTTCCTCACCTGCCATCTCCATTTTCTGCCAGCTGGTCCTATTGTCTCTTACCACCCCTTCCTCTAGATTGTAAGCTCTCACAGGCAGGGTCCTATCTACCTATCGTCCCACGTCTGTCTACTGTCTGGCTCCCTCGTATGTCCCATCACGTCTTTTGCTGCACTCTGTGTGTGTCCCCATAGCATTACTCACACTCATCTGTGCTACTTATGTGTATTACCTCAACTATTTCTTACTTCCTTCTGTATCCAGCGATACAAAATATGTGGTGCCTTATAAATTGATTAAATAACAATAATAATAATAATAATAATAATAATAATAATAATATTAATAATAAATAAAAATGAAAATGAAAAGTTTCTAACACTTAAGCTGGGTACATACTACAGAAAATTTCTCCAAATGCAATATATTTAACAATTTTATCAATGATTAAAAGTCCAGATTAGCATGCCCATTCATGCATGCACACTTACACGATTTTATAAGATTTACCTTCAGATCTGTGATCTTCATCTGTCGTAACCATCTGCTGAAAAGATTATGACTTTGCACAGTGCATAGAGATCTGCCTACACTGCTTGTTGTGAGTGCATACACACTTCCACATTTGCCTGATATTGCTCCATCATTCAAAGTGATTTTTAATTAGTTTATAAAATCAAATCAAATGATATAATGTGCTTTGGGATTATAAAACATGATCGTCGGAGCGTACACTCTAATGCGATATCGCACCTAACAGTCATTTATCATGTGATTGGGACAATAATCGGGTGAAAAACCTGTAGTGTGTACCCATCTTTACAGTTCACCAAAACAGATACACCTGTGAGTTTGGTCCACTGTACTTCTGCCTTTAGGGGCTCATTCTGAGTTGGGCACATAACCATTTGTTTAGTGTAAAATATGTATATTGGTACTGCACATGTCCACAAAAAAAAACCTATACTTTATTATACAACAGGTGTTAAAAAAAAAAAATTCATCAATTTTTACAATTGAGACTTTTATAATTCATGTTAAACTAATGGAAGAGTTATTAAAGATAGACCATTAGAATCATATTGTTGCCATAACATTTCCTCCAGATGCCCTAAATCTTCATTATATAAAATATTAACTAATTATAACCAACCAGAAAAAGATATTCATGAGTCCAGATGGGAGAGACCCTCGTTTCAAAGGAATGGACTATGATACCACAAAAAATTAATAAAATGTAAATTTGTTTTTTGTCTGGTTAAACGTTATAATTATTCTATGATGTATAGTGTCATCTATTTTACATTATATGTTTATTAATATAAAGATAAAACTGTATATACATTAGTTTTTTGGAGCTCAGACAACATTAGTACTGAAATATAACAAGCTCAGTTTGACCTCAATACATTGGAAATATTCAATCTCTCAATAAACACAAAACTGTTATTTCACCATGTAAATCTCTCTTTTTATTGTATTTTTCAATATCACAGTGAAAATATTTTTTTAAAAAAACTATTTGTACACAACCAAAAGAAAATGCATTTAAAACTCTAAACAAGGTTTTACCTTCCCCTGTAAGACTATTGGAGATCAATAATAATGATATAGACTAATTCTGGAGATTTTGTGGAGGGCATACTATTTGATATTTTATGTAACTGTCTGAAAATTAAAAATATACATACTTTTATGTATCTTTGCCCTTCTTTCTCCTTAATATGTCACCCTGTTTCAGAAAAAAACCCAAAAAGACATTTACACTTGTAAACCATATTAAGTGTAGCCAAACTTTTAATCACCTCCTTCTAAAAGAATGCAAAATCCCCCTACCATAGAGAACATTATTAAAAAAGTTTTAGAGATTTACAACACGAGATTACGGGTGAACAAATTAAGATAATTTTCAAAAATTGGTCACTATGTATATCACATTTTGAGGTCAAAACACATACATTCATCTTACAAATTAATAATTAAAATTACTATTTAGAATTTGAATTTTAGGTCAAAATTAAAATTTAATTTTGCCCCCTCTATCCACTAGTAACCTTCACCTCTTGGGGGTAAATGTATGAACATGCGGGTTCTTCAACACCCGCGTGTTCAGTGTGTTCGGCGATTAAATTTCAAGCGGCGCTGCATTGTAAAGGGAAGTTTCCCTTTACAATGCAGCGCCGCTTGAAATTTAATCGCCAAACACGCTGAACACGCGGGTGTTGAAGAACCCGCATGTTCATACATTTACTCCACGGTATAATTTGTTTTGATGATATTGTCTCTATTTTCAAAATTATGTTATTATTCAAAATATGGTTAAAAAATGTCTTCATTAAAAGATATATATTAGAGAAAGGAAGAAAATAAATAGTAAACCAGCGTCCATATACAGATTTGGTCGCATCTGACACCCGTATCTTGGAGTGGCAGGACAAGGGAGGTAAGGGGTGTGTAAGCGCATATAAGACTATCAGTAGATGTATCACTTCTGACTACTTGATGGCTCGCACAAATACACACTGATCATGATGATGATGTCCATAAATTGACCTCTGAAGCTGATGCCTATTGTCACAAACACCCCAGCCTGACTCAGATACAGCAATCTGAACAGCTGGTCATGACTGGTGTTACCTTAGTTAATTAACAATGATTACACCTTTTCTGCCACCACAAAGGATTTATTATGGTGTCCTTACATTCACCAGAACCACTTATTAATGTTTCACACTTAAATCTCATACACTTGTAGCATGAGCCTCCCTGGGCTTTGTAAGTTCACAAAGAATCATGGAGAGCACACTAGGTTAAATTTATTTAATCTGAAAAATGTTTCCAAGGCTTATTTGCAAAAATTAATAACAAAGGCATACAATATGTTGCACAAATGAGTTTCAAAAAATTAAATAGGAAATAAAAACCAGAGTCCCTACTTAAAAGTTCAGGAATTGCTGTGTGAGGAGTGCAAATTGAGAAGAATGGCACATTTCAGTAGTGATAGACCTCAAAGAAATAAACACTGTACTACTGATACAAGGGATTTTTAAACCATTTATTGTTGGTTCGTCCCCCCCCCCCCTCCCCCGAACTTAGGAATTTCACTTGCATTGAAGTAAGATTGATTCCCAAAATGAAACAGAGTTTTCCCTGAAGTAAATTATCTATCACTAAGATATATGTTTGGCTAAGTCTAACTCCTCTGCATACACAAACTACTCAGAGAGCTTATCTGTCTCTGGGCCTGGCTACTTTCAAAAGACCATTGACACTTGCCTAGGTCAGACTCAGGTCAGTTAACCAAATAAACTTTGAAAGGTTACATAAAATATTCACAGTGTGATATATAAATTCAACAGAAAATAACAATCAGTCATTAGATATACTACATTTCGTCACACCTATATTATATGATTTTGTGATTGTGTTTAAGAAATAATGTTTTGCGTTCATTCATCCATGAGAAGGAAGGTCATACCTACTGTATTATAAAGGGTTTTGATTTAAATCAAGCCAAATAGTAAATCCTTTTTTTGCTTTCAAAACAATGTTACTTTTCTACGGCTTATAAGCTGGGTGGGTGTCAGTGTATCTGATGTACGTAAGACATAAACCTGGCACATATGCTACTTGTGCAAAGTTGGACATATCTTGAAATGCCTCCAACTCAGCATATGGGCATAAAAATGTTATTTTTACATACAAAGAGTAACAGGTTTAAAGATGTAAAATAATCTTTAGACTGCTTTAGAAGAAAAGGAACAGGAAGTATTAGTACTTCTTACCTGATCTCCCACAGATGTGACATAAAATATAAATTCCAGGGTGCAGGGTGCATTAATGTAGCATGTATACTGTCAAGAGTAAAATATTATATATTGAGAATAAACTGTAATTTCATATAATGGGGTTAAATGTGTGAAGCTGGAATGGGATGAATTATTTGGGTGATATTTCAGAATATGTTGTGGATTTTGAGATAAGGTGAATATATCTTGGCGTGTCAGGGACTATAATATTCTGTGCTCTATTCCTGGCTTTATGTGTTGGAGTGTGGGGTCTATGTATAACGCATTCGATTTGGGGACATCTAGAGCAGTGTCACACTCATCTGCCCGCTGTGCCCCTCTGTCTCCCCCTCTGTCTGCCCTGCTGTCTCCCCCGCTGTGCCCCTCTGTCTGCCCCGCTGTGCCCCTCTGTCTGCCCTGCTGTGCCCCTCTGTCTGCCCGCTGTGCCCCTCTGTCTGCCCGTCCGCTGTCTGCCCCACTGTGCCCTGCTGTGCCCCGCTGTCTGCCCCTCTGTCTGCCCGCTGTCTGCCCGCTGTCTGCCCGCTGTCGCACTCCCTCTCACTCCTCTGCCGCGCGCCAGCCATAGAAAAAAAAAAAAGAGCACAGAAACTTACCAATCCGCCAGGCGCTGGGACCCAGCAGCCTCCTCTCTCCCGCAGCTGTCACTGACGTCGATATTCAGTGACAGCTGCAGGAGAGATGAGGCTTCTGAGTCACGGCACCCGGCGGATTGGTAAGTTTCTGTGCTCTTTTTTTCAATACTTGGCCCGCGGCACCCCAGTGACAGTTTGGGAACCGCCGCTTTAGGGCCATTATACCATTGCAAATCGAAGTTATGATTAAACAATAAGCAGAAGCTTATGGAGAAGCACTCCTATGGTGAGGTTGGGGTAGCACAAGGATATCAGAATGTTTGTAGCGCAAACGGGTAGTGGCCATCAGGGGCGGATTGGCCATAGACCTTACAGGGAAGTTTCCCGGTAGGCCGATGGTCTAACGAGGCCACCTCAGATTTTCCGGGGGGGGGGGAGGCATGTACAGGAAAGCAATCTAAAATATTGGTGTTCAGTGGGCAGCAACAGGCAGCCAATTGCTAGGCTCCCATGGTGCTGTTCGGCAGACAGGAAGTCTGACTTCACTTCCTGTCTGCCTGATGTGAGAATAAACGCTGCTCAGAGCAACTGAAGGTAAGTGAGGGGGGCTTAGTATACTATACTATACTAAGGGGGGGTCCTATACTATACTAAGGGGGACTATCTATACTATGCTATACTAAGGGGGACTGCCTATACTATACTAAGGGGTGGCTGCCTATACTATACTAAGGGGTGGCTACCTATACTATACTATACTAAGGGGTGACTGCCTATACTAAGGGGGGCTACCTATACTATACTAAGGGGCAACCTATACTATACTATACCAAGAGGGGGCTGCCTATAGTATACTATACATTTGCCCTGCATGGCTTTAGAGATGACCCACTGTGTGTAAAGTCATCACATCTAGGTTTTCCTAAATGTTACTACAACCAAATTCCTGTAGTTCTAAATCCCGCCTACTTTTGTGTTGGCCCCACCTACAGTTATTTTGGTCCCGCCGACATGAGGCCACTCAAATAATTTTTTCCAGGGCCACTTTAAATCCCCAATCCGCCCCTGGTGGCCATTATCATAATAGTAATTGCAGGGGAGAGCAGGAACATAACAGAATAATGGCCAGTACCTGAAGTAAGTGGCTGAATGGCAAGCAACTGTTTATACCCCAAAATGTATATCTTACCACCTGTAGGGTATAGCAGTGTAATTGCTGATAGTGATCCTTTATGTATAGGGTCAAAACAATAAAGGCTCTATCGCCAGCAAAAACAAAACAAAACATTTGTGATCACTATCACAGGTCAAAAAATTGTGCTTTCCTTCCATCCTTTGCCAAATGGTGCTTACTTGAGTCCTGCTGGCACCTCTATGATTAGATGCGGTGATACATGCACAGCAAATAGCAGAGTCATGATGGCATCATTTTTGGTTTACAAAAATTAGACATGGTGACTGTCAGGCCATTAGCCTTTTGAGGATAACAATAGCACCCCTGGTATTCGCCAGGGACCCCCGCAAGGGGGTTTGGACTTCGCTGCACAGGGTACGCAGGTCGCGGTCCTATTAGCCAGTGACCGGTGTAGTGTAGAAGGGTCAGACGGTCCAGGTCGAGCCAAACAGGAGTAAACAGTACCAGGGAGAATCCAAGAGAGTAGTCAACAGGCTAAGGTCGCAGTACAAAAGGGTCACAAGATGAAGGAGAAGTCGCCAAGCCGGGTCACAACAATATAGCAGGAACACAGGGAGAACAATCAGGATCAGGAACCAGGAACACCAGGTTTAACCTGTTACTCTGGCACCCTAATAGAGCCAGATCCAGGTTTAAATAGGTTCAGCAGGCTAATGATTGGAGGAGCCAGAGGCGGAGGGAGACAGCGAGGAAAGAAGCGTCCCCTTGCTAGGCAACGGGACGAGACAGACGCATGCGCCCACCAGGCCAGACAACAGAAGCTGCAGCGCGAGTGTTGCTTAGCAACCAGCGCTGCGGTCCGGAAGAAAGGAAGGCGTCTGTCTCCGGCTGACAGGGGATCAGCGGAGACGGCGCCTGACAGTGACATGTGGCACCCCCTGCAGGTTGCATCCCTGGGCAGCCTCCCAATCAATGCCTCAAGTCATCACTGATTGTGATTTGCTTTAAACGGCACAAGATCCGCAATTAGTTTCTGACGCATTGGTTAACATAGGTTAACTGTGACTAGATCACTACTAAATAACTTTTTGTAAAAATTTATTTAAAGCAAATAGCACAGGGCACTTATTTATGTAATTGCACGTGCACTTATTTTTTGATATTGAGTATACTGTGAGATAGGAAATCGTTATTTCTGAGACAGAGTAGAAAATTTGGTTTTCCTGTTGTAACCTTTCAAAAGCAAATACCTTATTTCTGATGTATATAGCTGATACAATGAGCCTGTGTTTACCAAGCCTTTGGTGTATTGTGATGTGGGGAAGTAGCTTGTTTTGGGTTTTTTGTTATTCTGTGGGAATGGGTATTCGGCGACTGTCTGAAGTATTCATGCCAGTCAGACCTTTTGACTTTCTAGTGGGTCTCCTGCCTCTGAAATGAGATCCAGGAAATCACAGTAAGGATTTAAGAATTTCATAGCTAAGTATAAATATTAGCGGCTTTGCAATGCATGCACATCTATGTTTGTGTAAATAGAGTATATCCTGATGCTAAAAATAGTATGTGTCTTAAAGGTATAAATGCACTGACTTATACATTGAAATGTATCATTCTGATGTTCCATCTGACCTGACCACTAATACCTTAAATCAGCGGTACTGTCTTTGTTTGGACACTTGAGCAATAAACATCACTCTGCTTCAAAGATCTGCTTGACAACTTCTTCAATATTGCTGTAATCCTGTGACCTGCCGATTAGACCCTAAAATCTAATCTGTTCTCCGTCTGATTCTGAGGTTTGGACCCAAGCTTTTCCAGTACCACCGCTCTGCCTGCTACCTGCAGCTCTGGTCAGTGTGATAGGCCAGGGAGGATCCATCCACAGCAACCCGGATCCATAGTAAGAGGTCCGGAGTTACCAGCCCAAGGGGTAAATGTATCAAAGTGCGAGTTTGCCAGCGTGTTTAAATCGCGGCAAATCGCGGGTGTTTACCCCCGATTTTTTTTTAAAAAAAACTGGAAATGTATCAAGCTGCGATTTTGACACTCATGTTCAAAATCGCTGGTCATCTCTGGCGATTTTGAGCGATATATTAAAAATAAAAAAAAACAAATACTTACCAATGATGCCTTCTTTCTTGATGGCTTGGTCCTGTCCTTAAGTATTTGTAAATCCATCTTGCCGGCTTGCCCCAGTCCCAGCCATTTATACCTCCATAAGGGAATCTTTTCCAACAGGAACTCTTCGCCCAGAAGGGGCACATATTTGTAACATCCCGACTCTTTAGGCTTGATTGAAGTTTCCAAAAAAATAAACTTGAGGCGCCGCAAACACCTCCTACCTAGTAGGAGGTCCTAGCCGCAATGCTCTTACGCCGTTTGCGTAAGAGCTAACTACTGTATTATGGTATTTTCCCACGCTAGTGGGGAAATCACATATTACAGTATCTAGCGCTTATGCAAGTAACGTAGCGCATTGCGCATGCGCTATGCTACTTGCGTAAGCTGTATTTACTGTATTACAGCTTACGCAAGTAGCGTAGCGCATGCGCAATGCGCTACGTTACTTACGGTTTACCACCGTATTACCCTACTACCCACAGCCCAGGGGTAGTAGGAAGAGCCCTAGTGCTATCAGCACTGGGCTGGTTCTTTCTAGGGGGGGGCCCGCTCATTTTTTTCAGCGGACCCCACTCCCTAGGGAATCCAGCCCAGCGCTGTACAGTCTAGGGTTGGTTAGTCATTATGGCAGGGGGACCCCTGCCGCGCGTCCACCTGCTATAGTGCCGCCAACCCTGGCTGGTTTGCCTAGTGCTGGTAAAGTGAAAATCGGGGGAACCCCACGCAAAATTTTTCCCCAATTTTCACGGGACCAGCACTAGTCAGGCAGCACTAGGGTTAAGCATAAATAGCGGGGGGACCCCACGCTTTTTTTTAAAAAAAAAACTTTTATCTGTTCTTTAACATTTTAACACTGCCAGGGCAGTGTAACAGTGATGTGTTGATACAACACGCTGCTATCAAGCAGCGTGTTGTATCTGGCGTGTTTAGAAGCAAACTCTCCTGAGTTTGCTAACTCGCAGCTTCATACATTGTAGACTTGGTATAGCTGCAGTGGCAAACAGTGGTGAGTTTGATCTCTGGCGATTTTGCAAGTAGCGATTTTGACAGAAGCAGAACTCTGGCGATTTTGTATGAAAACTCAGCTTCATACATCGGCTAGTTTCAACTCTCCTGAGAAAATCGCTGGAGTTGCAAACTCGCAGCTTGATACATTTACCCCCAAGTGTAAAAGCACAGGAGTACACCAGCAGTGACAGTTACCCAGAAGGAACGTGGTTCTGAGCGCCATAAAGGAGCTCAGTGGTGGCAGCATTATAAGCAACAACAGACAGGGTGGCATAGGCGGTCCATCCTGTCACATTAACAAATTAGGCTCTGTGTGTTAGGCAGTGGTGTGCTTTGTTTTGGATAGACTGTGGGCCTTAGTATAAATTAGTTATGTTAGAATCAGTCCTTGAAATCCCCATTTTCAGCTATATATCCAGTTTTAACTAAACCTGTGTGTCACTATTTTGTTGTGGGTAAGCATTAGGCTTTATGTTCCTGCTGTGATTAGTAAGTAGACAAGATCTAGGGAGGATCATTGCAATAATGCACCAGCTTATAGAAAGGTAAGTGCATATTTTATTTAAGGGCAAATTCATAGTTGCCTACTCTCCCGGAATGTCCGGGAGATTCCCGAATTTCTGGGTGTCCTCCCGGACTCCTGGGAGAGCAGGCAATTCTCCTGGATCCCGGCCTGCTCTGTAAAATTAAAACAGAGGGTGGCTGTGTAACATGGAGGGTGTTATTCAGGATAAAGCCTTTTGTATGCTGCTGAATATGACAGATGCAATAGAAAGGTTGCCTTGTGACCTCATGGAGTCAATGAGCTGATGTGCCCACCACTCCACCAAAGTCAATAAAACGTTAATGGACATTTAGTGGACTGGGTTTAATGTGACACAAGAATTAAAAGGGATGTTCAGTTTTGGACAAACAACAAATTTTCTGACATTCTTCCACGTGTAGAAAATAAAGGTCACTATCTCTACCTGAAGGAGTGAGCCTGTAGTATTAGATTTAAAGAACCTCAAATGTACATACTTGCTACATATGTATAGTTTTAGAAAATATATCAATTTATTTTACTCAGTATAGAATAAATGATCTTTCTTAAAGAAAACAAAAAATGCCACCTTGTGGATGTTTGATAGCACAGCAGTTTAAATTCTTGTAAATCTTTATTAAAAAAAAATTAATAATATTTTTCTATATGCTTGATTATTTCATATATTAATCCCTTGGGTATTTTTTTTTAATTTGTTTGAAATTTTAGAATGATGTAATGTGTTCTGTCGATGCAGTGTTGTCATCCATCTGCATCATTTCAATGTACATTATATGGTTATGTAGTTAACATAAATGTTAATATCATTTCAATGTTTCCTCCACCTGCTTTCTAAGAATTCATATTTATTTTTTAGGGGGGATTTTTTTTTTTACTGCTTCTGATTATCCATGTTAACTGTCTACAACAGCTGTAAAGCATTCTTAATTTAATTGTGTAGTGAGACAGCATAAATTGCATTTTAATTCAATCTGCTTCAGAAATTAATGGTCTGCCACAGGCAAAATGAAAATAACAGGTCTCTAAACAAACACCTACTATTTCTTGCTCCGCCACTGACTCTTCAATGGTATATCCACCAAAACTGTTAAATAACAAGTCCTTTCTTATTCTTGTTTCCATTAAATACAATCTCAGTATGTACTGCTAATGCTAAAAAAAGTGGTTCCCTACTAGAAGAACTCTGCCCAATAGTACCATCTCCAACATCTAAATTTTTAGACAGCTGTTACCCTGAGGCGATTTGGTAGCAGTCCCAAATAATGCTCCGCACTACCTTTTATATATATATATATATATATATATATATATATACATATATATATATATATATATATATATATGTATGTATACATATATATTTATATATGTATGTATATATACATATATATTTATATATATATATATATATACACATCAAAATGTGTATGCGTATCTGTGTGTGTGGAGAGAGAGAGAGAGAGAGAGAGAGAGAGAGAGAGAGAGAGAGAGAGAGAGAGAGGAGAGAGAGAGAGAGAGAGAGAGAGAGAGAGAGAGAGAGAGAGAGAGAGAGAGAGAGAGAGAGAGAGAGAGAGAGAGAGAGAGAGAGAGAGAGAGAGAGAGAGAGAGAGAGAGACTTCATTTAACAAAGACTTAATACCAGAAAAGAGATTTCTCCGGCCTTAAACAACCTTCAGATGTTTACCACCATGGGGACGGTGAACTGAACATATATCTAATGCAACGGCTTTTCCGGAAAATACTTTTTCACAAAATCAACCCAAATTATAGGTGTTATCATCCCAACCCAACCCTTTTATGGATGAAACAATGAAAGGAAAAACATCTAGCATGCTCAGTCTACAATAAGATTTAGCTGGGAAAAAGTCCTCTTATTTATACTCCCTCCTTTATTCTTGGACAGCTAATATGGGAGCCTAAAAAATGCTAGCCTACCAGTTAAACATTACAAATTTAAGTATTTTTAATATTATTAAACCTTATGAAAATACCTTTATGCCAAGTGTCTCAATTGTATTGATTTTAAAGATAAAGTCCCAGTTATCCTGAACAATCGTCTAAATTGTATTACCAGGTGTCATATGCAAGCTAATTAGTAGTGATATAAAACTGCAAATATGTGTTTGTGAATTAATTTGTAGCATTAGCTTGGTGTGACTCTGATGAACTCTGTGTCCAGCCCATACTTACCAACTTGACAAGTAGGCTTCCGGGAGAGGTGGGCTGTGATAGGGGCTGGGCTCCAAAATGTGCGGCATTTTGGGCCTGCCCTCTCTCGCAAACTGCGGGAGTCTCCCGGACATTCCGGGAGAGTTGGCAAGTATGGTCCAGCCTAGGGTTAAAACCTGAGGGAGAAGCTGATTTACTTTAGCTCTTTGATTTAGTTTCTAAACTTTTCTGCATTGCTTATTGTTACACTTCTGTTCCAAAAGTAGACCCTTGCAATGAAAGCCATGAAGCCAGAAGTAATGATTAAAACATAAAACTATTTATTGCAGCAAGAACACAATCCTGGTAATCCAAGGTAAACAAAGATTAGGTAAGGCTTGGTAAATAAATAAACATCCGGATGTGCAGGATAACAAGTAAATAGTAATAGTAATGCAGGTAAAGGTAATTTAACTGAACAAAGATTAACAGCGAACTTTAAATTTTCTGTATGTCCAAGCATAAGACAGACTTCAGGTTAATATCCTGGTGACTGGGTACAGGTGAGTAGTAAGTGATTACTGAACAGCATGTGCAGGAAAGAGCAAGGATATCACAGAAATAAAATGCAGCAATGCAGGTAGTCTAAGGGAAAAATAAACAATAACAAGCCAGGTGCCTTGTGGGAAGCAGGCATAAATAATCTAACACAGGTGTGGTAATTTACAGGGAGCAGAAGACTAACTCCTGCCAGTGAGAGGGAAATGTTCAAAAGTAGAACAGCAGCACCTCTGGTGGCATAGAGGTACTGCAGCCAGACACAAAACAAGGGCAGAGATTTAACAAAGAGTCCTAACACTTATGAGGTATTGATGGATAGATGCTCCAGACATGTGATTACAGATGAGTACTCAGTACCAATTTATGGCACAAGTTGTAAAATCATCAGTACTATGCAGCAAATAGACCCCTCACATGCTTGGTGCTCTGTGATATCTCAGGACATATATACAGGGGAAAGGTGGGGGGCAGAGCAGCTGGGATAAGTGTGAATAAAGGAAGATAAGGACACAGGAAAATATAATTTTCTGTCATACTTACAGAGTCAAAGTATACAAATTAAGGGGAACTTATGACCTGCTGTGTGAATGTAATATATTCTTTGTAGAACATTCTGGTAAGGGTATGCCAGGGTAAAGAATACCTGACTTGAAAGGTTTTAGCAGAGGTCATAAACAATGATATGCATTTACACAGACTTTTTAGTTCTCAAATGTAACTGAATTATTCACTTTTGTGAGTCATCTTCATATCGAGAAGTGTCCCTTTATTCCTGCTTCACTCACCACATAGACAATGGATCATTTGTGAGTTTACCTTCTCTGATTTTATTTCTTTTCATTTAACAAGAAACTAATGTATTATACCTTTGTATGTCATTTTGTAAATTGTTTTCATCTTAAGCAAGAGGTGAGACTGCTGAGGATTCAATCCACATTCCTGAAGGATGAGAATAAAATTAATAATCAAAAACAGTAATCACCAAATTCCAAACACACCAGCATCCTCAGTAAAGTCCAGACCAAGCCATAACTTTAAAGTTATGTGTGACCTGGAAAACCAGCTCCACATCTGCAATAATTCCTGAACCCCAGTCATGTTCACAAGATGTCTACCAACCCTTTTTGATCCTAAAGAAAATAGTGCCGATAAATTGAAGCTACCAGCAGGAAATAGACCAAGTGATGGAATTTCAAGAGTTGTTTGTGCAAATAAAACATATGTGGCTGGAAGAAGGGGCTATAAAGGGGACTGTGCTTATTGCAGGCAGATGACCACTGACTACTGGTTTGACATATCCTGTCAGTCTAATTTCTGCATATCACTTGGGCTACATCCATGAGAACAGATGGAAGGGGGGAGGGAAAGACAGGGAAAATAATGCATTTCGAACACTGGTAACCCTGGTCAGTAAATCAAAACCTCCTATGTAATCATATGGGCACTCCCTGGGGTTGTTGCATCTGTTATAACTAATCACTCTCCATTACGTTTTCTTTTACACCAATAGTGCAGTTTCAATAACAACTTCTCATTGACCTAAGGTAGTGGGTATAGGATTCAAATGTCTTCTCCTTATTGAATTCTGTACATAATTGTCCTTTTTCTGGACAAGGAAGCAGAAACATGTTCCTTATACACTTTGGATGCTGCAGAAACTAATGCTTTTGGTCTTTGAAGAGACTATAACAGTAAGTGCAAATTTCTCAGCCTCTCTGAAAACTTTAAAATGTGAGACAGCAGACAGGAAAATTAGTTCAAAATTATCATTCATACTGGACTTAGCAGTAACCTGTTTGACAGTTGTTATGTCCATAACTATCGTTTAAAATAAAAATTGTCCACTGCGATCGCTGTGGTTCCAAAGCACATAAGTTTTATTCTCAAAGTATATTAAAAGGCAAAGTTTGGTATATATTCGCGTACGACAGTTGGCACCAACTCAAGCTTCAATCAGAACGCTCTAGGGTCCAAAACACAGAGCGCAACAATTTATACACTGTACAGTTGTAAAAGTAGTGTCATCACAGAGATATACAGATACAGTTGTAAGGTCTTCATTCCTAGGTCAAAGGTTTTTGCATTCTCAGGTACTCTGGTCATTGTTCTTCAAACTGCCAGGTGTCCTTTCCTCAGGCTTCCAACTGTCACAATACTACTAATACTGAGACCTACTTACTGGTATTGATGCTGCTCATCTAGGAGGCACGGAGTCTAAATGTGCCTCTGGTCTTTGCCAGGGACCCCCTGAAGGGAGTTTGGAGTTTGCTGCAGAGACACGCAGGTCGCGACCCTCCTAGGTAGCCACCAGAGAGGTAGAGAAGAATAGGCATGGTCGTATAATCCGGGTCAGAACCGTGCAGAGAAATCAAATACCGAAGAAACAGGCAAAGGCAGAGTCAGGGAGTTCAAAGGTCAAACCAGGAGATCCAGATATGCCAGAAGGAGAATCCATGTGAAGTGTTAGGAAAGCCGGGTCAGTAACCAATAGAGAAATCAGAGTGCTGGAATACAGACAGGAAAGCTGGAGCCTATGGAGACCTTGATACTCTGGCAACCTAATGGAGTCAGGGAGTCACTGAAATAATAAACACTGCTTTCTGATTGGTGGCAGTGGGATCGGCAGTCAGAATCAGCTGCCCGCCAACAAGAAGAAGAGGAGAGCGTCCTGTTGCCTAGCAATGGAGACGCAAGGGAGCTGAGCGTGCGCCGGCAGCCGCCGGGGCAAGAATACAGGCGCGATTGCCCAACACCGGAAGATGTCCATCCTCGGCACTTACTGAATTTGCGGGGACGACGCCTGACACCACCTCTAGACTTGTATAAACTGTTTTTTATGACCCCTGTGTAATGGTTATTTGGTGTATGAAATAGTGATATTAGTTATAACTAGAGTTCGCAAGATGCGAACATTACACAAGTAATACCGGAAACTTTCTCATGAAATTGCAAGCAGATCGATATATCGAACTCGTGGGGCCGGCTATTGTCTGATCACTCAGTTCAGCTTTCCATTACTTCATTTTGCTTGTGTGTGAAAAATTTAGACTTAGTAGAGACCGGTCTACTGAGTATTGGCGAAGTCTCAGACTAGGGGACCTAGTAATTTTATATCTCCCTTCTATTGGATAGAGAACTAGTGCTACATAATTTTGTTTTTGAGGCACGTGAGAGCACACCCAGCATTCATTTTGGTCTAGAACCTTACCCACCAAAGAATCATTATCATTCTCATGGATGTCATCCCAAGTCCAAATTATTACTGGACTGGCATCGCTGGATGTATCTCTCTTCAACTATGAGGTCACAGTATTTACAGAAACAATATTCTTCAGATAATAGCCCCTCACACTGTCTCCGAGCTCCAAGGTTAGCAGAACTTTTCTTTACCCCCAAATTGAATAGTGTAATTGGCTGGACTGATTGTGTAAGCAATTTCTCCTCCATCCCCACATCCTCAGTAGCAGTAACTGAATCAGTCTCCATCACCTGATCACCATTGCAAAAATAGAATGTCCTGGAAAAAATAAGGATGAGAGAAACACTGTAAGGCAAAAACAGACAAACCGCTGCTCCATGATCGGATAACAGTCTTTGCAAAGTCCTTGGCTCAGGTGTTTTTACCTGCAATCTTAGGTCTCCTGGCACAGATTCACAAGTGTTATCCTTTGCTATATATTGGAACTTCTCGAGGTTGTTGACTTCTCTGCAGTTCCAAGTGTCTCTTTCTGCTACTTTCAGAGATGTAGTGTTGGTCATCAACACTTGGAATGAGCCTTCTCATCTGTCTGTTAAACAACTTGAGCGTGGGAAATTACAGTCCATAGCATATTCTCCCAGGTCAACATCATGACAGTTAGTGTATCATATCAGGGGACAGTGTTTCGAACATCCTTTGTTGCTGTCTCATTATTTGCTTCTCTTTATAAGATTTTGAACAGTCTACATTTTAACTCAACTTAGGAATCTACAACTAAGTGAGGTTGCTTGACAAAAGTATTTCAAAAGATGACAGGTTAGGAAGGGTTCTGATAGTGGGGAGGACTAGAGGCAAAAGCTTCCAGTCACTCCAATCTAGTTTCAACTATCACTCTATTCAATTTGTTCTTGATTCCCCCCTCTACTTTCCCTCTGGCTTGTGTCCTATAGAGTGTATATAAATTATTTTCAAATGCCCATAATTTTAACACATGATCTGGAAGATATCACCAGTAAAATGAGCATCCCTATCAATTTTTATAACTCTAGGGATACAATATCTGCATACAAGTTCCAGGGTATGAAACAGCAGTATTAGTAGCAGCTAGAAATGTCTTTACCCAATTATAAAATACATGATGCACATCAATACATACTTGAGATTACTGCAAGAAGGCAAATGGATGAAGTTGATTTGTTTTACCTGGAAAAAGTCAATCTGGGGAGGAGTATTGGTATTGTTTTTCCAATATTTTTCCTCAATCAAGTGAGACATGACATTGCCTTACTACTAGCTTGAGAAGAAAATTCTGGTGCACACCAGTATGCTCTTACCTGCTTGCACATACCTTCATTACCCAGATGAGTCAGACCATGTGCTGCCTCAGCTAGGCCTGGAAGATGCGCTCTGGGAGCCATGGGCCTACCTCGTCCATCTCTCCAGAGTCCAGAGGACTCCTGACCACATCCCGTCCCCTTCCACATCGGGTTTTCCCGCAGGGAACAAAATCTTGCATTTTAATTAATTAATCAATACAGGTCTCACATAATTTGCATGGGGTCGTTAACGTTACTAAAGAGACGTTTCTTCACGCTTCATCCTAATGAGGAACCAGTTTCCTACCAGAAAACTTTTTTTCTGTTGAGGTATCCTTTCCCTCTTAGAAAATATTTTTCTTTCTATGCAAGATATCCAACCTAGGTGTCTATCCTTTCCGCTTGGAAATTTGTTCCTGTGAGGTATCCAAACTAAACAATAGGCCAGAGAGTACTATTAGCTACCTGCATAGCGTATCAATACAAATGCGAAACACAAGGCAGTATTATTAACTGTCCATGTAGCGTGCCTACGCAAAGTAATCTCTTTGTTTCACTCCACACACACACACACTTTCATAAACACACTTTGTTAGTAATATTTCCTATAGTTGGCAACCTTTTCTTCCAAGATATGTTTAACAAATTACTTTACTATATTATAACAAAACAAAACAGAATTTCTTATATATTTCTATGCATAAACCTGTGGCAGTATAGAAATGTAATATGCGCTTTTAATATAAACAAACACAGTTCATAGTAATAAATGTGATTTTGCTAAGCTGTCGCCATCTTGTTGCTTTTTAGCCATTTTATTCTCTTATAGCTCAAAGACAGCTTAGATACAGCTAGTTTGTAGGAGTTATTCATTGTTTGCAAGAAACTATGCCCATGACCTTGGATATGGCATACAGGAGATAAACCAACACCCCCCCCCCCCCCCAGGGAAGAATTCCTGTATGAAAATGTGAGAATGTAGCAAGACCTGTGTAAAGGAAGCATAAGTGGCTAAAACATTTTTGGGGCGTAGTTTTCGGTAATACGTGATTTTGTGCTATATAGGTATGAACTTATAACTAATAAATTAGAGATAATTTCACACACAGAACTCGCAGTGTCTTTTATTCTCTCCGGTCGACAAGCTCATAAACTGATAGACTGACACTTACAGGTGAACAATCTGATTTAGATTTGACAGCATTGGAAGTTGACACCGAGACTGCTAAACTGAGTCAAGGACAGACAGAACTGGAGGTCGCCCTGGCCAGAGGACTCTAAGTATAACCCAGGTGAGTAGAGTTTTCTACTTGTCAGGCTCCTTGTGAAGATACCGGGTTTTCTGGCCCAGTGCTACCCACTTCACGCTGGTTGACCACCCACGGGTGCCTTCCTATGCCAGGGAAGTCTGCCCAATACCTTCTAGGATTCGTATAGTTACTCAGGCAAGTGCAGTTACAAAAGTACAAAAGTACATTTATTGTCATACAAACAACACTAGAATATTATGTACACACAGTAAATAAATGCCAGGCAGGTTTACCACATCATCTGTCCCTTACCCCACTAGTTTAAGGAGTTACAGTCACCTGGCTGTCCAGACTTGACGACCCATGGATCTCTCTCAGCTGCATATGTAGACTCTAATAGAGAATGACAATTCAAAAACTAGATCTTGCACCTTTCATGAATGAAATCCCAGAATGAATACCCTTCCCCCCTGGAGCCACTCCTTATATCTCAGGTCTAATTTCCAAAGTCTTTCCCCTCCCTGGACAAACCCCTGGGTATATTCTTCTTAACCATTGGTCAGTGCAGGACTAGGGGGTTTGGACAGGGTAGTAAAGATGAGCTGTCCTTCCACAGAAGCCCCCTGCTGGGATGCAGACAGAACGTCTGAACTAGTCCTAAGGAGAACAATTGATACTAATTGGCTTCCCCTACTTCCAAGGTAGCAGTGAGCCCCTCATAAAATTAACCCGTTACACTACTTTGTGATGTCACAGGGTCCCCAGCTGTTCCATGCTGCCGGTAGAGGAAGGAGGGGGGAGAATAAATGTAGCGCCAGCGCTCTCACCTATATCCTGGACACCACCTGATCTTTACCCATAACCCTCCTTGCTTCACTTTAAGACAATAAATAACCTTACTGCTAGTCATCCATATATAATACACAATATACATATTTACACTGAACTACAATGTCCCCTTAGCCACATGTTATTGGACAATGCAGTTGAAGTCTGGTGAGCTGGGGAACAAAAGCATGGGCTATAAAAAGTACTTGCTATAATCAACATCATGTGAGAAACGAGAAACAGAATGGTCACAGGGTTATCACACTCGTTTCATCACACTTCTCTGATAGAGCTCTCTTATGTCCATCTAAGGTATCAGGCACGCAGATCTGTAAGTCTCAGATTTATACAGTAATTACTAACTTAATTTATTTACTGTAACTGTATTGGTAATTAGATTTCTGAAACATAAGTGAATTTTTAATGCATGGGTGACACACCAACACCATCCCCAGAAATTTATCAAGAAGTTAGATGAATTTCGTAGACCTTCGTCCCAGATACTGTCAGAAAGACTATTCTGCACAGGGGCATCCAGTGTTTGGAGCCCACAGAACCGAACATCCAGTATAAGGAGTACACAGGGGCATCCAGTGTACGGAGCTCACAGAACCGGACATCCACCCCAAGGAGTCCACTGATCGGGGCATCCACTTTTAGGACAACCCACAGAAACTAGATCAGAGTCTCTATTGAGACTCAACAGTACTGTCAATATGGGGGAATATAGACAGTAAGCAGATATATGACAGCAACTCCCCCATAGAAATGATGCGCAAAGATTTTAATAAATGGGGGGAGTAGGATCTGCTCACTGTCTATATTCCCCCATATTGACAGTACTGTTGAGTCTCAATAGAGACTCTGATCTAGTTTCTGTGGGTTGTCCTAAAAATATTGACTGGTCAATATTGCTTGCACGTTATTTTCCTTTGCTGTAGGGTGTAGATGTGTACTAGTCTAGAAAGGAATACCAGGTCTGGAAGAACCAGACTCACGCGCATAGTAATGTAGTAATGTAGAGATCATTATACATAATGAGAAAACTTCTAATATGAAAGTTTAACCCAAGCAAATAAAGAAAAGGGCAACCCATGACTGTAGGGGTTTATACCCAAAACAGAAATGTATTTTTGAGTATTGTGGCCCAACACTTTACTACGTTTACACAAGAAAATAAGTTAATATTGGACTACCTGACAGCTTAGTCTGGAAGGTACTGCCTGACCCTAGATATTCAAATTGAAGCCAAGGGTTGCACTTTTTTAATTAATGACACAGATAATCCAGAGAAAATAATTAATGACCACTTACCAAAAAATAAGACATGAAATATACATTTTCCTTGGAATCCACATGCTCGTTACTGAAGAAAATCCTTATGAAGATATATCGCACAATGGACAATCCATTCTATTGTGAAATAAGTGACATATAACACTTGCCGAGCGCACTGTGTATTTTCTCCCTCCCTTTCCATTTTTTCCTTCCCTAAGAAATCCATAGTTAGAAGACAAAAAGGAAGCACAAGAGGCCCCAGAGCCTCTCATGTTCACTGATATATGTGAAGATCTGACATCAGGACATGCAGCGGGTGCAAAACGGTTGTCGACTCAGTGACCATCTATTAATATCAGCTAGAAGAGAGATCATGGACTTGCTATTGGTGGGGGATGGGTTGTTCTATGTATCCAGTTTTAGGCATCCCTATGCATATGTTCTGTTAGAAGGGTGTACGTGTATAAGTACCCATTAAAAGCGACAGCAAGAATATGATCTCTGATAGGTAGTGTTAGGGCAAATAATGAATAAAAAGATGGGAAATAATAAATGTGATTTTGCTAAGCTGACGCCATCTTGTTGCCTTATAGCCATTTTATTCTCCTATAGCTCAAAGACAGCTTAGATACAGCTAGTTTGTAGGAGTTATTCATTGTTTGCAAGAAACTACGCCCATGACCTTGAATATGGGACAGGAGATAAACCAACCCCCCCCCCCCCCGATGGGAGAATTCCTGTGTGAAAATGTGAGAATGTAGCAAGATCTGTGTAAAGGAAGCATGAGTGGTTAAAACCTCTCGGGGCATAGTTTTCTGTTATACGTGATTTTGTGCTATCTACTATATAAATGCCTACTGACGTGTGTTAGTCTGTCTGTGTGTGTGTGGAAAAAATAAAACCAAGCTGCAGCGCCACCTGCTGGGCGGAGTTATACACTGACCTACTAAATTCTTAGTGTGTGTGGAAAAACAAATTCAGAAAGGGCTGAAATTTGGTATACTAAGATGTTTTTAATTTGTTAATTTAATTTGTTAATTGTTAAAAGTGTTTATAAAGATTTTAAAAAAAATATATATATTTCTTGAAGGAGAAGTGACAGTTAGGAGTGGTTGGTGGTTGCCGGGGGTGACAGTGGGGAGTGGGGAGTGGTTGGTGGTTGCTGGGGGTGACAGTGGGGAGTGGTTGGTGGTTGCCGGGGGTGACAGAGCGAGAGGAGTGTGATATGCAGGACCGCTGAGAGAGATCCCTGTGTCTGGATAGACATCTGGATAGATGTGGCGATGAAAATGAAGGATGAGGTGATGGAGAAAAATGATGAGGTGGTGAAATGTGGACAAAACCACGTTAAAAAAGGGCGCTTACGTCGGGAAGTAACGCTCTTCCCCTGAGGAGGCCTGGGCTATGGCCCAAATGCATGACAAGAACCTTTTTAACACCTTAAGTAGCTTGATTTGACTAGAATGCATGAGTATCATGCACGGGTTAACTTGTGTATATATATATATATATATATATATATGTGTATATATATGTGCTATAGCATATATATATATATATATATATATATATATATATATATATATGTGTGTATATATATATATATATATATATATATATATATATATGTATATATATATGTGGAGAGGTTTTGGAGTACCAAGGAAGATCTTTTTTATCCCCTGCTCCAACACCAAAAGAAGATACAATTTTTCAAAAAAAAATTAATCTAAGAGAAAATATAAAAATAGCATCTCCTATGAAAAGGACATATATAGACGAAGAGGCAAACGAGGGGGATCCAAGAGAAAGAAAGAGAAGACATTACTAGAGAGATCTCTGGATCCTAAACCTCTAGGGATATTCAATTTGTCTGATTACACTCTTACTCAAGATGAGCTTCAACTACTTAATAAGGGCTTATCTTTTGTGCTCACCAATATATCCAATGATTTTCATCTGTTTCTAGATCTAAATAGATTTGTTAGAGGACTCACACTAAAAAGGCATTTTCTACAACTTATTGTAAAGAATCAGCATCAGGTTTAAAATTGCCATCTAAATTCTATCCTCTTGAATCCAGGGGTAGCAGCATAGAGATATTTTATCAGCTAGTAAAGTAGGATCTATGTCAGGCTGATGGTACTAAAAGATTTAAAAGAAATATCTCACCATCTGAAAAGAAGGCTCTAGATAATCTAATGAATAATGAGAAGATTGTTATTAAGCAAGCTGATTAAGGGGGGATATTGTCATCTTAAATAGGAATGATTACATTTTAGAGGCTGTGAGATTACTGGGTGACAAATTATCCTATAGAAAACTAGATAAAAATCCCACTGTGGAGTTTGTGGAGGAGCTAAAAGTCATTCTATATGAGGCATTAAGAAAGAATATATTGACTTCCTTTATTAAAAAGTATGTTATTAGTTTTTCAGCATTTCTGAAGGATTCCACCTCTTCATTGCAACTCCTGGATGATATTCAATGAAAACCCAGCTTTAAATGGGTCACAATAGATGTATAAGCTGTCAATTTTTATCTCCAATTAGATGAGAATCTAGATGATGGGATTAAGATGTTTATCTGTAAACTGATTTGATTTATACTATCTCGGAATTACTTTAAATTCACGGATGATTTATTTTTAACAAATCTGCGGGGACGGTGATGGGGACCATCTTTGCCCCTAGTTTCGCCAACCTCCTTATGGGTAGATGGGAATCTGATTACATTTATGGTGAGAACAATCCATTTTCCACGTACATCATTTTTTATCGTAGATACATAGATGATATCATCTTGATCTGGGATGGTCCTCTTCAGCCTTTGAAAGAATTCTTGTGCTATTTGAATGTAAACGATTATAATTTGAAATTTACATAAAAAATCAGTGATAGCAGTATAGAGTATTTAGATCTGTCTATTGAAAATAAGAGTACCGAGATTCAAACCAAAACTTTCATCAAAGAAGTAGATACAGATAGATACTTGCATTATGATAGCTGCCATCTCACAAAATGGAAAGATAATATTCCAAGGTCTCAATTTAATCGCATCAAATGAAATTGCTCGGATGAGAATACATATAGGGAACAATCCCTCACCTTTGTAGAAAGATTTAAGGAGAGAGGCTATCCCGATTCAATTATTTCAGATGCGTTAGAAAAAACAAATGGTGTGGATAGAAAAGATATGCTGGTATATAAGAACAGAAACAAGGAGGAGAAGATGGAGATTGTTCCATTTATACTGAATATAGTAAAGATAATAGGAAGGTAAAATCTGTTCTGAATAAACATTGAAAGCTGATTCGTATGGATCCAATTTTGGGTTCTGTATCTCCGCCCAAACCTGATATTGCTTTTAAGAAAACTAGAAATTTAAAATCATTGTTAGCACCCAGCTTACTAAAGGATGTGAAGGATACAATAATAACATTCCTAAAAAAACTGGGTAAAGGTTTTTTCAGATGTAACAACTGTAACATGTGTAAATACATTTCCCCTTTGAACAAAGCATTTAATGATTCACGACATCAGAGAGAGTATAAAATCCATGATCATATTGACTGCCTAACGACGTCAGTCATATACTTATTGGAATGCCCTTGTGGTAAGGCGTATATAGGTAAGACCAAGAGAGCCCTCAAGTTATGCCTTCAAGAGCATGTGAGGGCTATTAAGAATAAGTCAGATTTACATACAGTCTCTAGGCATTTTTCAGTATGTCAAAATGCGGACCCTAGTGGTCTTAAATTCAAAGGGATAGAGCATGTGGTATTGGGTGCACAAGCTGGTAATCTTGCTAAAAAACTCACTTGCAGAAAGATGTATCGGGTTTATAAATTAGACACCCTGGCACCTAAAGGTCTCAATGAAGCATTTGAAATGACATCTTTCTTAGTCTAATGTTTTTTCTATGTAAAGTAATACTGTTCTTCACTTTTTAGGTGATCTCTGATATGAAGTGTGTAGTTAGGCTGTTGTCATTTTGGTGGGATATTTGTCATGTAATTTTCCATGTTATTGACTGTCATGTGGTTTCCTATGCTTTAAGTATATAGTCAGGCCCTTTATGTATTAGTTAGATATGCTATGTATTCCCTTGCTCTGATTGATTGTTACATTTGACATAGCTCACTAGTGTGGGCAATTTTATACATCTCTATTCATATATATTTTGTGTGACGAGATCGCAAGTCACTATGTTTTAATATTTAGTGCTAGTACTCATTATGTATTTATCTCTAAATGAGAACTAGATCGAATACATATAGCTGATTAGGTAGATTGTTAATGTATTAGCTAGATATGGTATGTATCTTTGTTTAAGACTTGCTATCTATGATCCAGCCTATATGTGTGGGCAATTTTATATCGATCTTTATATTATGCAATTAGATCGATTAACATTATATGTGTCTTTGAAAGCGATATGCTATTACTTGCTAATAATAGCCACAAGTCCATTTTTTGGGTTTATAAGTACGTTACTGATGTTCATGTAATGTGAATTATATTAGCTCTATATTGTTGATCGTATACCGGAAGTGACACACCGGAAGTGATGTATTCTATATCTATATTGTGTAACTCAGATTGCTTAATATCAAAGGTGTTTTAAAAGTGATTACTATCATCTGTTATTAATTGCCATGAGTCTGTGATCTCTTTATATTCATTTGAGTTTATATGCACTTTATATGTTTTTGTAATGTGAATTAGATTAGTCATATATTTTTGATTGTATACATGGAAGTGACACACCGGAAGTGATGTATTCTATATCTACCTCAATATTGTGTAACCAGATCGCCTAATACCATAGGTGTTCTGAAAGCAATTACTATCATCTGTTACTAATAGCCATGAGTCTGTGATCTCTCTATATTCATTTGAGTTAATTTGTATTTTATATGTTTATGTAATGTGAATTAGATTAGTTGTTTATTGTTGATCGTATATCGGAAGTGACATACTGGAAGTGATGTATCGGGGTGTACGTGATTCCACCCACATACCAGAAATTATGTCCTGATTGGCTTTCTGAGAAGAGGTCTCGAGTATTTAAGAGTCCACAGTTATCTGTTCAATTATGACTCCTTGAAAAAGTCTTTCTATAAGTCGATACGCGTCGGAGATTGTGCGATTGTCTTCTTCTTATTACACACTATCCAGGTGTGGGGTGCTGCCGGCTGGAATTTACCATCTCACCTGTGTGTGTGAGAGGACAGATAAGCCTATTTTTACCTTGTCTCATGTACGGGTATTTACTACTAAGAGCTGTAGTGTGAGGCATTGTGACGCTATTTTTAATAAATCTGTGATTTTATAGAGCTCAGTGTTTCTATTTATGTTGGTATCACACTATTGTGGCCTTATTTTGAGTTCACAGTTATTTGGAAGCCATCCTGTATATGTTTGGGAGGAACACTTGATCTATCCAGGATCGTTTGAGTTCCAGTGTCCAATTATGTCACTGGAAGGATTTCATCACTCTATCACTTCAGCATATATGATTTGAACTTCTGGTACAGGAATTTTATATTTGTGGAGAATATCACAGTTTTTCACTTTTAATGCACTATGTGTGGAGCCCCCTGTCTTTTGTATTTTATCTATTAGGTGCGACACTTGCAGACAGGTGTTGAATTATCTGGGAGCTGCCTATTGTAATTTAAGGATCAATTTAATCTTTTTGATTTTCACGTATTCATTTACACCTCTAAAGCGCTCTACAGCTTAAAAAGTATTGGGTTTCATATATATATATATATATATATATATATATATATAAATATATATATATATATATATATATATATATATATATATATGAACTTATAACTAATAAATCAGAGAAAATTGCACACACAGAGCTAGCAGTGTCTTTTATTCTCTCCAGCCGATGAGCTCATAAACTGATAGACTGACACTTACAGGTGAACAATCTGATTTAGATTCGACAATAGCAATTGTAAAACAGGAATTATGTAACACAACATTATCTTCATCCCTAGATTCCCTTCAACTCCTCTGATAGACTCTCAAGCAGGAATTTGATTCATCAACACAAGATGCAAATTAAAAAGTATAGAACTATAAGCATTCTTACTTTCGTTGATGCATCCACCCTTTGTTGATAAACCAAAATCTATATGTCTGCGAGTCCTGGAGTAGAGTGAAGTCCTGCTCAGAGCCCTCAAACTGTTATGCCCGTAACTATCGTTTAAAATAAATATTGTCAACTGCGATAGCTGTAGTTCCAAAGCACATACATTTTATTTGCAAAGTATATTAAAAGGCAAAGTTTGGTATACATACACGTGCGACAGTTGGCACCAACTCAAGCTTCAATCAGAACGCTCTGGGGTCAAAAACAGAGAGCTCAACAATTTATACACTGCACAGTTGTAAAAGTAGTGTCATCACAGAGATATACAGTTGCAGTTGCAAGGTCTTCATTCATAGGTCAAAGGTTCTTGCACTCTCAGATACTCAATGTGGCATTGTTCTTCAAACTGCCAGGTGTCCTTTCCTCAGGCTCCCACCTTTAGACTTGTATAAACTGTTTTTTATGACCCCTGTGTGCAGGTTTTTTTGTGTTTGAAATAGTGATATTATTTATAACTAGCATTCCCAATGTGCGAACACTACAAGTAACACCGGAAACTTTCTCATGGAATTGCGAGCAGATTGATACCAAACTTGATGTAATTGAGTTGTCAGAAACATTATTTAGCTTTTTCTCCAACATATATTTTATATGAAAAAGATTGTAAAATACATTAACACACTTAAATGTTATGATAAACCTTATGTTGTGTATAATTTGTATTGCAACTGATTGTAGTGTACAGGAATTATTAATTTACCTCCTTCTCCCAATTATTCGACTTCCACACAGTTAAAAAGTAGTACACTTTTTTTTAAAATGTTGGAGGAAAGAAGTTCTGTCTTTGATATTAATTTAGACATATTAACCAGTAATGTTAGGCAAGACCTATTGGGCAGTAAATTAAGCAGGCACTGTCAAAATAGTAGCTATGAGTAGTTAGTAGTTACTAACTTGTAAACATTTGGGCATTTCATTAGGTAATGCCTCCTGACACTTTTTAAAAAAAACTATACACCTTATATGCCTTCATAGAAAACTCTGGGTCACCGGTTTCATATGGTTCTTTTAATATCAGGTTATTGTTTTGGGACTTTCAAGCATCCTGTTTAGAAGGGTCGAGAGATTTGATTTTTGAGTCTGAAAGTACTGTACATGGCCAGGGGGTAACCTCCTTAGACTAGAGGTATTGTAACAACATAAGGTGCCTTAATAAGCAAGCGTATAACCTTTTAGTTGTCAGGTGTCTCAGGAATAGAGATGTCTTCAGATGTAAATAAGTGTCCTGATCTTTAATGGTTTGCTCCAGGTCTGCTACTGGAAAGATGAACAGTGTTTTATACAATACAATCTTCTGCTATGTCATAAACTATTCCTGTGTATTTATGTTCTCAGCAATGATGCTTTATATACTACAGCAAAGCTCAGTTTTATTAGTGTTCAGATGATCTTCCAAACTGACTTTATTCACTGGGAGGTTAATTTCTGTTCCACTTTGTGAAGCAGGATCTTTCGTTTACAGATTTTTGGGTTATTTGCTTCTGCTGTATTGTGATATGAAATAATTGGATGAAGTAAACTAAATTGATTAATATTGTTTTACCGTGTGATTGTGATGTGGTGAGTACGCCACTTGTAATGACGCAATCGCATGGATTAATAACACACACGTTTACATTCGCACTTACACTTTTGAATAGTACACATTTATTAAGGTTCCAATCCGCATTTACTTATTAGTAAAATGTATTAGAGATTATTTATACATAGATAAAACTATAGTAAAGTTATTTATTGTTCAGGTCCTCTAACAGGTAAAGAATTTGGTCTCATATTAAAGCTTATTTCGCCAGCATTAACCCGGTTTCGACAGAGTAGCAATCGTATCTAGAGGTCGCAAGTTATGAGCAATATAAGATTATCGCTCAAAAGTACTTTTTTATAGGTAAGTTTGAACTGGTTATTCGGTTAGAAGACATGTAGGCAACAGCTGGGGGAAGTTTTGCGCCACATTAAGCGCTGGCTTAATGTAATGTATTCGGTTTATGCATTCCTGTGTATTGTTATATCTTTTATGCTCCAGCATGGCTTGCTGTAAATCCTGCTATATTTTACAATTAAATCTCTCTGTGCATTGGAACCACAATAATCACTTTGGACAATGTTTATTGGTAGCAATATAACGAACATAACATTATGGAGGAAGAAGCGACACTGAAACATGTAGAGCCATCACCGATCCTTTATAGGTGTGAAGAAGTTGTGACATCCCACCTTTGCTTTCTTTTTAGGAGAATTTAGGTGTAGAAGAATTTTTTTCCTTTTTTATTGGGATTCTCTATTTGGGGTCCCAGATTCAGTATTGGCATGTCACTCCTGATATACTCCACATTAGAATACTCTGTTTGGGGTCCCGGACTGAAATTTTATATTTATGATGTCACCCACCTTTGTTCAGGGTCCCGGGCTCTGAACAAAGGCCTTACTTTAGGCTTTTAACCCCTCAAGCATCCTTTGGGACCTGGAGTTAGAATTGGGACATTCCATCTGATGTTCCCCACTACTTTAAACTCTATTCAAGGTCACAGGCTTAGATCTCAGACTTTATATATTATAATTTGCTCAACTTATATTGGCCCTGTTGCAGAGGCTGGGACTCTTTAATTTCCATTGTTACGTCTCTTTTCCACTTCACCTTTATGGCAGCTTATTTCCTTTTTTTCTTAAATCCTACACAGAGGGACTTAGTCTTTCTATCCAGGTTGAGGAACACTTGCAAAAGCTGCAGTGCCAAAGAATTAGCCGGCAGATCTGCAAGCTGGATAATATTCCAAACTTCCTCCATTACTGGAGCATCCGTAAGGCCAAAAGAGTATTAAGGGGTCACTGTTCTATCATGTGGACTCCTTTCATCTGCCATTTGGCTTAAATTATGATGCGGGGTCTTCTTTATTAATATGGTTGATGATATGAGACATGATTGCTAAGTGGGCTCACCTTCCCCGTTTGAGAAGTCTTGCTTGCATTCATTTTCTTAGTCCTTAGTCTGCTCATTTTGGTGAATTGCTCACTTCCTGGTTTCAGTGCTTTGGATTCTTTGACTATAATTTGCCCTTCTCATGTACTAAGTGCACTGGAAGGCTCCAAACCTGGCTGGGTCTGCTGATAGTCTTTTAAGATTATAACAAGAGCTGGAAGGCTATGGGTCACTGCGAAAATAAGTGTAGCTTTTTGACCTTCTCATAATATAAAGACTGTATCTCATCAACATCTTTACATTTCCATTCTGTGCTTCAAAAGACTTTCCACCTACCCTTAGACTAACTAAACTATAGTTGTCCTCACATGGGACATTGACAGACACTGTAGGCACAGGAATGCCAACGCTTCGGTTCCTAAAAACATCTCAGAGTGCAGGAAATTGCTGACTTGCACAAACTGTCGGTGGCTGAATTAAGCTGCAGAGTTCCATCTAAGCATACTGTGAGTCAATCTGTGTTTATCATTTTTTTCTGGAAATTACTTCTTTGGCATGAAGTAGTTCAACAATTTTCAGTTTCTGAAAATCATATGATTGGTTACAATCCTTTTTGTACATTTCCTTTTTTTTCTTTAAATTAAGCTTTTAAATGGCCTCTAAAAACAGAAACAAAAGATAAAGTACAAGTAATCAGCTTTAACAGCCTCCCCCTTCAAGTGTATTTCTTAACCATTTATGTCAGAAAATTCTAAGATGATTGTTTTTGACAAAAAAAAAAAAAAAACTGGAAACAGCAAATGAACCAAACACTACTTCTGAGGAAAAACATAGAGGAACAACAATCTGTCAAGATAAAGAATTAACAATCACAACTGGGCATCTAGACATGACCTTATGGAGTATCTTATAATTTAGTTGGCAAAATACAGATGTCTCACAATGGTAACAAGTGAAGGTTCGAACTCATCTCTTAAGCTGTAACAATATGAAACAACAACTTTGCACATTCTATCTTTTTTCAAGGTTTTCAGTAATTAAAATTCAACAAGCAGAGACAGACAGAGAACTGGGGCTAAATGTATCAAGCTGAGAGTTTTCCGGTGGGTTTTAAAAGTGGAGATGTTGCCTATAGCAACCAATCAGAATCTAGCTATCATTTTGTAGAATGTACTAAATAAATGAAAGCTAGAATCTGATTGATTTTTCAAACCCACCACAAAATCTCAGCTTGATACATTTACCCCCTGTAGTTTTACACATGGTATATTTAAAAATAAAAACATTTTCAATGCAAGAAATAAATAAGACAGGGTTAGTAACAGTAAAATTGCTACTTAACGTTTAATAAAAGGTAGGGCTTGCATTCTTCAGCTTCTGTACCCATTTGGAATGCACAACTGAGACCTGGTAAAGCAGCTGTAAAAGAATAGTCTAAGACAATAACCAAAATCTGCCCAAGCAGAGGATTTGGCCGCTATGCGTATATTATTTTGTCCTGATGATATATAGTACATCCAAATACTTACATATAACCAATGCATACAAGTTAATCATAAGTATTAAATATTCTATTGATAACAGTGAGTGAACAAAACTTTATTGCTTAGTTTAAATAGGAACACCACGTGGGGAATGTCATATTTTATTTAGTGTTTTGTGCAGCTATGTAATGAGTACACTCACTGAAATGAGAAGAAAAGTATATTCATTTTAGCCATCTCTGCCATTGCCCTAACAATACCACAAAAGTCTTAGAATTTCTATGTATTAGACAACTGACCTTTATTGCAACAGAAATTGTTCTGTAAAACATATATTTTGAGTCTTTGTAGAGTGCATCCAGAAAGTATTCACAGCGTTTCACTTTTTCCACAGTTTGTTATGTTACAGCCTTATTCCAAAGTGAATAAATTCCTTTTTCCCTCGAAATTCTACACACAATACTCCATAATGACAACGTGAAAAAAGTTTTTGGGAGATTTTTGCAAATTTATTAAAAATAAAAAACAGAGATCACATGTACATAAGTATTCACAGCCTTTGCTCAATACTTTGTTGATGCACCTTTGGCAGCAATTACAGCCTCAAGTCTTTTTGAATAAGATGCCACAAGCTTGGCACCACTATCTTTGGGCAATTTTGCCCATTCCTCTTTGCCGCACCTCTCAAGCTCCATCAGGTTGAATGAGGAACTTTATTAGTATTTTCTGTATTTAAATGTACCTTGTAACCTTCCAGATAATGTATTACATATGTGGATGAGGGGCATACAAAAGGATAGCTCCGAGCTCCAAAGGTATATGTTCCATAGGGAAAAAATGGTTTCTAGAATTATAACTCTCTTTTTATGGTAACCTGACTGATATCCACAGACAAGCGTGGTCATACTAAGGGGGACATACATTACAGAGAATGAAACGTACTTCTGAGATCCTGCAATAAAATTTTAGGGTGATAGTGTTGGGTATATTTTCAAAGGGTGGCCTGTGAAAGTCAAATAATTGGATGAAGTAAACTGAATTGATTAATATTGTTTTACTGTGCAATTGCAATTAGTGTGGCACGTGTAATGACACAATCGCATGGATAAATAACACACACATTTAAATTCACACTTACATTTGTAAATAGTACACATTTGTTAAGGTGCCAATCCACATTTATTTAATGTAAAATGTATTAGAGATTATTTATACATAGATAAAACTATTTATTGTTATAAAGTTATTTATTGTTCAGGTCCTCTAAAAGGAGACATTTCAATTGCAAGTGTTTTTGCTCTATAGGTAGTTTATAAAACTTTCTCTGAAGCTCCACAATGACTAAATGCAAGAGATAGGTAAAGAGTCTGCTCACAAATATAATTGAAGTAGTGTAGATTTACAATCATGACAAATGCAGCCAATAAGCTGAGGGGTATCCATCCTACCTAAGATCAGTTCCCCTCTCCCTCTTGAATATTTTGTTTTTACAAATGTTTCTGCATGATTCACTAGAACTAGTGTACTTTTATTTTCCATCTTTTGCTTAATTGACAGAATGTCAACAAGTACATTTTTTACCATATTTGTATATGTATTTAAAAACTTTCATGTCAGAAGGTGTCCCGAATTTGTTTTCCGCTCCCCCTCCCCCTCCATCTCCCCAATGGTAGCCATAGTAAAAGTTGGTGATTGAATAGACCTTACAATGTTGTAAATGGTGTGCAATATGCATTACTTATCTCTCTCTTTTCAGTAGAAGATAGGATAGAAGGCAGGCTGGGGCTCACCAAGGCACTGATCTACACACAAGAGGTCTGTACATTACAGTAAAATGAAAATGCATTAAGGAATAAATATCTTTTCCAGTCCTATTTGCTAGCTGCAAGTTATCAGATGGTAATGACTATCTGTTTACTTAAAATGAACTGGAATTTATTATCTTTCCTTAGCTCTGCTGCTGCACTTAGAGAGGCTCCAGCAAACTCAGTAACATCTTGATACCCAACTGATTCCTCCATGGCGCATCACAGCAAATTCGTTTTTAAATTTAGTGTTTTGCTTTGCCCTTAATTTGAATTAATTATTCTAACAACAAGTAAAAATCTTTTTTATTTATAAGTCAAATCAGTAATTTAGTCTTGTGACAGCTAAATAACTTAGTCAGGGCCAATATAAGCAAAAAGAGAAATAAGCATTTAAAAAATTGCATCAATCACGGTTATGCATGGGGAGAATTTTGAAGAGTTGGCAAGTGGGGCAATCTGATGGTCATGTAAAGGGCACTGGGGAGGTCTGTGTAGAATGTTGGGAGAGCTGATGGGCATGTAAGGGGCACATGGAGAGGTCTTTGGGTCATGTGAACAGGTCTGATGGGCATGTATAGGACATATGGGGAGATCTGATGGCATGTGAGGAGGTCTGATGGGCATGTGAGGTGCAATTAACACTCACTTTTGCAGAATGTGCAGCTTAGAGGAAACTGGTGGCAAATAAGATAAGAAAATTTGTTCTTGGACAAAACAAAGGGAGAGGGGAAGGTTTGCGATGGCTTGCCAGGGGTTAGGGGGTGGGGTCTTGTTTCATTTGTGTAGATGTCAGCCATGTCCACTAGTACTTAGGAGTGCAGTCTGTTCAGTCTCTTCTGAATTCTAAATACAAATGCAAGGGACATGCAAATTAGAACTTGAATGGCAAGCCATAGTACTAGTACCTACTTTGTGCAGGCTCAAGAAATACACCTACAAAACATATTTTAGTCATAAATCTTTCTAAATACATGTGCAGCTTGTGGGTTGTAGTTACCATCTACTGACCCTATTTTATTGTACTTGTACTTGAACGATCCTGACCCACCACTCGAAGCACAAGAGTCCACAAGTGTTAAATATGTGCAGCTTAAAATACTGGTACAAGTTGTGCTCCATCTAATTAACTATCTTAATCTAATTAACAATTAGGAATGAAGCTTAGCTAAACCATTCCAAAGAAATAAGTCTGGCATAGGAATTGCTATATTTGTACCATCAAGAAAATAATTAGTCATGTAATAAAGGCAGCCCAATTTACCGTTATTTTTATAAAACTCAAAATCAGTGTTATTCAACTTCTTTGGTTTGTAGGCCATATACATATTTTGTATGCAGTTGTAGGAGAACAGATTCACAGCATATTTTTTGAGCTAAACATTGTTAATTAAATAAACTAAAATGAAAAATGACATACATTTAATTAAATATAAGAAAATTAAAACACAAAGTGTGTTAGGAACCCCTCCAGCCGGCACAACACAACCCGGAATCTACTCTGCCAGTCAGGTGTTCACTGGAGCCCCTGATGGTGGGGACAGACTGGGCCGCAGACTGACAGAGGGTCGTGAAGTGCGTACCAGCTGGGGAGAACCCAGGCAAGAGGAGTCAGGTCCACGCAGAGGTCAAGGGCCGGCAGCAGACAACGGTATCGATGAACAAGCTGAGGTCAGGGGTCACAGGCAAATAGCAGAACGGGTAAACAGGCCAAAGATCAGGGTCACAGGAAACACGAGCAAGGTCCAAATCAAAGCCAAGGGTCATACACAGGGAGTCAACTAGAGATATCAGGATACAGGACAGGAACTAGCAGGTCAGCAGACTGGAACACAGAAGCTATAACCGGCAATGAGGCAGCAGACCTCATTGCCTTAAATACCAGTGGCCACCAATCAGAGCCTAGCTCTGAATTAGACACAGCCCCCAGCATAATTAATAGGCTGCATTAATTAGCCCACAAGCTAGAACATATGGTGAGCGCTGCGCCCGGCTTCCTCTCATTGCCGGGACGCAGCGCGAAGCGTCTTCTCGTTGCCCCGGCAACGGCCGGGTCAGGGCCGGAAGTGACGTCCCAGTCGCCATAGCGGCGGCCGGGAAGTAGGTGAGTGAGTCGCGGCGGCTGGGCACCGCCGCAGCTCGTAACAGTACCCCCCCTTGAGGAGGGGTCGAGGGACCCCGACATCCAGGTTTTCTTGGTAACCTCGTGAAGAATTCCTTCAATTGTTTAGGGGCATGGAGTTGTCTTCGCGGAACCCAAGATCGCTCTTCTAACCCGCGATTCCTCCACTGCACCAGGAAGTGCACCTGTCCTTGCACTTTTTTGGAATCTAAAATCCTTTGAAACACATATCTTAGTGGCTTCCTCAAACTTCCCCCAGGCACAGTTGAGGATTGGCTAGGATACAATACCGGCTTCAACAATGAACAATGAAATGTGTTCGGAATTTTTAGTGAGCTAGGAATCTTCAATCTAAAAGCTACCGGATTGATCTGTTTGGTAATCATGAACGGCCCAATAAATTTAGGCCCTAGTTTTTTACAAGGCTGTCTGAGCCTGAGATTTCTAGTTGATAGCCATACTTTCTGGCCCACTTTGAATGGGCAGGTGGTACGGTGGCAATCCTGAAATTTTTTTGCCCGACAATGAGGATTTTTTAAGGAGGACTGAACTTTCCCCCAAATTACTTTCAGATCAGCAGCTGTGGAATGAATCTCCGGAATACCAGCAGATTTGAGAGAGTACAGGGAATTAGACCTGGGATGGAAACCGAAGTTACAGTAGAACGGGGAAGTTTGAGTAGATGAGTGAGATGAGTTATTGTAGGCAAACTCTGCCCAAGGCAGCAAAGATGACCAGTTGTCATCGAATTCTGAGGAATAACATCGGAGGAACTGTTCAAGTGCTTGGTTAACTCTTTCAGTTTGCCCGTTAGACTGAGGGTGGTATGCAGATGACAGACTGATCCGGATTCCGAGGAGGGTGCAGAAGGATTTCCAGAATTGTGCTATGAATTGTGAACCACGATCAGAAACAATATCGGAAGGAAGGCCATGGAGCCGGAAAACATGTTGTATGAAGAGAATGGCCAGATCTCGAGCTGTAGGAAGCCTGGTTAATGGGATGAAATGTGCCATTTTACTGAAACGGTCCACCACAACCCAAATAGTATTATGTCCTGCAGAAGGTGGCAAATCAACAATAAAATCCATGGATAAATGTGTCCAAGGTTTTGCAGGAATGGGCAATGGAAGCAATTGACCCACCGGGCGAGTCCTGGGGACTTTGTTCCTGGCACAAATTTCACATGAGAGGACATGACTTTTGACGTCAGCGGACAAGGATGGCCACCAGACCGTACGGGAAAGGTTCTCCAGCGTCTTATAAACTCCAGGGTGTCCAGCAGACCTACTATTATGCGCCTCTGCAAGAACCGCCTTCCTTAGATGGACTGGAACAAAAAGACGTTGTTCCGGAGTAGTTTCAGGGGCTAATTTCTGGAATCTCTGAAGTGTGATACTCAGATCTTGGGTTAATCCAACATGGATTATGGAAGGAGGAATAATAGGCTCTGGGTTCAAAACTGGAACGTGGTGTGCCAAGAAACTTCTGGACAGAGCATCTGCCCGGACATATTTGGAACCCGGTCGATAGGTGATCAGGAAATTGAACCGGGTAAAGAACAACGACCAACGGGCCTGTCTGGGATTTAGACGTTTGGCCGATTGTATATATTGCAAGTTCTTGTGGTCGGTAATGACAGAGATCTGATGTGGAGCACCCTCCAGCCAATGTCGCCACTCCTCGAAGGCCCATTTGATTGCCAACAGTTCCCTATTCCCGACATCATAGTTGGCTTCTGCTGAAGAGAACTGACGGGAGAAATAGGCACACGGGTGTAGACGATTAGTATGAGGGTCCTTCTGTGATAGTATAGCCCCAGCACCGACGTCAGAGGCGTCGACCTCAAGAACAAATGGTTTAGCTGGATCCGGGTGTCTAAGGACCTGAGCGGAGACAAAGGCTTTTTTCAGGCTTTCGAATGAGGCTACTGCTTGAGGCGACCAATTAGTTGGATCCATCCCTTTACGGGTTAGGGCGACAATGGGAGCCACGATGTCCGCAAAACCTGGAATGAACCTTCTATAATAATTGGAGAAGCCCAGAAACCTCTGCACCGCCTTAAGGTTGTTTGGTTGCACCCAATCTAGAATAGCCTGAACCTTAGTTGGATCCATGGAGAATCCCTCAGAAGAGATTATGTAACCTAAAAAGGATACTTTCTGCACCTCGAACTCACACTTTTCTAGTTTGGCGTAAAGGTGGTTCTCTCGCAGTCTTCGTAGAACTTGTTTAACGTGATTCTGATGTACAGACAGCGATCTGGAATAGATGAGGATATCATCTAAATAGACGACCACGAAACTACCAAGAAAGTCCCGAAGAACCTCATTGATTAAGTCCTGGAATACTGCAGGTGCATTGCTAAGACCGAACGGCATAACCAAGTATTCATAATGGCCAGAGTGCGTATTGAATGCCGTCTTCCACTCGTCTCCCTCCTTGATACGGATGAGGTTATACGCTCCACGAAGATCGATTTTTGAGAAGACAGTAGCACCTGTCAGCTGATCAAATAATACGGAGATGAGCGGAAGGGGATAGGTATTCTTGATTGTAATAAGATTCAATCCCCGGTAATCAATACAGGGTCTTAGTCCTCCGTCCTTTTTGGATACAAAGAAGCATCCTGCTCCTACGGGAGATTTAGATGGCCTGATGAAGCCCTTCTCCAGATTTTCTTCAATGTATTCCTGCATGGACTTGGTCTCCGGACCAGAGAGAGAGTACAGGCGACCCTTAGGCAACTTGGAACCAGGAATAAGCTCGATGGCACAGTCAAAGTCACGGTGTGGTGGTAAGGTGTCAGCAGCTTTCTTGGAGAACACATCCCAGAACTCATGATATTGTGAGGGAAGCTGCTCCGGAATAGACTGAATCACCCGCAGGGGCAGTGACAAGCAGGACTGTGTACAGTAAGAGCTCCACTGGACAATTTCTCCTTTTACCCAGTCCATGACAGGGTTATGACGGGAAAGCCATGGGTGACCCAATATCAAGGGAACTGATGAACAATCGATAAGAAGGAAGGTTATTGACTCTGAATGGAGAGCTCCGATTTTTAATTGTAGTGGCGAGGTCTCCCAGGAAATCTTGCCACCAGGCAACGGACCTCCATCTAAGCCACAGACAGTAATAGCGGACTTGAGTTTTACCATCGGAATTTTAGCAGCGCGGGCGAACCCGATGTCCAGGAAGTTGCCTGCAGCTCCACTATCAACGAAGGCAGACAGGTCCATTGAACGAGCACTAAACATGAGCTGTGCAGGGATCAATACGGCGTTTTTCGGGGAGACAATCTGCAGACCTAGGTGAACTTTCCCCTCGTTCCCTAGGCATGCTCTTTTCCCGGCTTATTCGGGCAGGAACGGGAGAAGTGGCCTTTTGTGCCGCAATAGAGACATAGGCCCTGTGATCTTCTCTTGTCTCTTTCCTCAGGGGAGAGACGATACGCCCCCAATTGCATGGGTTCCTCACCATCCGTGGGAACAGGAATGAAGCCGGATAGAGGTGATGATGTCTCCTTTTCGATTTTCCGCTCTTTAAATCTCCTGTCGATTTTAATGGAGAGGTGCATCAGATCCTCCAGAGAGGTAGGAGATGGGTACTGCACCAAAGAGTCTTTGACCTGTTCCGACAGGCCAAGACGGAACTGACTCCGCAAGGCAGGATCATTCCATCCACTATCAGGTGACCATCTACGGAATTCAGCGCAGTATTCCTCTGCCGAGCGCCGGCCTTGTTTCAAGGCCCGTAGATGAGTTTCAGCGGAGGCAGTACGGTCCGGGTCGTCATATAGTAGACCTAACGCCTCGAAGAAAGCGTCTACTGACTGCATAGCAGGACTGGTCTGCGGCAAGGAAAACGCCCAGGACTGGGGGTCACCCTGTAGAAGGGAAATGATAATCCCGACTCTTTGATGCTCTGACCCGGAGGAGCGGGGTCTCAATCGGAAATAGAGCTTGCAGCTCTCCCTGAAATTCCGAAACAGGGACCTATTTCCAGAGAAGCGATCCGGCAAGTTCATCTTAGGTTCACAGACGGAACTTGGAGTGGGTTGTGACACTTTTGCGGCTTCTTCTTGAACAGACAGACGCTCAGCCAATCCCTGGATCATCTGATATAAGGACTCAACATGAGCTGCTAGGGCTTGTGCCGGAGACGGTGAGGCTCCACTTGCATCCATTCCAACCTCGTCTCCGTGAGTGGGCCGGTTATAATGTTAGGAACCCCTCCAGCCGGCACAACACAACCCGGAATCTACTCTGCCAGTGAGGTGTTCACTGGAGCCCCTGATGGTGGGGACAGACTGGGCCGCAGACTGACAGAGGGTCGTGAAGTGCGTACCAGCTGGGGAGAACCCAGGCAAGAGGAGTCAGGTCCACGCAGAGGTCAAGGGCCGGCAGCAGACAACGGTATCGATGAACAAGCTGAGGTCAGGGGTCACAGGCAAATAGCAGAACGGGTAAACAGGCCAAAGATCAGGGTCACAGGAAACACGAGCAAGGTCCAAATCAAAGCCAAGGGTCATACACAGGGAGTCAACTAGAGATATCAGGATACAGGACAGGAACTAGCAGGTCAGCAGACTGGAACACAGAAGCTATAACCGGCAATGAGGCAGCAGACCTCATTGCCTTAAATACCAGTGGCCACCAATCAGAGCTTAGCTCTGAATTAGACACAGCCCCCAGCATAATTAATAGGCTGCATTAATTAGCCCACAGGCTAGAACATATGGTGAGCGCTGCGCCCGGCTTCCTCTCATTGCCGGGACGCAGCGCCGAAGCGTCTTCTCGTTGCCCCGGCAACGGCCGGGTCAGGGCCGGAAGTGATGCCCCGGTCGCCATAGCGACGGCCGGGATGCAGGTGAGTGAGTCGCGGCGGCTGGGCACCGCCGCGGCTCGTAACAAAGTGGTAGTAAAAATACATCATAAGGCAAGGACTTATAATATGAAACATCCCAAATGAGGTCCCTGAAAACAGTGACTTCTTAGAATTATAAAAAATGAGTTAACAAAGGAAAATAGTATATTGTTAGAACTTTTTTTTTAGAAAAAAATTGGAAGAGATTAAATGAGTTAGTATCAGAATGATAGATAACATGAAAATGTAATGGACTGCCAGCCACACTTCCCTAGAATCCAAGAGACACTGCAGTAGTGAAGTCAACATGTAATATTTAAATGATTATCAACAGTGAGTGTGCATTGGATGAGGGATCAAATTGGATCACCATTGAACTTGTTCTATCAAGTGATGCTTTCATTCAACACTTCTCATTGCCAATAAAAATAATCTCTCAGGCGCTCACACTATATAATATAAGGACCTATTGTTGCTACCTATTTTAGGGGTGACAATCCCTAAATAAAAGCAATACCTGAAACAATAAGAAAGGTGCACCAAAAGCTAAAAAAAATCTTCAGAAATATGATGGAAATTGTGTGCTTCTGTATAAAAAAAAATATATTTCACAAATAAAATAATTGTTAAAAAACTAGATATAAACAGATATCAATATATAAAATATAACTTATAATAGACAGCTTGATTCATATGCTACTGAATGCTACTGTTACGACTCTGCCTATATTTTGTATGTAGCAGCAGTACCTCAAATCCACCAGAGGTGCTGCTTTTCTGCTCTTCATGACTCCATTGTTAGAAGGAGGATTGGTTAACCACTAAGGCAACGTTTATTTAGAAAAATAAAAACATTCTATATACTAGCGCGAGAAACTCAACAATACAGCATGTGTGCAACAGATGTAAGAGCTAGATAATAGTACTTCAGGAAAAAAAATGTCCTTAGAATTTTGTAGGGGAGGGGGTTGAATTTGAGGGGACATGCTCCTTTGAGGTTAATGCAAATATTGACTGCAAACCTTTTATTTGTTTTATTCATCTACCGCTTGTATCTTCTGTCCTCAGCTTTCCTACAAATTAATGCAGACTACACCCCCACCCCTGCAGCACAGTGGGCTAGTGGTTAGCACTTCTGCCTCACAGCGCTGGGGTCATGAGATTGAATCCCAAACTTGTTTTATCGGTCTGAAGATTGGCCTCCATCAGTACTGCTACTAAATGAAATGTTAACCCAAAATAAAAAAAAATAAAAAATTCGGCCCAAAAGCATGTTTCAGTGGAGGGGAATTACATTTGTAATCTGGAGACAGATTAAGATTTGAGTTAGGGCATGTCCTTTGGTAAAATATACAAAATTACTCGAAAAAAAAACAAATATGTGGATTATACTATTTTACGCCATTTATAGAGAACTCTTTTCTTTCAATCTCCTGCAGCAGCTGAGATTGCCTCTGCAGTTGGACAATGGAGCGACTGCGGTGAAATCCCTGGCAAATGTAGCAGCGCACCCACTGGTATGCCCGCAATTTTATCTCATTGGAGATATACCTGCCTGCCTGCCTGCGGACATACTGTCCATTCCCTGGGCAATGGCCAGCAGCTCACGCCGAGCAAAAGTACTTGCATTCATTTTGTTTTCTGGACTACTCTGTGATTGGTTCTCAGAGCACGTGTGGGTGAGCTCACATCACTCGCGGATCTTTTCTACACCTGTCTGCAAAATGTCTTCCTGTCATTCACTCATCGTATTCTAGCACAGAGGGGACGGATAGATGGGAAATGTACTCCGCTATTCGCAATTACTGGCACCTTTTAATAGGAACCTGTGATTTCAGGCACCTGATAACAGACACTAGATTTATAAGTGTGATAGTTTTTGTCCTAGCTGTATTGTGAAGGTAGAAATAAAGTGTAACATTTTGAGGTAACTACCTTAAAAAGCAGGCAATAATTTACTTATGGTCTTGATAAGGTTCAAAGTAATACATTTTTGGACCCTAATTTACCTTAGGAATCTGATCCACCAGTCCTCCTCAAACTTATTGAGGAATTAAATTTTAGGCAAAACAGAGGGTATAGGGGTGGTATTGGATGCCAAATGGCCAAATTAGTACCCCAAGACAAGAGATGTACAATATTAAAGTACAATATTTAGAAAAAAAAAATGAGCCTTGTGAGATCTCAATAGAGAGTGAGAGTGGAAAGGAGAATGTGCCGGAGGTGGGTACACTACAGGAGCAGTTAGAGAGGTAGGAAGTGACCCAGGAAAGAACTGTGTCTAGATCAGTGTTGGCTAACCTGTGACACTCCAGGTGTTGTGAAAATACAAGTCCTAGCAAGCTTTGCCAATATAGCATCCTATTGCTGGAAGAGTATGCTGGTTTCACAACATCTGAAGTGTCACAAGTTAGCCAACACTGGTCTAGATGGACAATGGAGTCAAGGATATGTAGGAGAAGAGGGTGTTCAACAGTGTTCAAAGCAGCAGAGAGTTACAAGAGAATGAGTGTTGCAAAAATAAAATATTATTTATTTATAAACACAATTGCAGTGATCAAATGAAAATCAAAATAATAAAACTATAAATACAAACTACTTTGTAAACAAATGCATGTTGGTTTTATCCTATTGGTTAGAGGTGTTGCAATGCAGGTCATGCTGGAACCCATAATTACTGTCTTCTTTATCTGTTTGAAATATTAGAGGAAAAGAGATCAACCTTAGGCCATTTTGAAACAAAATATTAGTTGACTGTGTACTTTGTACACACCTGTACTTTCAAGCTGTAAAATCTACAAATTGTTGCCTTAACTAACACAGGTCCCCCAATAACCTAAAAGGAATAACATTGTTAACTATAGATACTTACATGCCACACCTCCTTTGTGCTCCAGCTGACAGCTGAGTCATAAGGTATTTTGGAATAAATTTCAAACATTTAGCTATATACTAAAATGGTGTCTGTTTCTCACTGATCCTCAAAATGAAAGAGAATGCAAGGTATCTCCATTAGAAAACATTGACAAATCAGTGCCTTAAAATCAACACACAACACAGTTTATGCACTTTACCTGGGCAAAAAAGAAAATTCACATAGTGAGTCAGATATATGATTAACAGACTATGCTTAATTACTGAATATTGTTCAGGTGAGGCAGACATGTCCCAGCTAAAGACTGGTAGAATATCAATGAAAGCCTTTAGTTTGGTCTATTTTGAGCTAAACTCTAACAATCAAGCTTCAACATTACTCTTATAAGTGCTAGAAAACTTACATCTGATTTCAGCAGGGGCAGAGGCAGCCTTTACAGCCCTATTACAAAATTGCAGATTTCAAAGTTAAACATGTTTTTCAGTCAAAACAGTCTGGTGCATGCAATTGTATATGTTTAGAAAAATGAAACATGCCTTTGCTTTCATCACCAAACAACAAATGTATTTTTTTGGATGTTAGATAATTTACAGTATGATATAAACCATATTTGAAAAAGATTTTACCTTGCAAATCAGCAAGCAACCTGAAATGGCCTGCCTCCACAGTTTCAGGAGATCTAAGGATTTGTTGGATAAACATGTAACATGTGGAAGAGCAAAAACACATAAGATTCATATTAAGTTTGGTTTATGGTTTATGTACTCACATTTATTTTTACCTAATAGGACGTTCAAACATGGTGCTTCTCATTCAAGTCTATATAATGTATGCAATGCTCAATCAGCACGTTACCTAAGTGGGTAGACAATCCACTTTTCATCAATGGAGTCTTGAGTTCGATTCCTGACCCATTTTGTGGAATATGCCTATATTGCATGTTGAAATTTGTGTTGAGCTACACGCAGACCAACAGCTGTTCCAAATAAATTAAATCCAAACAAATAGAAAATATCCACAGATAAAAGCAAACAAAACCCCTATGTACCAAAAGGGAAAATATTACAATCATTTTTAAGTCCAATTATTCATTATTAACATATTGTTTTCACTTGGATGTTGGCTTAGTGGTTAGATAAAACACTTTTCAACAGTGGGGACCTGAGTTTGAATCCTCACTCACTCCTTATCTGCGTGGAATATATATATCCTTCCCATGTTTTTGTGGATTTCCTATGTGTCCCTTATGCAAGAGTACGCTTGGTTTAAGTTCGTACAATTTTAAAAAATTAACCTGTTGTGTTTCGCATTATTATTAGCATATTATTAGCCTTTTTTAAAAAAATATCAAATATGGTATAGACTATTAGATATTACACATCAACCACTTTACATTGCAATTTATTACAACTGTGCATACACAATGGTTGTTTTTATAAAAGAGTACACTGTTTAATGTTTGATATTAATATAAAAAAAAAAGTTTTAGAGTGAACTGTATTAAGATGTATGTTGTGCATATCTAGTTGTGAGTGTTTTAAACGAGCAATGCTTTTTGAACAGTTTGTTGTTGTTAATCAGCGCTGTTGCTATAGCTGCTTTGGACTTAAACATGACGCTGAGCTTCCTTAAGTTTAAGCAAGAAGTTAAGATAAGCTTCTCAGTGCATTTCTTCTTAACTAGCCAATGGATCTGGAGGTAAACGCCTACTCTTCTTAAGTCAGTACAAATAACGCCTACTCTTCTTAAATCAGTACAATCTCCGCCCAATTTACACCCATTCCCCTCCCTTTCCCAACCCTTTTTTCTTAAGTGTTGGGAGAACTTCTTAAGTGCAGTTAAGAAGGATTTTCATCTTAGCTTAAGATATTCTTAACTTACACAGTGGATTTTCCTTCTTATCTCCCTTTTCTGGACATGCTCAGAGAAGAGTTTCTTAAGATCCTCAAAAAAGGCAGATAAGATCAGTAATGAATCAGGTCCGATGTGTTTAAAAAAGTACATGCATGCAGTGGACACCAATTGTTTTTTAAGAAAGGAGTGGACTGACTGGCCACCCACCCTTTATTATTATAAACTCTTGAAAGATCACATTAATAGAGTTACTGTTTCGACAATTAAGATATATTTTTCTGTTAAAGGTGCATGTATGAGTATGTTGTCGTTTCTGAATCTATTTGTTGATTTTTGTGTATAGTAGTATTCAGTAGCATTTGAATCAAGCTGTTTATTATAAGTTATTTTTTAGGTATTGATATCTGTTTATATCTAGTAATTTAACAATTGGGTTTTTTTTGTGAAATAATATTTTTTTTAATATAGAAGCATACAATTTCCGTCATATTTCTGAAACTTTTTTTAGCTTTTGGTGCACCTTTCTCATTGTTTTAGGTACTCCTCATTGCCAGCATTTTGAGTTTAAACCAATGTTTCAACCCCTTCAGCCCTTGCAGATGAGTCTGCCTCAATTCTACTGGAGACTGTGAGGTATAATACAGGGCCCGGGGATGGGACCCATTCACACTACTCTATAGGAGAGTCTTCTTCTACAGGGGAGTCCTCCTACAGGAAAAAAACAACATTCTGTCTGCAGTACTTTAAAGATGAATTGTTGTTAATAGCAATGCTCTAGTCTAGATAATTGTGGCAATATTAAATTAAATATGGTAATAATATTAATAATAAGTGCATGCTTTTACTAATGTTTGTATTTCTAGACATCTTTGTTTGACCACATGATGTCACTGTTGCCTACATTATAAATCAGCTTCCTTCACAGTTTCACTTATGTATAATACAAACAATTGGAAATAATATATTACATTTGCTTATTTACCCAATCCAGTTATATGCATGTAACAGCAATGCATGTGGGTACAATCTTGGAATAGGTTCTTTAACTGGAAGGTGTTTATTATTGGTAGAATTTTCTAACCAAAAAAACTACTACTTAATCTCGGGCGCTAAAAATAAAAACACGTGCTTGATCGAACTAAATTAAACAATATCAGAAAAGATAGAAGGAAGAGTTTTATAAAATAAACAATATCAACTGACATATGTTTTACCAATATGCATTTGCTAATCTAATCAGTAAAATTATACATAAGTTATCCAGGTTAAAAATATAGCAATAAGTTAGGTGAATGTTTAACTATAGGATATGAACAATTACTAATGAAAGGGCTGACAAAATAGCAATTGTTCCATACAGATATTTGAAATATATATAGCTGTGCCAGTGGATGAACTAACTAAACATTTTTGTACATTTAATAAAATAGTTCAGGACAACACATAAACAGGTGGATGTGTATAGGGACTAGTGGGCTGGGGGGCAGGGGGGCATTTGCCCCCCGGGCCAGTCCCATAGTGGGTTTCCTTAGGCTGGATCACTGGGCCACCTGTATTTTTTCTCCTTTGAAATAGGCTGTAGAGTTGAATCTTGCCCCCCAGCAGGGCCATCTTAACAACATTATGGGCCCCCGGTCAAAGCAGTGCACCGGGGCCCCTATATATATATATATATATATATATATATATATATATATATAATAGAGATATAGATATAGATGTATAGAGATACAGATATAGATATAGATATATAGAGATAGATAGATGTACTTGCTCAGTAACCCTTGAAAGTTTTTTTCGCAGGTTTTTTCTTTTGCAGGATTATTTATTCTAATTAAGAGCCCTGCCTGTGGGGCCCCCTTGCCCGTGGGGCCCCCGGGCACCTGCCCATTGTGCCCAATGGAAAAGATGGCCTTGTCCCCCAGGCTAAATTTTTCCAGCCCTACCCTGGATGTGCAGAACAATGCTACACAAATGTCCTCATTTCCCGAATGTATTCTATACTTGGAGTTGTACCAGCGAAATCATATCTGATAATACTTATTTTCTAATCTTGATCATGTAGCATTCATGGCCCATAACATCATTTACAAGAGCTCGCCATTTTTTGTAATCAGCAGCAAGTCATGTATGGGCTATTATGACATTTGCTAGTGTCAAGAGAATAAATATATATTCATAAATCGTTTTATTTGGCATATCCTCTAATAAGACACCAAACAGATCAGAGGGGTTAGGAGGGAGCACCCGGCATAATGTCACAAATGCATCTCCACACATCTGCCCAAAACCGCTGAACTGTCCGACAGTATCACAACAGGTGCCAGAAGTCACCATAATGGAAAACACATTTCTGGACAGTTAGGGCTTGGGTCAATAAGGAGAGTAAAGCAAATAAAGGAGTAACTTTGCACCAGAGAGACTACACCCCTTCTGGCTTCAAAGGTCATGTTTACACAAACGATACACAGGGCATTCACAAATGACCTAATAGATACAAAGATCGAAGGGTGAAGAATCATGCAGTCAAACATAAACTCTTGCGCCATGTATTAACCGCTGACTGCACTGCTTTCCTGCAGACTCTGTCTCGTCTGAATAAGGAAAAAGAAGATTTGAGGCACAATATAAACAACACATAATTAACAAACATATCATGATAGGGTGGAAGGGAGGGATTTCCTTAGGTTAAGAGAGAGACTTCCTGTTCTTGGATTTATTTAAAGGCTTCTTTCACCACACCCCTTGGAGCCCATTGGATAATTAAAAACAAGCCTGTTATTTAAATGCATTCATCCCTACACATGTCTTTATTTATCATTGTCTGTCTAACCTTTTTGTGACAAAGAAGGGCAATTGGACTTGTTCAGTAGTGCATTTTAAACTAGAAATACAAATATTGGTTACAGTAACTGAAACTTGAAGCTGGTATTTTTAAAGTAGAACTGTAGCAAGTAAAGCAGTGAAATGACGGAAAATATATTCTGCATACATGTAAATAAGCAGATTTTGATTTTTTTTTAGAAAATAAGATATTTAGAGACATATTTATCAAGCTATGACTATAATGTTACTTATAGAATTCGGAAGTAATACACTTTTCATGGGGTGATTTGTTTAATATATCTCTGCATTGTTACTGGGAAAGTACATCAGATTAAATTTAAAAGATATATAACTATATATACAAAGGTTTTTTTAATTACGATTGTACTGAAAATTACACTTAAACCAGGCTCATGCTTGGATTTCCTTCATTACCATATTTTATTTGTAACATAATAACATGTACACTAACTATTGAGTGTCACTGTACTTTAGTCATCAATTTTTATTTATTTTATTTTTTAGCTTCACTTTGTATTAAATAAAAAATACTTTCAATAGAACTTGCATTATTTAAATTTTTACATTTTTTATTTAACCTTTAATGACATTTTTCCTTCAATATTCTCATGATGTGGCTAGGGGTGTCATGATGTGGCTGGGAGGTGGTGTGATGTGACTGGAAGCAGAGTCATCTCAATGCATGGGCACGTTGGTCAGTTGCCCAGGGGCCTCACGGGAATAGGGAGCCCATAGGCTTGCCAACTTTTCAGTACATTATTCAGAGAGATTTGTTCAGAACCTTCAAAGTCTCTTTAATAAAATGTTTAGGTGTACTTATCATCTCAGTATCAGTTTCGCAGCACAATGGAACAGCCATTTTTAACTGGCTTTCACTCATGTGTATGGAAAATTACATTCTGGAGACCATTGACTTCAATCTAATTATAAAGCAATTCTCTGCAAAGAAATTTCATAAATTACTTGATTAATAAAGCATTATTCATAGTAATTTTGTACTGTGCCATCTCCGTCTGTATGTTTTACTAACTGAGTACCATTTTTATGTTGAATTTCTTGTTTTTCAACTTCAAGGCTTATTCTATATTTGTGTGGATTAATCTCTGCGGTACAGTATGTTTATTAATGTTTAAACTCTGTTTTTGTTGGAGGTATCAATAAATATAAGTTTAATTTTATTGACAATTTGCATTTTCATTACTGTGAGTGGGCCCCAGTGCATTACTTTGTCCAGGGGCCTATAATGACGGCCCTGGCAGTAAAGTGTTATTAAGTGGCTGGGGGTTGTCATGATGTGGTTGGAGAGGTGGCATGATGTGGTTGGAGGGTTGGCGTGATACAGCTAGGGGTGGCATGATGTGGGTTGGAATGGTGTGATGTGGCTGGCATTGGTGTGATGTGGCTGGGGGTGGCATGATGTGGCTAGGAGTGGCTTGACAAATGTAATGTTATATTAAAATGTATGTATTATATATACATATATATATGTACTCTCCCTCCCACTCCCTGCACTCGGCCAATGACCGTTGCTTCTTCTCCACTCTGATCACCTCATTCCACTCCAGAATCCAAGATTTCTCCTGTGCAGCCTTCCTCCACTGGAACGACTTCCCTCGCTCCATCCGTTTGTCCCCCACTGTGTGCACTTAAAACTCACCTGTTCCTTAAAGCCTACCAGCCATCCACCTAAACCTTTCTCGTTTTTCCCAGCTTGCTTTCATCTCCTCTCTCTCTGGCCCTTTTTTCACTCCTCCTGCTCTATATCCCCCTCAACTGACTCCCCTCTATGCCTGATATCTGTTTCCCTTCCTTAGAATGTAAGCTCTTACGAGCAGGGCCCTCTTCCCTCCTGACCCTATACATCTTCTTCTGCTCCAACCTCACTACAATAGTCTTGCCTAGAGTTTATGAAGTTTTGGAATTTTTCATTTATTGTTCTGTACTGTATCACCCTGTATAGTCTACTGTTTGTATTGTGCACGGCGCTGCGGAAACGTTGTGGTGCCTTATAAATAAAGGATAATAATAATATTATATACTGCATGATCTGTGTTATGTGTTGTTCACTTATTGCTCGGCTTTCCATATTTCCTGTACCTATACATTTTCCAAACAAGGCCTCAACAATCCAGGATTATAATCTACACAATCCTTATCTTTCTTATTTATTGAGGGGGTCATAAAAACTTGCTGCACTGTAATAAGCTTACATATGGAAAGCAACAGAAACAAAAGGTATATGAAAACACTGTAAAAACCATGTAAATAGTAATCTGTAATATACATCAGCCTCTGCCTGCTTCCTTATCTTAGACTGATGTGAATGTGTTCTCTGTAAGCGCTGCAGAATTAGTGGCGCTTTATAAATAAATGGTGATGATGATGATGATGATAGAACATAAAGAAACATATAAACAAAACATATCAAATTAAAAGGAGAAAGTTTCAAAGTATAGATTTATAAATTGTATAATCTGTACCAAGGGAAATTGGGTTGGAAGATGGACATCTGATCGATGTTGGTTGATTCTCCAAAAGTCTGACAATATCTGGTAAGTGGTATCATCTTTTAAAGACACTTTTTTACCTTTCCCCTTCTACAAGGGTTGGTCCCTAGGGGAGGACTGTAACAAAGTTTTACCACCACAATTTACATCTTCCCTGTTTAATCCCAATGCTAAATGTAATTTAGGTGTAACCTGGGGAGTGTGACACTAATCCAATTTTATCATAAATAAATTAAATCCAAATTTACCAATCTACAGGTACCAAACAAGGATAGGTCAAGTGGATTGGTTGAGCTGATATTCATTTCCTCTCATTCCCTGTGTAATGGAATGGATGGAATTATATTTGCCTATATAAAATATAGCAAGCCATTATGTGGTCACAGAGCTCGTGTCACTGTGTAAGACCCTTGCTGGGACAGTTCCTTCTCCCTGAACCGCAAGAATAAATCCATGTTAAAATGATCATACTAACGGTAATGATGCGCACTCCACGATATTTTAAAGAACTCCCCCCACTGAGATAGATAATTAACTCTGTGAGAGCAGGACTTTGCTTTGAAGTAATTAACAATTCATTCTAGGTAATAGGGTAACACAAATTATACATGGATTCATTTGATATACAGTATTTACAAGTCAGTCCCTTAAGATTATGCTTTATTCACCACAGTTATGTTATGGGTTAATCCTTATAATTGTAATTCCTTCATTTTCACTACATAATCTATATCTGAAATGCAAATTATAATGCATGAGAATGCAAAAAGTATCACAAAATACAAGAGTATGTAAACATAATTCCAGAAATTTCAAAGCAGTTGAGAAGAATAAGTGGAAACATTAAACACAGCAACATAGCAGAAGTACTACTTGCAGCCTTCCTGAATCATATTGAACATTAATTAATACAATTCAAGCTAGAACAGAATTAGAACTCACTTTGAGGTTTGGTAAAGTTAAATTAACTTATGAATGCAACTACTATTTAAATTAAATCAGAGGATAGACTGTGAGAGAATAAAAAGCCCTATATGCTTGATAAATCGGAGTAAAAGTAGAATGCATAGTTTATTTTCACCATAAGACAGTACACCATTTAAACATTCCTCTGAAAGATGTACTATATGTTCCAGAGGGAACCCCCTGTCTATGAACTGCTAAACCAAAGCAAGACACTCATAGAAAAGGCAACAATGTAGAATTCAGCAAGCTTTAGAAATCCTAACTGAGGGAATAAATACATCATCTCCCTTATGAACTCAAATGTTAAGACAAGGTTTGAAAAAGTGGAGATGTTGCCTATAGCAACCAATCACATGCTAGCTGTCATTTTGTAGAATGTATTAAATATATATTATCAAGAATTTGATTGGTTGCTGTATACAACATCTCCACCTTTTCAGCTTCAGAAATTCACCACTCAGAAAGAAACAGAGTATAGGAACATAATTTAGCAAATTCCAGCTAATGTCCACATACAAAGTGAATAACTCTCTAAACTGTGGGGCAAAGCAAAACATGGGGTTCCTCACGTAAAATTCTGACACCACTGAATGTGTTACAGGAAGAGCAGAGCAACTTAATGAAGCAGGTCAATGTGTTAACCATGTGACTGCAAACACTTAACAACCAGGTGTCACAGAGGAAACTGAACTTTGAAGGTCGAACAGGATCATAAAAGGGGTATTAGACCACAGACAAAACCAAAAGTCATATACAAATAAAGCAACTAACTTATTTTTTAACTCAACCTAACCTTTAGAAGAGATCAGTTAGCTACAAGTACAAGAGGCCCACAGAATTATTAGTACTTACTAAAGCGCTTATTGTTAGGAATTCACATAACGAGGTGATGTTGTATTAAAAACAATATGGAGCTTATTCCAATTTACCACATATAATGATGGTCTGAGCACAAGCACACTGGGTATCGCAGTAAGCAAAAAAAGACAGGTGCAAACACAGGCCTTGAGATAATACAGAAATATAACAGTCTTTGCTGCAATGCAGGAATATAATACTGTTTCTGTGGCAATGCAGGAATATAACAGTCTTTAATGTGAATGCCCCACAGAGTGAATAATTATAATAGCCTAGGAATACTGTGTAGAGCTGCAAAACCAGATATCCAAAAAACAGCAAACTATAACCATTAGGCAATAAGTTGCAAAATCAGGTGTCAGGAACCAGGAGACAACTATTATCGTAGATTTGTAAGGTGCTACAGTGCACCGTAGCACCGTACAGTAGGGAAAACAGGACATAAATAAAACAGGGACATAAAAGGCAGGCAAAATAAATGTAGACATGAAAACAAAAGGTAAGGAGAGCTCTGCTCATTAGAGATCTTACACTCTAAGTGGAAGAGGGCACAGCTGAAACAGTTGTGAGGGTGCATTAGTTTGAGTAGCATCATCGGTGATAAGGTAAGCTCTAAAAAAGAGATGAGTCTTTAGAGAGCATCTAGAGATTTTATGGCTGGGGAAAAGCCTGGTTGGGTGTAGTAGGGAATTCCATAAGTGGGTAGCAGTATGAGAGAAGTTTTGTATTTGGCAGTGAGAGAAGATTACCAGAGATGAGACAAGGCTCAGGTCAGAGGTAGATGAGGGCAGGAGGGAGAGTATTTTGATATGAGATTTGAGATGTATGAAGAGGTGGTGTTATTGAGGGCTTTGTAGGTAAGGGAGAGCTTTGTGGAGTAGTGAGAGAGGAAGATACCCTGTCCTAATGTCCATGCTTCTTTTTCATGCAAATAATTATTTTTGGTTTCACTTCTTGAGTCCTATATCCTGTGTCAATCATCCATATAGGCAAAGTTTGAGTTACGGGAAATAGATATGATATGTATTAAGAAACGTTTAGCCAGGTAACAGGAACAAGGAGACTGCTGAATGCAGAGCTAGGATCTGCTTCATACAAGGTCAGATATAGGAACCAGAAAATTAGTGTGTGATGCTATCACTGGGAATGAGTGCAGGACAGGTGAGAACTTATAAAGTGCAAGCCTTCCAATCAGCACTCAGAAGGAGACACATCTGAACTGCATAGCAGGTTTGAGTTACAAGCATAATGAAAATCAAATGATAACCTAGTACTTATTATTACAATACCACAGTAGTTGCTGCAGCAGCAGGTGGTGCAGAATCTATATCATTGATATCAGGGTGACCATGTTGTCCTCATTTCCCTCCGTCATTTAATGCTTTACTGCATATGTTGCTGCTGAAGAGTCTCTGAGCATATTGGCATGTTAGTATATTTGTAAGTAACAGAATCATACTACTGCATTATGACAAATATATAGTACATTATTATGGGTAAATTCATATTTATGCTGACCAGTATGCTGCTGTGCAGAAGGCCTACCACTATCATTAATATATTATAATATATTGCATTATCTTGGAATACAATTTTAAAAACAAAGAGACACCATCGAAAGCTAACCATTGTTCAGTAATGTCAATGCCAGACATTGTTACCACATTATATAGATTGATGTTTGGAATATTGTATCACTAGGTATCTACTATAAATAAGAAATTGAAATTACCATCAATGTAATTAAAAATGTTAACTGGTTATATATGTAGCCCTTTTTAGAAGGCATTGTGGTGTAGCAATCACAGAAGGACTACATCTTACAGAATCCCCCAGGGAGAATGGAAGCAGAGAACGTACAGCAGTTGGGGAGAGACAGTTGGAGAAAAAAGACAATTGGAGAGCGACAGGAGTTAATGGAGAGTAGTTGCAATTGGTGCAGTAACCTTCTTCCTTTACTGATTCCAAAAAAGATCTAGATTATCAGAATATACCAGGTGTATATCCAGAACAACGGACCTGATGCGCTCCAAATAGAAACCAATATAAAAACAATATTAATGATAATAACTAAAAATACCAATCCTGTCTCTACCCTATTCAAGGGTGCCAAACCTTGTGAAAACGGAAGACAACAATATTACATAATAGGGTGCGCCAGGAAAAGGTGCTAACAAAAAATAATAATCATATATGAGATGGCGGACTTTATGTTAAATAGGTTTAATAGTACAATAAAACAATATGAAGAATATTGGAATTAATAAACAAAAAACAAATAAAACCACAGAAAAAAACAACATATATGCACACATATGTATCAACTTAATGAGAAAATTGCAATGTATGGATAAAGCAGAAAGATTAACAGTCTATAAAATGAAAGTCCTTGTGATGTAGAACGATGATGTGTGTGGCCAGTACACATAGATATTGTGATCTGAGAACTCTGGTATATGTGGACAGATGTTGCTGCTGTAGGGGGAAGACATCCGAGCTCTTGGGGAAAAGTTCCCCTGTAGATTACAACAGCCGATTGTGTGTATTCTAACCATCGAGTAAATATCTTAATATATTTTAATCCCGAGCTGGAGGGGTCATAATCATATAGGTGAGGATTCAAATGCTGTGTTTATTGATAATAATGACCAAGATCAATGAATGCAGACAGTCTGCTTATCCAAATAAACTTTTGTGTCCAATGAACATATCAATCTGACGAGTTTATATGTGTATATCCAGGTATGACCCAATATAGGGACTCTCATTGTTTAGAGTTAGGACCACCCTATTTGCAGAAGTGTCTTTCTGAGAACCTATAAATCGATTGAGCAACTTCCATATCTGCATTGTTGCTTGAGAAACATGTTCGGTATCAGTAGCTGATGGGGAGTGCTGGTCCTCTTTTGTCATTCTGAGGTTCCTGGTCGGTACCTCTTGGTAAGTTAGCTCTCAATTTAAAAGCACATGAATATATGACCCAATAAAGGAAAGATAGAGTTAGGACCATGAAAGGACTGAAATAAATAGTAAAATACAGCCCATTACTATAAGATGGCTACAGTCTTTGACTATAGCTACTCTAGAAATATTCTTCTGAAAACAGACATTTGTGCAACAGGCATTCAGTTCATTGCTGTTTGCAATACAATTTGCAACAAAACAATTACATTTTAAAATATTTTCCAGAGACACTTTTGCTGCAAGTGACACAATATACTGTTTCAGCAGAATTTGGAGCACTACAATCTCCATGATGTCATATCTCCTGAATGTGATAATCATATTGTTTTCGCATTTAAATACTTATTTTCAATAAATATTACCTTCTATAGTGTAGAGAATAAGAATAGAGCCTAAGAAGAGCATTTTACAAGTTAATAAGAATAATATTATTGCACATTTGGGCAATAGTGAAAAATAAACCCACTTTTAGAGACAAACATATTCGGATACAAATCTTGAAAGCCATGGGTTGCCCCTGGGAATTAGGGACAGTTGGCATTTGTTCCTATGTAATAGCCATTCATCAGCATAGTCAAAATGCAAAGGAAGTCCCTTGACAGTTTATATATATAGGATATTATCTAATTATAGGCATAATTCAATCAATCAAGCCTATAAAAAGCATTAGCACTGCATCATTATCAGGGGAAGATTAGCAAATTTTAGCTTGGGGCACAAGAGCAAACTCAGCAGCTTATTAGGAACATTTTAAACCAAAAAAATGCAGGTGGCCCAGCGACCCAGCCCGAGGTAGCCCACTATGGGAATGGCCCGGGGGGGGGGGGGGGGGCAGATGCCCCCCTGCACTACAGCTCAGCCAACCCCTCATCATTATAAAGTACTTTTTTGATGATTGTTATATTTTCCTTAATTATGTGTGAACCTATCCAAAATTACACACACTAGGCTATCCACAAGTGTTAACTTAGTTAATAGAATATTTTACCTTTGATGTAGTATATCTGGTCTCCAAAAAATATTGCAAATTGTGAAGTGGAGTGTAGGCAGGGGTGGGCTGGACCCGAATTTATGTGCCCCCCCAGGCCAGTCATCTATTTGGGCTGGCATCTGGCTGGCCTAGTTGCACTTGATGCAGCTTCAAGCAACCTATGCAACCATTTTATCACTGACAAGACAAAGCATAGGTCTTTCAGGACTCCCAGGAGTCCTATAGGACCAATATGGTGAGTGTGACTAACCCAAATGCATAGACTGCCACTGGTACTATGCAGACCACTGGATGCCTGCACAGTGTGCCCACAGTACCCAAATAATTCAGTGAGAGCTCATTGTCAGTAGGAGGCTCCAACTAGTAGGACAGAAAAGAGAAAGAAAGAAATTGCATCCACTTTTACCTAGAGTAATTGAATGTTTAGTAATTTAATGTATTATTATAATGTTTTTTACTGTACAATAAAAGTCTTTCAGCTGCAGAAAATATAAAATATATATATAATAAAAAAATGTTTGGGTTTTTACCTACATTAAATGTATTTAAATTAAGTAAAAATTTAAATAAAGTTTATTTATTAATGATATACTAGCCACTCAGGGGCGCACGCAGGATTGTTAGGGGGCTGGTTTCCCCCCCACCGAAAAACCCCCAAATAAAAACAGCGAGAGAGCACTGTATACAATACAGCACCGCCGCAGACGCTTCTTTGACAGCGCCGCAGCTGCTGTATAGTACTGTGCCGTATGTAGAGGCACTTCGATAGCGGAGGGATAGGGGTCTGGAGACCCAGAAACCCCCCCCCCTGCGTGCGCCACTGCCACTATAGTAACTCATTAGCGCTGTGCCCTAATTCTTCTTCAACCACATTTTTCAAATCTTCAGCTCGAGTAAATTACCTCAAGTACAAACATAATGCCCAGATGCTGTACATTTGGATGAGATTGATATAAAAATAAATTAACATTTGTACATAACTTACATCTTCCTTTGAGCTTTTTCCTTTGCTTTAATTTAAAATTACTATCACGTCATAAAAAGCACTTCACTTTCTTTAAGAAGATTACATTTTCTACGGCATTCTAAACTTTTCACCCAAAGCTACTGGACTTCAGTCGGAAATTCCCATACTTCCACACTCCCACATATTTGCTCATGCAGTATGAGAAAAGTCAGTATGATTCTAATACCTTTTGTTTTTGGGCAGTGAAACTCAAGCTTTTGTGTACTGAACTTGACTGATGATCACATCAACCTAGGCGTTTACAGTTATATATTATTCTATGGAGAAATATGTCACAGAGTGAGAATACCTGTGTATTTTTCTCATCATTGGTAATGTTGATGTGAACAAGCAGTTGGCGTAAGTAACTAAGGCAGTTCTAACAAGTGGAGGATAAGAGAATTAAATTATGGCCTTGGAGCTGAGTCTTCATTGTCCCATGGCTGAAGTCTGAAGTGAGGAGTTCAAACCAACAGTTATCTTACACGAAATAGCTATTATAATTAAAATCCTGTCACTGATAAACAAACACAATTTGCTCACTTGTTACTCACTTGAATCCACCTGTGTAAAAAAATCATAGATCGTATACTCTGGTGAGCTCCGCTAGCCTTTGTGTGGTAGAGACGCGGTACAAGGTTCTTTCATGTAGGTACAGGTGTCCATCCCAATTGAGTAAGATGCAGCAGGGGTCACGAGGTCATGCGGGAGATGTGGTTCAGGGATAGGTTCTCCATTCCACATTTGGTGGTCCTGCCCTGTAATAGTATTATTTTGGCACTAAATGAAAGAGGTTGCAGAGGAAATCCTGGCGGTCTTCTTCCCCACTATACCTATAATAAAAACAAATTACACACATGCTGGTTTACACACTACAATGTTTTCAGCTGATTATCCAGTCAATGGAATGAAAAGCGACTATTTGGCCCGATATCGCATTAGTGTGTACACTGCAACGATGAATGATTATCATTCCAAAGCACATCGTATCGCTTCATTTTATTTTTAAACTGGACTAAAAATTTCACTAAACAATAAAATGATGTCATTCCAATTCTGCAGTGCACTCATGACCGTCAGTGTCCGTAGATCTCTATGGAGTGTGCAGAATCACAATCTTTTCAGTCGATGGTTATGACAGATGAAGAGCACAAATTTGAAGGAAATCATGTAAAAAGTGTTAAGTGTGTGCACATGTATCAGCATGCCGATCGTGACTTTTTTTTTTAAATTGTTGGTAAAATCGTTAAGGATATCGCATTGGGAGAAATTTTGTATAGAGTGCACTTAACCTTAGTTAAGTCTTAATCTTACTTCTTGAATAAAGACACGTGTCATGATAATGGCAAAATATATGTCACAGTTTATTGAAATAAATTGAATTAAATGGTATAGGAGAAGGCAGATTGCAAGGCTGCACAAACCAATGCCACTAACCAAACAGTGTATTCCATCCGGCACTAAACACTGGTCCTAAGATCAAAGTCCTTTACAATTGGCTGGTGCTAAATCTGTCATGAGAGTGACTACAGATTCTCTGGACTCACAATGACTTGCCCATATGGGTCAGTCAAGGGATGCCCCGCACAAGAGGACTAAGAGCTAAAGTACTTCGAAGAGGGTAGTGTCCTGTGGCCAATCAGTGATAGCACCGTAAGAAATGGTTGCAGACTCACAAATGCCTTTCTGCCAACTGTGCCTGCTCTGGATAGGGAAAAAAACATGTTAAATATGAAAATATACATATCAAGAATTGACAGGAGGGCAGGCGGGATTTCCAGAAGAGAAAGAGGATCCAGCATGCTTTGGGAACAGATTTAAACTATTTGAAAGGAACACTCCCATAGCCATTCTATTGGCTGGAATCTGCAAAGGACTAACCCCTAATGGGTGAACACCAGGCATTAACGCTCTCATCTGAGTTTATGTTCGTTTAGCTTATTGCTTCACTTGTCATAAACTGCATACTGTTGATGTGTCACTTACTTTGCTATACTCAAAGTAAACCTATAAGTCCTAAATCTTACTTCTAAAATAAAGACAAAAGACATGATGTTGGCGAAATAAAGGTTACAGTTTATTGAAACAAATTTAATTAAATGGTGGGGGAGAAGGCAAATTGCGAGGCGGCACAAACCAATGTCATTAACCAAACAATGAATGGCTAGCCGGCACTAACAAGTCCTTTACGATTGTCCGGTGGTAAATCTGGCGTCAGAATGATTGCGCCCCCTCTGGACTCACAATGACGTGTCTGTATGGGTCAGACCAAGGGATCCCCCACACAAGGGGACCAAGACCCAAAGTACTTCGAAGAGGGTAGTGACCTGTGGCCAATCAATGACAGCACTGTAAGAAATGGTCGCCGACTCACAAATGCATTTCTGCCACTACTGGAGACCTTTAACGGCCTACAGCCTGCCAAAAAGTGACCTAATCACGACTCCCAGTTTCCAAAATATTTGTTCGATAAAGTAGAATAACCCTTCTCTTGTGAGGTGAACCCCATCTGTGTTAGTATATAGGAGCACTTTCGCTCCGTGTCCCCTGCTGTGTTGCTATGGAAACTGCAGAATGAACTCCGGTTGTCTGATGAGGAAACAGGAAGTGGGCGGCACTTCCTGTCAGACTAGTGAGAGAAATGGACGCAGTACTGTTAGCTGCGCTCTTTATATGTATATATACAATTCCCCCAAATGCACATAGAAGGTGACCGAAGCCTCCCCACTACTTATCTATACATAAGGGAGGAGTCTGTTTGCCCACAAACTAAGAGCACAGATGTGCAGCATATATTTGAGAACCTGCAACTGCATCTGCATAACAGTGTATACCAGCATATATACAGAGGTATAGAGACGTAGTGCATTTTACCATTCTGCCTGCATCTGTATAAGTGCATACGCCATAAACCTGCATAATACTGTTACTGCCTGATTGCTGAATCTGTTACTACTGTTGTACTACAAGATTACCTACTGTGAGTACCTGCATTTATTCATCTGTTGTTATCATCTTTAATAAACATTAACCTGTTTAAGATACAAAAGTGTTGTGGCTTAACATCCACATTAACAATGCTGAACAACACTGAACAACTTAAATAACATCAGAAGGTATAACAATCCGGGCGGTAAAGATGGCCTTGCTCCTTGTCCAGTGCTACCGGCACCCCAATACCGCAAATAGCAATTGAGCAGATCTGAGTAAGTCTTTGCATATCAAAGAACTACTAAGTCCCATGAACAAGAAGTCATCAAGGTAATGAGCTATACCTCTGTGACCCGTTCCTGACTGGACACACCAGTGCAGGAAGGAGCTAAACCTCTTGAAAAAGGCACATGAGACTGAACAACCCACAGGGAGACATATGTTGATGTAAAATCCATCCGGCAGACGAAAGCCCATGAAACTAAAAGACTCCGGGTGCAGGGGTAGGAGGTGGAAGGCGGATTCTATGTCCAATTTAGCGAGAAGGGCACCTTTCTTGAAAGATTTTACCATATTAATTGCTGTTCCAAAAGACTGGTATAAATACAAGCTATAAATGGGATCGATGGAGTCGTTGATCAAGGGGGTGGGACAGATGCTGTATGAACCTATACTTTCCAGGCATTTTCTTAGGGACTATTCCAACTGGTGAAATAACTAACTCTGGAATGGGGGAAAGAGGAAAAGGACCCAACATATGACCTTAAAGGACTTTTTGCTTACTTTGTCCACTACTACCTCAGGTAGTTCATATGCTTAACTTATCCGCTAACTAAAATCCGTCACGCAAGACTCTGTGTTTGGACAGAGCGGAAACCAACAATATAGCTCTTCCAGATAAATATGTGAGCGAGCTTTAAGAAGTGGCAGAAGCACCTCCGCGTCCTTTACTTGAGCTGTTGGAGGTGCAAGTACAATCTTTCATTGTATGTGGCCCTCTACATTGAGAACAGATGTGTCTATAACAACAGTTCATTCTGCATGTGCACGCTACTTCGCGTTGGGGACTTGTAATAATGTCGCAGCACCTCAGCAGACCATTTTTAGCCTGACTTCTACGTCCCTGCATTCAAAATGGATAATATGCTGTCCAGAAACTCTCTCCCTGAAACTCTCATCATAAGTGCGCCAATGGGAATCACCGTCCATCAGGAAGATATCAGTGATGAGGTGTAGATAACGCCACACATCAGTAACAGCTTCGGGCCATGCCTCAATATGCGAGGTGGCAAATGGACAAAACCCTGATACCCATGGTGGAAAAGATTTGTGGGCGTCCACCCCTATACTGACGATTTCCTTGGCTGTGGGTTAAATCCTTCTTGGCCCCTCCTGTGAGTGCAAATAAATCCACATAAAAGCCTTTCTTAATCCTATCTTTGACACTGGGGCAAAGTCCACTAAATAAATCTGTATTGGAGCACTTAACTACTATATCACTTGCCCTAGCGGCCCATTGGGGAGATAATTGTCTTTCTGCTGCTGTTTGGACCCGCTGAAATGTGAGTGAAACATCTTCATTAGGTTTCGCCATGTTCATCATCTGATGAGCCTTCGCTAGTGCTGCATATAGCAGGGCTATGTGCGTGTGAAGGTGCTAAATAATTACGGTCATGCTCACCAGATGGCGCTACTGTGATGCCTTCGACAGCAGGGCTCTTTGCTGCAGGCGGCGTCCCAGGAGCTGCTTAAGACAATGGCCATGATGGCCTCACGACCGGGGAACCAATTCCAGACAAGGTACTGGTCGACCTTGTTCTGCGGACCTGAGGGGCTGACAAAGAAGAAATTTTAGCAGCGTTCCTGATATGTTGTGGTCTGTGTTGTGGGGGGAGGAGGGGTTGCATTTGTGGGGAAGTGGGGGGGGATCAAATAACCTGGGGCAGGGGGCTGCACCACTTGTCCTGTAGTAGGTGAAGCGCGTGTAACGACAGGCGGGGGGGGGGTGTTTGAAATGTTAGAAATCCCCATGAACTGGAGGTTTGTGACAGACTAGGAGGTTGTTGGAAGTGACCCCTGGGTAAGGGGTAAGGGGCAGCCCATACAGTCAGTCTGTGTCTGTGGCAAGACCCTAGGAAATTTGGGTACTGTGTTCATTTGAGGGTTAAAAGCCACTGAAGCCAGTTGTTTGCTCATGGCTGGTTGTATGTTAGTTGGAGGCCACGGGTTGCTGGACATGAGGGGGGGAGGGGGTAAATTTATTAAAGGCCTAAAGAAGTGAAGTTACAACAGCAGGAAGAGGTGTTTGTAGTCCCAATTAGGTGTGCTTCTGTTTGAATGGGTGGCGATAGGTTAATTAGCTTACTTGAAGAGAATTTTGATTTCCAAATGTGCATATGATCCAATTTGATGCTCTAAGATCTGCTTTTTCCAGACATGCAATAAAAATCATCCAACTGATTACTGACGCTTTTCGTTTGCTATGGGCTGACTTTTTCAAAGATGATTAGTTGTCTGTTTATACCATTAGACCAATTGTGATTGGTGTGAATATCAGTGCTAATCAAAAACATTTGAGATATTTAATGTCACTACAGCAGAGTAATCCATAAATTCGGAATTTACAAAAAATGTATAGATTGAACCAATAAACAAAACTTATAAGCATACAATATGTCATAATACATAATAAAAAAGAAAAAGAAAACTATATTAGGCTGAAGAGAAGCATGACATCACTTAGACATACAAAAAGTATCTCTCTCAATTAATTCCAGGGGGTAAATGTATCAATGTCCGGATTCAACTCCGCCGATCTCGCCGGAGTTGAAGAATCTGGACATTGATACATTTACCCCCAGGTGTACATACAGGATATTATCACTCCTCTCAAAACTATCACAAAAAATCTCTTTATTTTCCCCAAAATAATCATAAAGAAATATATATTCTCCGGGTATATATTAATCAAAAGAGAAGGAGGAGGAAGTGAAGAAATTAAAAAATATATAAATAATCATCTAACCCCGTTAAGGGTTCAAACCCTATCTGTCTCATTAGAGCATCTGCATCACATCATGCTCAGCCACTACTCATTCATAGAGTGACTTGCTAAAAGAAGGGTATAAGAGAAATAGGAAGACCAATCTGTTTATTATTCTATATTGGAGAGGAATAAGTTCATATTGCATAGATTTTGTTTTTAAAATTCATTGACATCATATCTACAACAGAATTATAATTCTATAACAGAATTATATATTTTACATTTAGCCCTTCTGATGCCCAAATTAACCATCCAGAGAAAACTCTCACACATAGGGGTATATTTACTAAACTGCGGGTTTGAAAAAGTGGAGATGTTGCCTATAGCAATCAATCAGATTCTAATTATCATTTATTTAGTACATTCTACAAAATGACAACTAAAATCTGATTGGTTGCTATAGGCAACATCTCCACTTTTCCAAACCCGCAGTTTAGTAAATATACCCCATAGAGTTATAAATCCATCCTTAACTTTTAATGTAGGCCAGGGAAGAGTCAAAATAACCGCACTCAAAAATTGTATATAAAAAAAAATAAAAAAATGGGTAAAAACTAATAATTATGGAGTAAATAAAAATAAAAACACATAAACGGAGCAAAGAAATCATTAGCCCATTAAGGACTAGAACCCTACATGTCTAGTGAAGCACCTGTGTCTTGACCGGCTGAGCCATAGCTGCTACATAAAAAGAACTATTGTACAAATAACTAATGTAAAAGTTATTAATATAAAGAGGAAAACAAATGTGAATGAACCATATTATTGCACGTGGATATAAAAAGAGGGAGAATAAAAGGAAGCTCGATAGGGAGGAATAAATACCCGTTATACAGTGTGTCTCATGTAGGGGATATATAGATCACCTAAAGACTACTGATAACCCATATAGCAAAGAATGGTTAACATACGTAAATTATGGAACTAGAAAGCACAATACACCAAATTCCCAGGAGATGGTTTATCATTGAATACATAATAAAACCGAAGATACATATCACCTAAGTTATATTTATATAATTCATCAAAAAACATTAGAAAACTTATCATCAACCTAATGACAACAATAAAATGTATTAATATTTATGAATATAACAGTACAACCCACATCAATATACAAGATAGAAATATATGAATGAGAAATGAAGAGACATATATGGGGCCTTATTCCTCTCACACAAGAAACAAAACAGATATTAACAGTCATAAAAGTAATTTACAAAGCTGCAAACATATGTCCCGAAGCGCAAAAGCTGTTCTTTAAATTTGCCTAATTTTGCATGCATGTGTCAGTATCTATGGGTACACACGTGGCTTAATTATACAGAATTCCTTCTGCTGTGTGGAGCTAGCCAAATGCAAGAACAAGACTTATTGCTGCAAACTAGTTTTTAAGGGGGGGTGAGTGGGGGGATTACACAATTAGAGGGCACTACAGGGTAGTTTAAAAAGTGGTTGCAAGGTCCATCCACTTGATCTTTAAATGTCCTCAGAGATGGAGGTGATTAGCAATTAGTCATTCATTTCAATAGGACACCATTTGCACCTTCCTATAGACAATCTCATAAATTTAACATGAGGAATTCCAACATTCAATTTCACCAAAATAGACATATGTTATGTAGAATTATTCTACTAATACTATATACAGTACATGTACAAACTATTATGCATGTTGTCTCAATAAACCTTGTTGTCACTATGGAAAGTCTGTGGGAAACTTGCCAGTCCCAGAAGTCAATTATTGTTTCTAGGTAAATGTTGTAAGAAATACTAGTAAACATAACACTTTTACTCATGGCAAACAAGGGCACAGGTTCAAATGTGTCTTGGTTCAAACAGCTGATGTTTGATGTTTAATCAGGGACAATTATGAAACATGACATCTCTTTGATGTTCAGTTGCCAAGTTATTTTAAAAGTGAACACCTGCTGCTGAGAATTTTACACAACACATATATACACAAATACATCAAAAGTAATGGTTCATTCAGATATATGAGGTCAGCCAAGATGTATACAAAGATGCCTAAAGATTGGGGGACAGTATTTCACAGCCCGTAAGTTGCATTTACACTTTTATGTAGATTGAACAGTTTAAAATGAGTAGTAGTATTGTAATGCTAGATTAACAAACATACATAGTTCAATGTTTCTATTTAATTTTAATTGTACTGTACTTTGCTGAAAATCCCTTTCTTCAGGATGGCAGAAGTAGACTGACATGTATCCTGAACAAGTGATCTGCCAACAGTAACAGACATCTAAAGCTAACACTGAAGACACAATTCCAGGTGTGTAAGTAAATTTCTAATAACACAATACATCCAATGTATAGGTCACATGTGAAATTAGTAAATTTATAAATCATGCAAGTAGTTTAGTACAAGGTACAAGGTACAAATAATAGGACAGTAGAAGGTAGAACAGTACGGTACAATAACCAAATAACACTATAACTCAGAGAGCTCAAGGTGCAACTCAGAAAGGCTGAAAGGGTGAGAATGAGTGAGGAATATTCAGCAAAAACAGGAAACCTGTGCCCAAGAGTGTGGGCAGCTAACAAGAGCCACTGAAAAGGTGCACACAAAGGCAAGAGTGGAGTCAGTGGGCAGAAAATCCAAGACGGAGGTGGGCAGAGTAGCGAGAGAGCAAAGTTAAAAGCGTTGGAAACAGGAGGAGATTGGGCTCTGCTCAAAGGAGCTTACAATCTAAAGGGAAGGGCAGACATACTGAACACACAAGAGGTGAAATGGGGACTGGG